>NW_020799099.1:12532070-12560402 GCF_003259725.1 Athene cunicularia | reverse complement strand
GCCTGTGGAATATCTTCCAGGTGTCCGTGACCCCGAGGTTTTTCCTGAGCCGATAGAGCTCTCTGTACTTTTCCCACTACAGCAATGTGTGCGCAAGCATTTTCCATACTCTTTGCGTACCTAGCCAAGGAAAGAGCAGAAGTGGTTAGCAGCAGCTCCTCCTCCAACCCACTACCACCTTCTGATTTTCAACACAGTCCTTGATTTTTCCTCAGTGGTTCATTAAAACAACAGACGTTGCAGTACGCCAGGAAGAAGCCTATTACACCTTGCAGCTCTCGATATGTGAGCTCACTGTTTACAATGGCGTAAGGGACTGCTTTTATGCAGCAAAGCTGCTCGTTGACACCAGTCAGTTGTAGCTTCCTCTGAGGCACATCAAAGGAGCACGGAGAAACTACAGATACACTATTTATGACTGAAAATTAATATCCTCATAGATTTTATATAAACTAGCATACTGGCTTATCAAGGTACTAGAATTTATTGCTTCTGGCAAGGAACTAAGATGAAAAATTCCAGAAGAAACACATAAGAGCTATAGATTTTTATTATTTTTTAAAAATTATTTCTTGCAGTCAAATTGAAAGTAAGGGAAGCCAACAGCCCTAGGGATTATATTCCCAGTGCACAGGGGTGGCCAGAGCCTGCTTTCCCACAGCACTGTGCAAGCCAGTCATGTTTTAAATGGGCATCACAATCAAACTGAGACAACTTCTTGCCTGGAATAAAGCCATGCCACCTCCTTTGCTTCGGGGGAATTACACTGACTTGTGCCAGGGCAGGATCTGAGCTTTGACTGAGCTTCAGGTGTGACTTTTTATAGACAGAAACTAGATGGGACAAGTCTGAAAATGAGCAGACTGTACTGGAAAGCCAAAAGCAGGTCATCTTGCTCACTGACAAACAAAAGCCCCCCAAACCCCATACATGTCCAAAACACCAGTTGAGATTCCTTGGAGCATGCAGTTAATGATGATTTTTTTTCTCTCCCCGTTGTCTCATATCCAAAGAGAGACTGTAATTACTATATTACTTCTCACCTAAGACATGGATAAAAATAGGTTGGAGTTGCATTGCTGATTCGTGCTATGACTGCTTGTTTGCAAGGCTGTGTGAGCTATCCAAGTGCTCTTTGACAGTAACACTCCAAAGGTGCAAAGAGAACTGTCTCTCGTGCTTCTGAGGTAGCTACTTGGATGTACGCAAAGCTCAGATCCATGCTGCACCTCAGAGCCCAGCAGTGCTCATGCTTACAGTGGTCCCCTACAATCCACTCCTCTTGCCATCAGCACTGTGCTGAGAGATATCCTGATTTCCCTTGCTGGCTCCATCTGCATGTACAGCACAGGTCCACAATTACAAATACCAAAGCACAAGCACAGCAGAATTGGAGTAACAGTAATGTTGTTAATTGCTTTTAATCTCTAGCTCTTTTTAAAAACTTCCCTTAGCCCAAGCACTAAAAAATTTGCTTTTACAACCAAGCAGTCATCTGCTTCGCTTTTTTCTCATGAATCTAATACAAGGGAAATCTCTGTCTGCTGCTTTCCCTTCATACACTTTTCAAGACCTTTCAGTCTTCAGAGTGGACTTAGCAAATAGTCCATCCTACATGTATCTCCTTTTGTCCAGTTTTACAGCATTGCATCCAAGTGTCTGTATCAAGATTTACAACAGACACCCTACAAAGGGATACTAATTTTTTCTACTCATGAGGTAATCATCTTGGTACAGCTTTCACACCCCTGCAAGTTTTCAGCACTGGTAAAAGAAATGCAGAGCACAGGGTGGATGTGAAATAGATAGCAGAAATAACCAGCCAGACTCATGGTGGGAAAAACTGGGCAAGGTGGCAGAGTGGGAGTGCAAGGAAGAGGGATTTCCTGGATCCTGAAACAGAGTCCATGACCATGGGATGGACGGGCATGCTCTTCGTTTGATGGTAGAAGCAGAAACCCATGGTCGGTTTCTGTTCCCTTCCTCCTGATTTCAGTGGCATAACAACCACAAATCCACACCGTTACTACGCTGTAACAAGCAGCAAGGGGAAACAAATCCTGAAACATTTTGGACTAATTTGTAATTAGACGTTACCCTCAGGAGATATCTGAAATGGTCGTGTATGCCTTAGGAGTTGTGAGTGAGTGTAGTTTTCATTACAGAACACATTACAACAGGCAAGTTTGGGGTTATGCCTGAAATTCCTGGTATGGTAAATGAGAATTAAAAAAAAACATTATGGCCAATTACTTTGCGGGGGTGTGGGGGGGTAGCAGATAAAAGAGGATCAGGAGCTGAAAAAAGCCATAATCAGTGTGATATCTGCTAAATCAGAAAAAGACATAATTACATGCTTAAAGGAGGGATGGACTAACACAGACACCACATTTCAGACTGATGCCCAGGAGCTTCATGGAGGAAGAAAGGGGGGATGGGATGGTATAGAGAGATGCTGGTCATCATACAGGAATACAAACAGCTAGAGCAGTCTTGCCTGGGATGTTATCAAGTGGCAGAGGACTGCAAGTACTGTGAATGTGATTGGGGAAAAAAGGCTTAAATGAGAAAGTACCCCAGTTGGAGGATGTGTCACTGCTTTCTGCTCCCATGACAGAAACATGACAACTCAGTGCTGGGCCAGGACATGGAGAAGTGGAGTCGGGCCAGGACATGGAGAATGGGGCAATTCTGGGGAGAAAGGATAATTTTCTCCCTGTTTTAGAAAGGCAGCTGCTGTCTGAAGGCAATGTTTAATTTGGGATAATACAGATATTAGGCAAAAGATGTCTAGGCTGGAGGGAGACTTCTGAGCAGGTATGCAAGTCTGTTTTATCAACTTTGGGCAGGGAAAGCTACTAACCACACAATTCACAATTGACTCCTCTGAGCTTTTATTGTACACTTGTAAATAAAACATTAATGAAACAACTCCTTTAAAGCTTGATATATATTTAAATATTAAGATGAAGACAAGAACTGTGAAAACCACATTGCCCCACTGGTCTGTTCAGGCTTCAGTTCTCTTTGGAGAGATGGAAGAAACAGCTTATGTTCTATGCAAAGCCCTAAGACCACAAACCCTTATTTTCATCTGGAATAAACAGGATGAAGTGTGAAATATATATCCCCCAATCAGGCAGTTGGGATTCCCATCGATGTCAGGTATATTTTCCTACCAGAACTGACCACCTGCTGTTTTGGAGATGCTAACTCCCAAAGAAACATTTTAACCTCCATTTTGCAGATAATTCTGTCTACCAGAAAATTAAAAAACCCAACATTGTGCCTGCCAGTGTGAAAAAGAGGGAGGATGCCCCTATACAATAGTCTAACTTATTCAAGTCACTTAAGTGTCCCACCTAAATGGCTTCCCTTCCAAAACAGTTATTAGGCTGCTCCTGTAGTCAGTGGAGAGATTCAGGCCCTTTGGGTGATTCATCTCATCTGATGTTACACAAGGAAAATAGCTGAATGAAATCCGCTTTGAAGATGCCTCCCCCGGCAGCTCATTTCCCAACTGACCTTTAAATAACAGGCACATCTAGTAACAGGCTCTCGCCACACCGGGATGAAGATTGCCCACTTGAAACCTCTTCACAGCTTTCCAATTTATGGTCATACTCCCTCTTTGCACAGAAAAAAAAAGCCTAAACTGAAAAAGGAGAGATGCCTTGCTTTTGCCGACAAGCCCAGAAGATCCTGTTTGCTAAAGCACTTCCTTTTGTAGCCTCAGCTGCATTGGAAAGCAAGTCAACTTCTGTGCTAACTAAAGGAGCAAACATTTCATGCATGAAACATTTTTGTTTGTCGCCGAGACGGAGCAATGGATGGCCGAGTGAAACAGCGGTTCTTGCTGTAGCTTTTGTGTGACAACCGACCCCCCCTCTAAATTTGCCCCAGAGAAGCCTGGCTGTAGCTCTCCAGTCTTTGATGCAAAGACAGAGTGATATGTGAGGGCAATGCACGTGGATAAATCAGCCATCTGCAGTAACGGCATCTTATAGCTCTATTAATGAATATTCAGTGCAAAGTGAAAATATCCTGGCACAAAAACCACCAGAGTGGGTTAAGGGAGAAAAGTACATCTCCATGTGAACTACATTGTCTTCCCCTTTGCACTGATTTAGGTGATACTTAAAATGTTCAGAGAACTGAACTGCATACCCCTAGCTCCCCAGCACTTGGCAGTCAATATTACTAACAGCACAGTCAAAACCCTTCAGGCCTATCCTTAGGCAAAACACCCTAAAATCAGTGGGAATTCTGGGTCAAATAAAGACTGAGTAAGAACCAAAATCCCAACTCAATTCTCAGTTGAGCTTTGCAGTCCAACCATCAGGACAGGAAATACTTTTGATTTTCACCACCATGAGAGAACAGCTGGGCCCAGTAATCCCAGTTCTACTCCCTTTTAATTCCAGCATCAACTGGGCAGATACACAGAACAGAATTTGGCATCTGGTTGCTCAAGGCTAAGCCATAAAGTAATTGTACTGGCAGAGAAAGAAACCAATCTCTGAGGCTCTTTTTCTGGTATTCCCTTACTGTCACTTTCCTGAAACTCCCTGAAAAAGACTTTTTAAAAAAGCTGTTCAGATTTCCTCTTGTGCCAGGCACCACATTTTGTTTGGCATATACGTCTCTGATAGCCTTTCCTCCACAGATGTCTATAAAGTTCACATCAGTCAGTTCTTCAAACTAGGTATATTAACATCAACGCAGACAATTTTGTTCCAGGCACAGTTTTTTCTTATGTCTATGCTCTGCTGCTCATTTTTGCTCCTATAAAGATGACAGTATTGCTACATAGCCAGGACAATCAGGACTCCTGTGATGCTTAACACAAGCTGTACAGTGCCGTAACAGCCCATTTTCACCACCAGCAATGAGGCCTGACACCTCAGCAGCTTCTGGCACTAGCAGTTTGCTGAGAGAAAGGGGAGATTTCTTTTCAACTTTATTTCATTTACCTTTTGCTTTTCCTAACTCCCTTCCAAAAATGACAATTCTTGAAAATGCATGTGCAAAAATAAAGGAAAAAAAAGGAAAAAAAGGCAACAACCACCACAAAACCTCCCAGTTATCATTGTAACATTTCTTATGTGGGAGAATAGGGTCCAGTGCTGTTTGAGGTGAGAGGGAGGGGGAAAAGGGGCAACACATTTCAGACTCCTTAAAGCCATCACAAGAGTTAGAGATATGAAAAGCAGTTTATAATTACCTCTGTTGAGTGAAGCTGAACTGTTTATATCTCCAGTAATAAAGGAAGACTCGGACTGCTTTCGAACTGTGTCATTCCACATCCTACGAATCCGGCTCTGAAGAGGGATTGAACCACAGCAGGTAATGAATTTTTAGCAGCTGCAGATAGGTTTCTTTCTGCCTCACTAAAGATGGCTATTGGCATGTCTAGCTCAGGATGAGACTTGTTTCTAGCCAGCTGTAACGAAGCGGTTGCTGTTTCGCTATAACCCACCTCATGTATGCCAGACCCTCCTGCCTAACTTCATAACACAAATGCCTATCTCAAAGAAGTGCATAACTGGATTGCTTACATCTTAATTAAAAAAAAAAAAGCAATAGAAATCATACACAAGAGAAACCCAGACCTGTGCAAGCTACAGCTTTACCAATATAGCACCAAATAACAGAAAAATAACTTACAGAAGCACACATGCTTCCTGTACTATCTCAGATAGCCTGTGTCTTATTTTTTGTGAAGTTTAACAGAAGAATTGATCTCTGTCTTGGTGTCACTGAATGAATAGAAGTCTTCTATAGCTACTATCCATCTTGGGAAATAAAATGCCCCACAAATGAATGACTTCTGTTCCCCTACTGTGATGCATTTGCCATCTGTGGTATAGCTTTTGCTGCTACGAAATTGTTGGCCTTCTGTCTTGTTTCTCAAATATGCTGTGGAGTATCTACCTCTGTGGCTTTTACACCATTGTCTTGCTCCTCCCCAATTAGATGTTGCAAAAGATAAAAATATCGGTCAATATGTATCTTGTGAGTGGTTCCATCACAATCTTCTTGTGAAGATGACTGGGGAACCCAGATGTCCAGGGGAAACTCTCCCTCACCTCACCTCTCAGAGTATGATGGACATGTCCCAGGGGTGCATGAAAGTAATGCTAGACGGTCTGGGAGATTGGCAAGTCTGGTTCCCACCGTGATACACCATGTCTTTCTTAATTGCTAAAAATGCAGTGCTTCCCGCAGTGGGATCTTAGTCATGCGAGATCTTCCAGGGCTTACTCATGCAGTCACAGCTGAAAAGTGCCTCCTAGTCTACTCATTAACTATGTAGTAACAGCATCTTCTAATCATGCATTAGTCCTCTATAAATGGAAGCACAATGTGACATGAGGCCCATGCACTTTTACAGCAATTATTTTTCACCTGGACATTTAATCTATTGTATTTCTCTGACATGATCCATTGTGGATTAATTATTCTGTTTCATAAGTGCTTTTCAGAGCACAAAAGGATCTTACGAGTTTTCCTCCTCATGGACTTCTCTATTCAAAAGATTGGAATCAGATGCTTTCAGCAACTCAGACTGATCTCCACCCACTCTCCATCACCTGTGTGAGGTTTCACCTGCCTACAATGGATCTCAGGTGCTTCCATCTTTCCAAGGACAAGTTTCTGCAGGCAAAACAATCTTCCTTGGTACCTCAAACCTTGCCCGCCATGAGGGGACTGCTGCCAGGAGACTCAATTCACCCTCAAAATGGCGTGTTTTCTTGTGCTGAGACTGCCAAAAGGGCCCATTAAAGTCAACTCTTCTCAGAGAGGAGGGCACCTGCCCAGTAGTTAAAATTATGTAAAACCAAAGGCTTTCAAATCAGCCACCTAAATGTAGCTGGATATAGTGAGTTTTGGACATTATTGATTACTGTGGGATTTGATGGCCTACTGGAGAGAGGCTCCATATTCTATTGCTGTTATTTGTCCTGCATAACATCCAGACCTACATAAATGTCAAAGTGGAGCTCTAGGATGACATCTTGAAAAGAGCTGAAAATAAATGATAATTTGCTCCAAGACATAAATCGCAAATTAGGTTTTCCTGGGTGGTTATAAACTGGTACTCGCTGCGTGTCTTTCATAATTTAATAGTGGAACTGTCATGTATAATTACTTCCATTAGTAATACTGAATAAATTTGTTTGGTTTCTATTGATTAAGAAGTAAGCTTCTCCATCTTATACGAACTGTTTGTCCATAAATCTGCATCTGTACTTATAAGTTAGCTTCAAAATTACTAAGTGCACAAATCACACAAAACTTGCATTTTCAGGTGACCAAAACATAAAAAATCCAGTAACTAAGTGAGATAATCTGACCCCAATGGATTCTCCTAAGAGATCTATAAACTGAGTGAGGCGAGGAATTGATCAAAATACTGAAAGTAAGCTCTTCCACTGTAAAGGCTATTGCAAGACCCTCATAGTCTTTTTTTAGCAAGAAAAACACTTGGTTATAGCATCATTCCTGTACATGGCAATAGCTGTGACAACAACCTTTAGCTTGTGATTAAAGAATGTACTGCAGTGTAGCATAGCTAACAAAATACTCCCGGCTCCTGATTCCCATGGAGAGCAAGCAGGATAGCTCAAGTGATGACCACCCACCTGCCTCTAGAAGACAAATTTGGACTTTTTATTCTCATCACAATTATCTGAAGTGTCTTGGAGAGGCACTAACTGCCATCATATCCCAAGGGAAGCCACTGTGTTGAATTCTGGGAGAGAGGGAAATCTCTGTGGGTGCACTGGGGAGAGCCCTAGAGCAGCTCCTTTGCTGCTGAGAGGAGCCTCCCTCCCAGCACAGCCGCAAAGGGTATTGGCACGGAGGTGCAAAGCATTACAACATGAACAAGAAGCACAGGTTACCTGTGAGCCTGTGGAATATCTTCCAGGTGTCCGTGACCCCGAGGTTTTTCCTGAGCCGATAGAGCTCTCTGTACTTTTCCCACTACAGCAATGTGTGCGCAAGCATTTTCCATACTCTTTGCGTACCTAGCCAAGGAAAGAGCAGAAGTGGTTAGCAGCAGCTCCTCCTCCAACCCACTACCACCTTCTGATTTTCAACACAGTCCTTGATTTTTCCTCAGTGGTTCATTAAAACAACAGACGTTGCAGTACGCCAGGAAGAAGCCTATTACACCTTGCAGCTCTCGATATGTGAGCTCACTGTTTACAATGGCGTAAGGGACTGCTTTTATGCAGCAAAGCTGCTCGTTGACACCAGTCAGTTGTAGCTTCCTCTGAGGCACATCAAAGGAGCACGGAGAAACTACAGATACACTATTTATGACTGAAAATTAATATCCTCATAGATTTTATATAAACTAGCATACTGGCTTATCAAGGTACTAGAATTTATTGCTTCTGGCAAGGAACTAAGATGAAAAATTCCAGAAGAAACACATAAGAGCTATAGATTTTTATTATTTTTTAAAAATTATTTCTTGCAGTCAAATTGAAAGTAAGGGAAGCCAACAGCCCTAGGGATTATATTCCCAGTGCACAGGGGTGGCCAGAGCCTGCTTTCCCACAGCACTGTGCAAGCCAGTCATGTTTTAAATGGGCATCACAATCAAACTGAGACAACTTCTTGCCTGGAATAAAGCCATGCCACCTCCTTTGCTTCGGGGGAATTACACTGACTTGTGCCAGGGCAGGATCTGAGCTTTGACTGAGCTTCAGGTGTGACTTTTTATAGACAGAAACTAGATGGGACAAGTCTGAAAATGAGCAGACTGTACTGGAAAGCCAAAAGCAGGTCATCTTGCTCACTGACAAACAAAAGCCCCCCAAACCCCATACATGTCCAAAACACCAGTTGAGATTCCTTGGAGCATGCAGTTAGCTGTGAAATATTGCCAGACTATCTACGAGCATTTCAAAACTCTGTGAAACAACTGTTTAAATAGCAAATTACAACTTTTTCATTAGGTTATTCCTTAAGTGCTTGAGACAAACACAATACCATGAGTGCCCAATATGCCCGAGTGCCTAATCAATCCTTTGCTGAGAGAAAATAATTCAATTGCTTTAATTAGCCACCCACTGCTTGCCTCTCTGCATCGTTTTGCTGATTTTCTAGCCCATGATAGATAGGATTTTTTTTTTAACTTCTCTCATTTAATTCCTCCCTCAGCTCTTGGGTCAGAGAGATGCATCCACCCTACAGCAAGGTACTAGCTGCATTCTCCTTCCCACTATGCTGCTGTAAATCAGGAGTGATCCCACAGTCACCAGTGATAGTTTAAGGGTGTAGTCTGGCTTGAAACAGAAGAGAATGGTTCTTCCATGCCGAGCACCCAAGTAGCCAAGAAGACTGTGGTGCCACTCTGGGATGCTGGGCTAGGGACTGACCCTTTGCAAGGTGCACTGGGGGAAACACAATGGACCAGTGAGACTGGTGAAGAAACTCAAACTCCTTGTCAAAGAGGCACCTGCAGGTTTAATTAGCGATAGTGATGCTTCCTACATTCTTATCATCTTGCCTGGAAATTTTCTAGCTGAAAGTTTTGGGATCATTAGCAAGCAGTTGCATCTCAACAAAGCTTTTAAGCTTTTTAAGATGCACAAATTTGAGATGAAATGACAAGAACAAAAAACTCTGAACCCCAGAAGTCTTCGTCTGGTTTCAAGAATGACATTTTGCACAGATCTGAAGATCCTTCAGAGGCATCACTTGCAGAACTCACTTGCTACAATGAATTTTGCTTGCTCTCATAGGTCAGATTTCCCTTTCCTGTACAGGAAAATATGGGTAACACAGGAGCAAGCTCATGGCTCTTGGATGGAGAACAGACCTCAACATGGCCCTGACTTTACCCAGTAAGCCATTTCACTAAAAGCCACTGGTTATACTGAGAAACTGGGATGCAGATGTATCCATGTATAAATCTTCCCTATGTTTATACTGGATAAAGAAACTGCCCTTTGAAACCAAGATGTACATAAAAAATTACCAGCAGACATGCACAGAATTGGAGAGCTCTGTACTACTGAATTTCAGTGGAGAATAAAATGGTTTTTAAAAGTATTTACTACTGATTGTCAGAGGCTGTAAGTTTGATCTACATATACACACGAGATTTTTTTTTTTTTTTTTCCCTAGAGTTTACCTAAGTTACTCCACTGTTATTTTGAAAATGTTAACTGGGGCATACCTCAAGTCCACATTAGGACTGTGCAATACAAAGGCTAACAAACTGTTGCAGAGTATAGGTCCTTCAGTTCTTAAAAAATCAGGGGATGTAGCCCTTGCTACATAACATCAACCTATATATGCTGCTATATGGGTGATTTCCTGCAGGGACTGCTGAGGATGTAAAGCTCCACTTTGCTGTGAGCACTGAGCCACACAAGGACCCTCTGGATGCTTGTGGAGTTGCTCCTGTCACACTGGGGAAGGAGAATCTGGATGATAGCAGGCAAAGTCCTTTTACAGGTTCACTACCGTAAAGCCCTGAAACTGTCAGCTGCCTTTTTCCTTGTCTCTGACTTGCTCATTGTCACCCCCCCGCTGCTGATAGGCCACTGCCACATATCTTCGTTATCAGCTCATTCCCCTGCATCTTGCTGGTTTCCAGTCTAAATACCACCCTTATTAGGTGCACAGAGATAAATCTGTGTGAGATGAATTCAGGGCACACTGATGATGTTATGCTGTGGTTGTTAGGCAACAAAACACCCCATTACTACCTCTTTTGCCGCTGGGAACCATCTGTCTTACCTTCTTCTGGAGGACACAGTGGAAAATGAATATAAACATTCCCTGCAGAGAATTGAATATGGTGAAGAGATACGCCATTATGACTGTGCTTTCATTAATATACATGAGTCCAAATGCCCAGGTCAGTCCTAATAGGCAGAGTAGGGCTATTGCACCTATAACCCAGGACCTGTTAAGAGAAACAAAAAAAAAAAAAAAAAAAAAAGGTTTTTCATCTACAAAAGGCACACATCTACAAGCAGGAAGACTTTGCCCATGATTTTAGCAAAAAGAAAACAGCGCATCAAAATGAGTCACAGGGAGTTTTGTCTTCAAGCTGGATGCAGTTTACAAATCTTCAAGCTTGAGAAAACATACGGAAATGGAAATGTTATCAGTGTAGAAATTTATCGTAACCAAAGTATATTTGTAACCACAATGTTTCTTTTCCTTTTTTTTCAAATGTAAAAGCAGTGTGTATGCAAATGACATGTAGATGCTATTTCTGCAAATGGCAGGAGAAGAAAATAAACCAACCAAAACAACAACTCTAAATGTCACTTTTTTAGTGTCCGCTGGTTTCTCTGCGGCAGGAGTGCCAGCTGGATAAGCTTCTTTATGCTTAACACCAAAACAAATGTACTGCTGCATTGTAGCTGGTCTCCCATATGCCTGTAAGCTAGATAAACAACTACAAGCAGGTGGGCAAGCCCTCACCACTTGCCAGATCGGCTCCACACAAGGAGGCTCTCTGCAATGCTGCTTCACACTTCTTCCACCTTGCGATGAAGGGAAATATATATACATGTATAGGCGCTCACACACCGCATTTGTTAAAACAGTAGCTGCTGCCACCCTCCTGCTCAGAGAAAAGGAGGGGCAATCATTCTTTACATTGGCTGCAAAACTGAGATTATTGATTGCTTCACCCTGGGAGGGAAGCGGGACTAGGGATGCAGCCATTGCTGGCCCCAGATGTTGTTCAAGCAAATGTGGGTAACCTGCAGTTTCTGCTTGCTTTCTCCCTACTGCTTGGACAGACAGATCTGGGAACATGGGATGGTTCTGCATGTTATTTTCTCCAGTGCACTTTCAGGAAAGCTGGAAGCTCTGCTGGGATGGCCATGTTACCCTGATAAATAACATTTAGTCATCTGCTAAATTAACTTCTCAGAGACTGACCTTCCAATACTAGGACACGAGCTGAAGTGTGACAAGCGACAAGCTGGGTAGGAACTGGGTCTTGCTCCCAGCCACCTCCCTAGTTTCTGCATGTTAAATTACCTATAGCTTTAAAGGAATTGCTGCACAGGGGAGGGAGTCAACTTCTAGCTGGGAAGCACAGCGGGAAGTGCATAGCCAACAGCACCATAAACACCCCTTTACCCTTTCCCTCAAGGCCTTGATTTTCTTCTTTCTTCTCCTGGTACCATTAGGTGTAACATCATGAAAATGAATGCAATGATACCCAATCTTTGCACCCCTTCCTCGCTGTTTAACCCTTTGGTTCCCCAAAGCAGGCAAGCCTGAAGCCAGTCAGCACCTCTGCTTCCTTGTCTGGCCCAAAGCAGCCTGGGGTGCTGCAGATGGCCTCACAGGGACAACAGCCTGCCTACACTTCTAAGGTACTTCAGCATTGTGGAAACTTGGCCAAGGTTTGGGTGTATTTGGGCTTCCACCTGCTAAGCAGAGCATGGGGCAAGGGGGAGAAAGATGAAGCAGCAGTAGCTTAGGGGAAAAGTAAGTCCTGCAGAGGTCAGGCAGCCAACCTCCACTATGGAGACTCCATGGCAGTTGCAGCCCCGAATCCTTTTCCCTTTAGCAGGGCTTGTCAGAAACAGAAGCACATCGATGTTGTATTCATGTTTTCCGTTGTTTTTTTCTTTAGGTATTAGAATGAAAATACAGCATTAAGTCTTCCACTGAAGTTTATAAAATATGTATTATTCAACCACACAACCAGAAGAGCTCCCTAAGGTAACCGCTTATTAAGGCAGTTCTTTAAAAATCACTATTATGTATCTAGCAGACCAGAACAGCTGCTTTGAAGCATTTCCAGTCAATCCTGCTAATAAATATTTAGCACAATGCAAATTGAAAATGCACTCTTGAAATCCTTCAAAAAGGTAGCCACTAGATATCGAGTTTACAGCTTTAGCTGCTTGGTATATTTTTCTCCCTGAGATTCCACCATCAGTGAGAGCACATTATCATCTTAATTGCTTGCCAATTTAAAAAATACAAATAATTTTTTTTCCTTAAAAAAAGAAGAACAAATGAAGTGGAAAACACTTTTTTTTTTTTTTTTTCCCTTCTCCGTCTCTTCTCTTCCACGATTAAAAGCTTCCTGCATTTACAGAGCCTTTTAAAAATGATTTCCAGGATATCAGAAAACTATTCTGCTCTGAAGCACAGCCAGTTCTTGAACCCATTTAAAGAGCCTTTGGCTGCAGAGGTTTGCAGGAGCGAAACAGTTATTTAGTGGAAAAATGCTACCTTCAGTGATGGAAAGGAATCTGTGGGTTAGAAGACCCTCAACAGTGCAAACTGTACGTGTTACAGTGTTGTGCTTCAGAAAACAAGACCTGGAGATAAAGAGGGTGTGGAGATTACTTTGAATAGCTCCATCCCGTATCCACAATGAAAAAAAGAACAAGCGATGAAAGAGAACATGGGAATGATGCTGCAAGAATGAACACAAAGGACTCTTCACCAGAAGAACAAACTGAAAGTCTACTGCAAAGTTGATTTGTTTCGATTTTGTGCTACTGTGCATTACTTTTTGGTTGCAGGAGAAAAAGCATGGATGCCCAAAGGCATGTAATTTCTAGGCATTTTTGGCTTTCTTCCCAGGTTTTTTTGGTGCGGCTTGTGGGTTTTGTTTTGCTCTTTGTACAGACTTGCTGTTGCTTTTTCATGGTTTTTCTTTTCCATAGTGCAATTTTATATCAATAAACAAACAAAACCATCCATGTTTTGATGTAATTGAAAATCAGAGATTTATAATTAGGGACAATTAGGTACTCCAGTGAGTAAGGAGACAGTCTCCCATACACCAAACACAGATTTGCTTGTACTGCTCCCATTAACTACAACAGAAATCATAGGGATTACCACCCATGCACCTTTCTGAGAATTTACTTCTATATTTCTATTACCATAAAGCACTCTCAGTGACAGAGCACAGTGGATCAGAAGGTTGCTATTGGTATAACAAGTCTGTACTACACAGGAGTAAATTCGGAACATTCACCTTGAATTCAAGTAATGTCCAATCAAAGAATATAAAGCCAATATGGTGACAATTTGTTGGCAATACATATGCAGCACATTTACTCTGCATGTTAGCTGTATGCCTGACTGTTTTCCTGCAGTTTGCTCTTCTGCCTCAAATGCGAATGACAGAAGCTTTAATGATTTTTCAATATTGATCTGACAGCTGGTTCATGAGACCACACTGATAAATGAAATTTATCAGCCATTCAGGTCATTCTTACTTGATGAAGGGTCTGTTATCCTCATAGCTAAAGAATGCGTAGACATAAAGACAAGAACACCAACATTAGAAATACAATGACATAGAGAATACACCTCACTGCTTGTCCCCCTCCCTTCTCCCACCAGCCATCACCAAAATCAAAGGTGGACTGGCATCAGGTGCTCCTGGTACACACCAGCCAGCCTGGCTCGCTGTCCCAGGGAATGAAATACAACCGAGGACGCTGGCTTCATGCACAGAAGTGAGCACCATAAGCTGTGAGCAACAGCTACCCCTCCTGGCTCTGATAACGCAACTGACAATTGACTTTGAAATCTCTTTTTAAAATCATGGGTATTTCTGAAGAAGACAAGTTTTGAAACTCCAGTGTAGCCACCACAGAAAGCTTGCATGTGTTCAGGTGGCAAAACTTTTCTGTGCCTTCAGCACCCTCTGTCTGTGGTGCTGTAGTGTATTACAGAAGCCTCTTTATTGGCATTTACTTTTTCTCAGTGTAACTCCCAAGTTGCCAACTTATGAGCCAGACTGCAGTGTTATCTTTATTTTTGAGATAACAGCATTAGGATCTTCTAAAGCCTGGGGTGACAGGAAGTATTGACCTATTTACTTCTATTTCATGGGGAAGAACAAAGAAAGGATTCTGTCGAGCAAGAGTGCAAAGCAGCCTGCTGCAGTGAAGAAGATGCCAAGATGGACCACTCTAAATGAGCTTCTGCCACTGTGGGACACAAGATTAGTGGCAGCTGTTTTTCTAGGGGAGCCCCCTGACCTCCTGGAACAGGCTGTGCGCTTAACTCTGCGTGACGGGTTATGTGCAACGCACAGGGAAGGCAGGCCAGTTCTCAGGCCTCTTTTCCCCCCTAGTGTGGAGCTTTTGAACCTGCGATCCCTTGCAGCGGCCACCACAGGTGCCAGAGACGGAGGCTGGCTCACTATGTTCATCTCATTGCCCCTGCAAATGTAGCCAGTGCCAGTCCATCCTGCTAAGATCTCTTTCGGTCGATACTGAAAACCCATCAAGCTATACCCTCTGCTAAACAAACCACTCCACTTGCAGGTGACCTGCTTCAGCTTGAGTTAGAAAGAAGCTGTATTAAAGCTGAGAAGCTCAGTGATTTTCAGCAGTTACTTCTGACTGAGAGGGACACTAAATATGTTCAAGGTGAGGCTTTGTGTTTTCTCCTCAAAATGGCTAAAGCCATGTAAGGACAACTTCTGCATCATTCACATCCACTTGAAGCCACAGAAGGGCATTAACAGGAGCAGGATTTAGTCCTCATGGGAGGAAGGCGGTTTCACACAGTATAATGTGAAAAACATTCCCATTTTCTCCCCACCTTGTCCTTGGCTGAAACAGAAGAGGCAGTGACGCTAACAGTCCCAGCTTTGCCCTGGCATGGTCACCTGGGGTCTTTGGGAAAGGGAGGGGTCATCAAATGAGGTGGATCTGGCCACGCTCTTAACACTTGAACTAACCCTACTCTGAGCAGCAAGATATAAGTAGAGAACACACCATGGGGGACAAGGTAGCTGCCCCCAGGTCAGTAAGAGGTAAGCAGTGCTATCTCAGCTTCAGCATCTACAGCATCCCTGGGCTGTAGCCCTCCCTGCTGCCATTGCCATTCTCACCTAGCCATTGACAGCTCCCTGCAGTGCCACTCCAGCACTCAACCAGTCCCTTCAGCTTCCCTGACTGCCACCCCTGCAGGGATCCCCCCATGTCATCTGACAGCTGCTCACCTTAGATCTTGTGCCACATCTGTCAGCTGCATGAGGACATCTGAACTACATCTGAGGAGATCTGAATGCCTAGGGCACTCAAAGGTAGTATCTAACAACATATGGGGAAAGCACAAAGCATATCAGGATCAGGAAGGAAGGAAGAAGCAAGAGTAGAGGAGGTGGCTTGATGCAGGGAGCTCAGTCCCTGCTTCCAAGACACAACAAGGAAGTTCAGTTCCTTTGGCTTAACAACATATAGGCTGAGACAGTTGTGACCTCAGCATCTGCAATGCATCTGGGGAGGTGCTAGGAACACAGAAAAGCCATTGGTATTAAAAGAAACCCCCTTAGCTCCACCCCAATCCAGCTGTGTAGTATGGTGTTGGTCAAATCCCCCTGTTTTTCTTTGCCCTCTCATCTACTCAGCCTGCATGATCACAGGGGCAGGTTCCTGTTGTGCTCATGGTATGTGTAGCACCACAGGATCTGCAGCTCCCCCACGATGCAATTAAATTAAAAGAAGATGTGAGACAGTCTGGAGCTCCCAGCCCAGCAATGTGGGCAGGAGCGGGGCATGAATTTCTATTACTGTGTTCACAAGCACTCAGGTTTTATAGCAAAGATTTTACTGTTGAAATGTTGCTGGTGATAGCTTATAAAAAGAGAGAATCAGGGAAATTTTTTACTCTGTTGCTGCCATCCAGACCCTTGCAAAGTTTTTCAGTGATCTGTAATAACTTTTCTTCAAGGCAGCTGAAGGCTCCATTTCATCTTTGTACAGACAAAACGCAAAATATGTAAACTTGGACTGCCTTTTATCTTGAGGGTAATGATTCAAAGCATCTCAGGAGAAAACTGTCAAAAGACCTGAGAAGTTTGTACCCCATTTCTAATCTGGATGCGCCTAGGACCCACTGCCCAAAGCAAGCATGTGCCTAAAGAAATGAGATTTTCAAAAATCCCTAACTCTCAAACACTTCAAATCTACAAATAGGACCTGCAGGACTTAAGTCTCTTATAACCCTCATGAAATACTGATCATTCCTTTTCATTTTACCAACTCAAGTGTTTTAAGAAGCTTAACTCTAGTGTAAGCAACTATTCATGTCTGATAAAAATTACTCCAGAATGGGGTTTTTTTGCCCCTGGTAAAGTCCAGGAAACCTATCAGTGCTGCAGTAATACTGTGTCATTATCTGCAATACATAAAAAACACACTTAGACAAGAGAAAAGGTTGGAAGAGCCTTAGCTCATGGCAAAATGGAGCTGCTAACTGGAAAACTGAGATTATATTCACTAACAGCACAAGCAAATAACAGTCAAAGCAGAAATCATTGGAAAACCTAGCCTAGCACAGCTTGAGATGCTAGATCTAAAGTTCTTTCTCCAGATTTAGATAAATTCTTCCAGTTCCTCACAGTAAGGGATACATCCCATTGAATTTAAACTACATGACTTTGATCCCTCCACAGTTAATGGGAGACTGGTACCCCCAAAGAGCAATTTATTCCCTACAAGAACAGGTATTCAGGTAGGTGATGCTTTGCCATTCCCTGAAGAAATACCTCTCTACTGACTGCAAAGGAAACCTGAATGATGGCTTAGGTGGGGGCTTCACTTTCAAATACCTGAAGTTAAAAAGCTGATCTTTAGTGGTTGCATTATTCCTTTAACCTGCAAAAACTTACCTCACCTCCCTTGTGTTTCCTCACAGCCCAGATGATGGATAGTGGATGGTCTACCGATCCATATAAATACCTAATTCATTTTCTAATCTTAAAAAAGCCCTGACTTTACCTTGGGGCAAAGACTTCTTAAGGTTAATTACACATCATGTAAAACTCTTTCAAAATCTTATTTAAGTTAGATGTCTTTCAATTTCCCAGAATATTTTATCCTTCAATGATGAGAAAAGATTGTTCATATTCTATATGCCTGTGATATTTTGAGACCAATACTTCTTTAAAAAGTTACTAAAATTAGCTACTTATATCCCTGTTTAGATGCTTAAGGAATGTCAAAACCAATGCATCCTAAACTAGGAAACCCGTTTTGCACTGCCTATCATTTTAACATGCACCTTTTTGACACAAAGCAACTGAACTACAAAAATATACACTGACAGCCCAATACAGAGGCACAGACAATCTGCAATTTATATTGTATGGTGCAAACCACTTCCATGTATGCAGATTAGCAATATCCTGGATTGCTAAAGCCTTCATTTTTTTTTCAGCAGGAAAAGTAAGGCAAGAATTTACCTTCACACACAGACTGGTCCTAAAATCCTGCTGAACAGTGAAAGCCTGTTATCAAAAAGCAGCTATTCAGCTCTCATTTAAAATGAATAATGTTTGGTCTTCGTACATTTTGAAGAGAGTTTACTTACCTTTTTTTTTTTCTTTATATTTAACGAAGTGTGGGTTTTGATACACTTCTAGAGTAAAACTGGGCCTTAAATAAACCCCTTCATAACTAATCAACCTCAGGTATTATCATTTTATTCAACCCTTTACAGTTTAACATTACCTAACTCAAATTTATCACTCTTTTGACAATTCAAAGTATCTTCCCATCTCTCCAATGGCAGGAAAAGGCTCAGTAAGCACATGGACTCAGTTCTCAGGCCCCAAAATAACAGTTTGGCTAGCAATCAAAAATGCCAGAGTACACAGAACTTTTAGTAGCTGTTACGGGTGATGAAACCCAAATAAAAATAGATGGATGATGTGCCCCCTCGAAAGCATTTGGAAAGACCCATGGAATTAATTTTAATATTGTGTGAATAAAGCAGAGAGACATTTCCTGCAGGCAAGCATGAGAGACACAAACTAAAGTGTGCTATGGTGTCTCCCCACTGCCTGCCAATATGAGGCAGTAGGCATGTTCTGTTTACTTTTCCCCCTTTTTTTTTTTTTTTTTTTTAAATTTCAAGGATTAGAAAAGATTGATTTATTGAACTGCTGAAAATCTACAGGAAGGGGTTGGAAAGTCCAGCACTCCCCTCATAAAGCAAATGGGTTCATTGCTAATTACTGAAGGAGCATCTTCACGGTGAGAAAAATCAATTGCAAGCAATAAAAGAGTGCTTAAAGGATTTTGCCTTCACGTTTCATGACAAAGTTACCACCTTGATGGCATGAAGCCAAATGTCTTCCTAATCGCCTTCTTAGGCTGCTGGTATTCATCACATGGCTTTCCAAGCCATCATTTCCAAGTCTTATCTTCTGCCTCCTGCACCATCTTTCACAGGAGGTGGCCAGTCCCCTAAAGACATCTGTAACCATCTTGGAGGTCACCTGACCTGTCACTACTTCATTTGCAGAAGAAACCCCCGGCTTTACATGTCTTGGAGATCTGCAAAGTTTGGGGTCCTACCTCCTGGCATAAGGGAAATTTTATATAGATTGAAAGCCACTTCTGCCTTCCAGCGGTAGCTCTGAAAATTTTTTTTCAGACAGATGAGGTCAAACCTTCCTTGGCCCTACGTGATGTCCAAGCACAGGATCTGGGGCAACCTATGCCTGATTATTTCTGCCAAAGGCAAAGCATCATCCCTTTCCCCCTCAACTCATCTGGGGAAGTCATGGCCTGCTTTCTGAGACTTGTTCTTAATTACTGCAATTGGAAAGAGCAATTTTGTTAAACTCATCTCATTTTCTGTAAGTAATAAATTACCCTCAGAATTACTTACACTGTTTATTTCCTTTCTCCTAACTTCGCAAAGGCATGGCATGATTATTCAAACCACAATGATGTGTAACCACATATCCAATATTATTTCCACACGATGTGGTTCAGCAAAGCCTTTGGATATATTTGTATTATCCAAATAGCATTGGCAGGGCTTGCTGACAAAATACTTAAAATCTATGGCCTTTTAAAACAATAATCATGATTTATGGGTTCACAGAAAGACCTTAGGTATTTAATATCTTCCAGGACACCCTCCCAAATCGATAACTGCTCATTGATTTTATTTTTTTTTTTTTTAAATTCTGAAATTCCCCTGTCACTGGGAAGATTAGTGCTTTACAATCACTATTCAACATTAACGTGCCCATCACAAAACCCATAGATAAACAAGCAAAACCCAAAGCCCAGACAGTTAGATATTAACTAAACTCTTCTCTGAAAAACTCAAACAGCAGCAGATTGCAACAAACAAAATCAGGTGCTGTGATTAACATCATTGGGCAAAAAAGGCACCCAGACAGAAGTGCAATCTCAGATGTTTTTTTCAGCACCAGCAGGGTTTCTGTCTCCTAGATGCTCACAAACTCTGCACTCAGGCGAAATATAAATATGCCATATCTTTTCTTGGTAGGAAGCTCGTAAATACTTCATTTTGTGCCAACTCCAAGGGATTTTTCTGGGTTTGGTTTAGGCTGTCTGTTCAAAGTTTACCCATCCAGAGATACAGATGAAGCTATATAGGAGCAGCACTGAGTTACTCAGGGACTAGGAAGCATGGTGCTTTCTTACACAGGATCCAGATAGATGCCAAGTCAACTGCCAGTCTTGTGAAGGCACGGTACTATCTCGAGGCCATATAAAATGCAAAGATTGTAGCCTGAGCTCCTGTACAAGGAAAGTGAGGCAGGCAGTTTCTATGCCCAGCTCAGTACTCCATGGCTAACATCTAAATTTTGCACAGGGGGAGGTTTTCCAAAGGAGAGAAAAAACTATTATTCCTCATTTTCAGAAGTACCTAGATCATTTGGTCATCCTTGCAAAACACTCTTGTCAAGTTTTCTGGTGTCAGAGAATGTGCTGCCTGCATGTCCCAAGCACCATTAAAACACACACTTCATTTCATATCCGAGTTTATCCAGACCCAAACACTAGCCTGGGGGCTCTTTTTGTTCCCTAGAATCAGATTATCCTTTCCTGGAGCAGGAATCCAGGAATGATTCCTCTCCAAAAGGCATCCCTGGAGCTGCTGTAATCTGAGCCTGCAGTCCCCAAAAGTCAGTGGAGTCCAGGAATGCTGCATATAGCACAGCTGGTTGGGAAGGAGAGATTTTCAACTCCCTATTCTTGAACAGCCTGCTGAGTTAAGTCTTTCTATATTGTTAGTAGGGCTGTGAGGCACTGCTATTTTATTTAACATTGTAAGTTACAGGTATTGGCCAGTCAGGATTTTGGGTCATGTTTAACAGAGGTTTACTGGGGCTCCTGTAAATGTTAGCCTTCATTAGCTTGTGTTTCAAACACCTCATACCTTGTCCTTTCCACCACTCACGCCAAAGCATGTACCTCCTTGACACTGCATAGGTGCATGCAACCTCCTCTCCCCACTTGCTGCTCCAAAGAAGAAATGTGCACATTGCCACAGACCCTCAGCCCCTACTTTGTCAGGGAATGCGAATGATGAAGATACAGGACTGGGCCTTCTGCACCCAGAAGCTGTGCTGGGCACACTCCCAAGAGCTGGACCCCTTCATTACACCATGTCCTTGCTGTGCACTCCCAAGTAACCACAAACCCAGATGAAATGAAGGATTAAATTGCTGTTGTTCTGCAAATTGAGTCCCCCAGGTGAATCCAATGCAATATTCAATTCCAGACCCTTTGGCATCACAAACTATTTCCAAGTGTAGCGTCTTATAATTAAACAAGAAAGATCTGGAAACCAAGAAATGAGTTTAAAGCTCAGTAGAAAAAGATGTCTTCCTACTTTCACTTGTTTCCAATGGCTAGAATAAAGCACAAATTAATCTTCCTTTAGTAAAAGGATACCTGCTACAAATTACTGTTCTGCATAGGTAACATAAGCTCTTCCTACCAAAGGAGAAGGAATCTTGCATTTTCAAAAGTCTAACTCGGTCCTCACTGCACCTAACCCAGGATGTTTACTTTTCCTGCATTGCAATCAGCTGAGTAAATAAAACTAGACTGGTAAACCTCTGTTCCTGCCAGCACAATACCGCTGTGTTAAATCAAGGATTTAATTTAAACATATCCGCAGATGATTTTTGGAAGTTCTATTTAACCTTTGTTTTCAATTTTCTACCTAACTCTGAGGATTTTTTTATGATTTAAGAAAACCCACAGGACTGAAACAACAAGCTAATCTGGGGGCTGGGATTAGTCATGTCTCTTTAAATAAAATACATATGTTGAAGCAAGAAAATGAGCAGATAATCACTTACACCCATACAACATATGGGGAGAGCAGGATATGGCAATGGTTTGTAAAGGAGGCATATTTTCAAAATGGCCTTCTCAGTTTTGTGCCTGATGCTTCTCTCCCCTTGCCTCCCCCAGCCTGGGCTGGACTCCCTAAAACAGCCCGGACTGGGCTTTGCAAGTTTTTATATAGTAATAATCAACGCTGAGTCTTTGCATTTGGCTCCTACTTTTGGCTTTTATGTTGCACATTCTCAGATTTATTTCTGTAAACCTGTGAGCAAGAGACTCCCACGGAAAAAAATGAAAAATAAAGGAGTATGGTGTGAGTTTTGTTTCAAGTCAGAAACTTGGGAGAACATAATACTTTTTAATTTATCCATTAAATCAGGGCTGTGTGCCTTCAGCCCCAGACCATGTGAAGCTCCCACAGCAGCCAGCATACTGAGGAGGGCTTGTTTTGGTAATTTGGGGACTGATCTCTGAAGGCTGCAGTGCAGGACATTTCTGCATCATTCCCATTAATGGGATTTCAGGGTGTGTTCTTGTGAACCTGGCACAATAGCTAAAAACATTATCTCCATCATGTTTGGAATAAATAAATCTTTTCCAGGGAATTTCAGGTTTTTGATATAGTGCTTATTCTATTGTTGCAGAAGATGGGATGAGAGCAGGTTTCCACAAGAGGAAGAAAGCTGCAACAAAACTACAGTGATTAATGCCAGGATTAAAACTATCTCAAGGCCCCTAATTAATGCCTCTTTACCAACAAAAGGAGCTCCCAGCTAAGACTCTGGGTCTCCCTGTCTGAAAGAAAGGAAACTAAATTTCCGGGATGACTTTTGGGTGGGTTTCTATTGCACAGATCCAGGACTACAGCCTGCCATGTTCCTCTTTGAATTGGTCCCTGTGAGTTGTGCTTTACAAAAAGCATCCAGGTGGCCTGTGGCACAAGCCAAGCTCTACCCTCACTAAAATGATAATGCAATAGAATGTGACAAAAAGAGAAGCGAGCTGACAAGGCCCTTTGCCTCCTGACTTCTTTTTAGGGGGTCCACAACTGCACTTGGCAGCTATGGCTGATGCGTTGCCCTTCCAAAGTAAATAAAATAAAATCTTGTTGCCACATACTGCAGCACAGAAGAATGTCAGGAAGTCTGGTCTGGCCGGAGGAAATGCTAACAAACCCAACCGAAGCCAGGCAGCGCTGGGAGGAGAGGGGACAGGCACCCGCGGGAACTTCAAAGGAAAGGTTATGTCTGTAAGGAAGAGAAAGGATGGCTTCTGGTCTCTGCTAGGAGTGTGGAGGTTTCACCTTCTCCCCTCCAGTCATTTGGAGATACGCTGTGTAACTTCAGGTGTGGCAGCTGCTTGGCCCCGTTGAAGAATCCTTTCAATCCACTTATAGGATTTGCCTTTTTTTAACTAAGTAACTGCTCTCTCCACCCAATTTTTTACCAGTTTTACATGTCAGTAACTAACACACCCCGCATTGTGCACAATAACAGCATACAGCAAAGACAGGACCTCAGATTTCAGTAGATATGGTGAAGAGCCATCTGGATTACCATTAGT
The DNA here is from genome assembly GCF_003259725.1 of Athene cunicularia. Classification (NCBI taxonomy): domain Eukaryota; kingdom Metazoa; phylum Chordata; class Aves; order Strigiformes; family Strigidae; genus Athene; species Athene cunicularia. The sequence continues at coordinate 12,536,730 of NW_020799099.1, read as the reverse complement.
GTAGCCCTTTTATTTTTCCCTTTACTAATGCCACAATGACTCAAATGAGCAGTATTTAAATGGCTGCAGAACAAGCTCTGTACTGCCACACAACACAAAGGCATTTGGGGAGGGGGTTCCTCTGAAATCCTCCATTTTGCATATAGAATGGGGGTTAAGCATCCGGAAATACGTGGATGGTTTGTCATGCTGCAGCACCTGGCAGAGGTTGGATGAAAACCTGGTGTGAGAGGACCATAAGCAGCCACAGTACATGCCTGACCACCCGGAAAGGAGGTGATGGATGGAAAACTGCAGAACCTTGCTGGACTACTCACATATAGATGTATTTTCCTTTGTTACAGAAGGCTTCCTACAGGAATGTGAAATATAAAAAAGATTCAGCGTACTCCTGTCTATGACAGTCTGAGACATTTCGCACATCTAACATCTACCCGGCACAATGGAAAAGTGCGAAGGAGAGACTTTAGCTGCTTGACTCCAGAAATCACTCCACACGGCAGCAACCTCCGGTAAAACAGCCTCACAGCTGCTCTAAAGTATTCCAGCTGGTAACATGTCCTCGTGAGGAGCCATCTGCTAGCAGGAGTGCATCAATACCGCACTGATACGCCTGTAGTCTCCACTCGCAGGCTATAGATGTGAGCAGCACAGCAGGCTTCTGCCATCTAAAAGCTTGCATAGTCCCTGGCTTGAAAGATCTGTCTTCTCTGCAAACTCATAAGGGCTGGGGAAATCAACCCTCTGAAATAAAGTGTTCCTGGCTACATTTGTTGACAGTGCATCAGTTCATGTTCACAAGCAATTTTGTGCACCCCTCGCGTGCCACTTACGCTCTCAAATGGGCCATGAGCAAGACAAGTGATGGGGGAGAGCTACCAAAGACTAAACACTGCTCCTCACTGCCCATCTCTGCTCACCTACATTTGCTGACAAGCTGTGTAAAGATGAAAGAGCACTGGCCACAGTGACCTCGAGTGCCCAGAAACAGCTATTGGAAAAGTCTGGGAAGGAAAATCCCCTCCTGCCCCACATGTGGGGAGGCATGGACAGAAGCTACATGCAGCAGTCAAGAAGCAGCTGTTTTGGTGTCCTTGTCCGCGTTACTTCATATTGGAGCTTTTTTCAGATTCACTTCCACTCTGGGTGAATCCTTAAAATTTCTGTTTTAACATACTGAAGGAAGAAGTCAAACTGAACTTTTTCAGAGGTCCTAGGTAAAAGCATGCTGCTTTTGGTGATGGTATGTGTTGTGAAATGGGAGCTAGTCTGCCCTCCTGGCATCAGTGGCAATCACAGAAACTTTTATAGCTCCAAACAACATATCCCATGTACATGACTTGATATCTTTTCCTGGCTACATGCCTCAAAAGCAGGACTAGAGCATGAACTGCACTGTCTCAGCAGGCTGAACCCACTGAACAGACTTAGTAACAACCTGCTATACAGGGAGGATGCTCTTGGCACAGGGAGAAGGACCCACATATAGCTACCCTACTTCCCTATTTAAAGTGCTGGGCTATGCTGGAAAAGTTAATGTGGTTAGAAAATAAACCAGCTCTATTGTCATCAAATCTCTTGCTGGGTAACCCCTGGGAAACTAGTGGTCCACCGCGGGAATGTCAGATTCTCCCATGCTGGCATAATAATACAGGGACTGTTCCTGAAGGTTAGGGAAGTTTATTTTTACAACTTTGCACAGTGCCTACAAATCTTCCAGCCACACAGCATCTGGTTCAGGCACTGCCCTTTGAATGGCTTTTCTGTTGGTGCAGTAATTAAAGGTATCCCAGGTGACACCTGATACCTTATCAAGTTCATTAATTTAAGTGGAGTTATTTGGCTCTCTATTTTCTATACTTCATAATGTATTTCTAACCTTTAAAGTGACATAGGCAAGCACCAGATTGCAGGGGCGCTTATTAACAGCCTATTAAAATATTTTATGGCCTTTATTTTTATGTTGCCACAGGGAATCAAGTATTTTGCTGTTGTTGAACAGGCTCAGGATTTATGTTGCGAGAGCTTCACCACAGCCTAACACTGAGCAGTGCTAGGAAATGAACTGGGAGAACAAACTCCCATTCAGCTCCCTGTGTGCCGTAAAGCTGTCATACACAGATGGCAGCAAGGGGCCCTCCAATGCAGGCCCTCAGTTTGGTTTGTTTTTTTAAATATAAACCCGTAAGATAAGATGCAAGGCTCTGAGACCATGCTGAGAGCCAGAAAAGTCAGTGCGTGTCTTGAGAAACAGATTGGGTGTATTTTCACCAACTGTATAGACCTACAGAGGAAAGCTCAGAAAGGATCTTCCTGGCCACCTATGAAATAACATGGTCTGTGCTTTTTATTCCAGAGCTGTTGTATCACATCCACATTTTGCAAATGAGTTAGAGCCGATGACTTTGGAAGAAGACCACAATCTTACCTAGAAGATGACTATAATTTTACATAGAAGATGACCATGATCTTACCTAAAAGTCTTCCAGAGATTGCAAGCCCCTCACATCCCTAGGAAAGTTCCCTCAAAGGTGAATTCTCTTCTTTGTTAAAAATCTGCACCTTCTAACTCAAGCATATCCAATATTAGGACAACATATGCCTTGGATTTAGAGGCTTAAATTTGTCCTGCTTAGGTATTCAGAAATTACAGTCAAGTCTCTTCTGAAATTTTCTGGATAAACTTCCTAGGGTGAGCTTGGGGTCTTCTTGAGTGTATATTTTGTTTCTCTTATCTTTTCAAGCATAAAAAGTAAATTGTAATGAAGCAACACATTTGGAAGGGTATCTGCAACATACTTAAAAGTATTTTAATGGCTTGTGTTTTCAAAACGTTTTAAAGTCGTCAGATCAGGAATAGACACTCATCTGCCAAAGAATCTTATAAAATATTTTACAATGACATAATAATTGACATAACTGGTTGTACAAATTCCTGGCATTTTAAACAAAGATACTAGAGATTAGCACAAGCAAGATTATTCAGTAGGCTATTATTATTTCTGCTTTAATTATAAGGGCTTTGTTGTTTTTTTTTTTTCCCCAGTTTTTAATTTAAATGTCATACTACAAAGCTTTCTAGACAGATTTTGTGTGGGTAACCTTAGAAAGACTGTTCTCAGTGAGCAATCCCATAGCACTAATGCATGATGAGTAGTCATATTAATAAGTGTTATTAAATGTACCATTCCATTAACACCTCATCCAAGATTGAAGGAAAGACTATTACGCTGGGATCAGTCCTGGTCATCCAGGAGCGACTGCTCCTCCAATTTAATTTTACAGCTAAGCGATGGCAGGAGATACAGAGGCACACTGCAGAGCAGCCTGTCCACAACCCGGGCAGGGACAGACATGGCAAACAAGAACCCTGAGTGCCTGAGCTCACTGGAGTCTCCTGCACTTGTACAGGCTCCAGTCCCCTTTCCTCAGAACCCCCAAAGAATCAGCTGTGCCTAAGAAACTAAAATTTCATCCAAAGGACCGTGCCAGGTCATGGCATGCCAGTGGCACTGCAAGCCTTGTCTGCCTGGGAAGTTTAAGAGGGGAGACTGATGTAGTTTAAATTAAAGCTGCATCCGTGAGAGCAGCTCAGTGATAAGAACAATAACCTCGCTGAGAACTGTCTTGTAACTATGCAATTCAGTCATCTCCTAATGAGCTCCCCTCATGCCTCTTCCCCTGCTCCCACCATGGAAGAAGAGAGAACCTACTTCTAGCTGTGTTGCACAATGCTTTTCTTTCCTGGGCCGGCAATACAGCACTGACTCCCAACAGTTTCCTCCTCCTGAAGTTCATTAGATGGTTTTATTAATTAGCAGGCTCCCCATCTTATCACGTGCTGCACCTGAAATCCCACTTCTATTTTTGAAGCAAGTAATTAAAGCCAGAGGTACTTGAATAAACAGGCACTGACAGAGACTAATATTTTACCAATACAATGAAACAGCTTGCTAGGCAGTAAGATGCCCAGGCTCAGACGCTAACAGAGTCCAAGGGCAAAACATGCCTTGGCTGGCAAGCACATCCTCTGATGTGGGCACCTCCAAGTAAACCCCCAGTAACTTTGCTGAAACTAATCAGATTCTGGGGAGAATTTGGGTCATTAAATCTGTCAAGGGCCAAAACAAACAGAAAAGAAGTAAGGCTGTCACCCCTGGAGCACAAAGAAATAGTAACGATCAACAATTTCAACACCTTCCCTGAAGAGACTGCAATAATTAGCCCGTAATTATCAGGCATGATTTCCTTTTGCATAGAGGGACTAGGAGGTTACCTGCTTCAAGGACAGCAAATGGAACTTTGCCTTCATGCATTGCATGGAAAATGCCACCACTAGCAGCCAAATCCCAGTAAAGACAGTGCTTCATCATCAACCAGTTGTTGGTACCAATTAGAAACCAATCTGCAGTGCCATAACCCAGCATACTGCCCCTGGTTACCACTGCTGCCAGCAGAGTTTGTTCCCCTGTAAGCTCCTCAGAGGGGAACAGGGGCATAAACAGCAAAAGACAGAAACAGTCAGAGAGAAAGAAAAAAAACCCCAACCACTTACTTGATATTGTCAAGACATCCAGATTCGGGTTTCAGTATGGCAGTATGATGAAACATTTTATAGAGAGCGATCCCAAGGAAGATGACATTAAGCTGCGGGGGGGGG
>NW_020799099.1:12519992-12532020 GCF_003259725.1 Athene cunicularia | reverse complement strand
GGAGGGTAGTGAATGGCATCAAAATAGAGTTTGGCACGTCTAAATGTCCAATGATAGATACCAAACTCAGCAAGGACCGGCTCCAAAGATCCCTGGCCTGTTTTGATCAAGTATTTTGCAATGCCAAGAGCCTCTCGTAATAAGCATCTAATTGCTTGTGCCAGGTGGGGTCAAAGAAGAACATGCCTTTCTCAAATTAATCTGTGTAAATTAAAGATAAAGAGTAAAGGAACAGCAAAAGTTTTATTTCCTGACCTGAGAGATGGAGTAGTTAATTAGGAGTTCTTACCATAATTATCAAGGTCGCTGGTCCTATAAAGCTCCAAATGAAGTAGGTGTCAAGTCGGAGCCAACATCTGTAATGAAACACAGGGGAGAGAAGGCATTCAAGGACTGCACCCAGGACATACATCAAGAGTGAGCGAGTGACAGAGAAGAATGTGAGCTGCAAAACACGCCGGTGGGAGACAGGAAATATTACATTGCTTGTTCATTTAAATGCTGAATTATGTGCCCAATTTCTGACAGCGCTATTGATGGAGTAAGATAATTACCTCTGGAGGAAGCAGGGAGAAAATGGCACAAGGCCTAGTTGCTAAGGCTTTCTGCATCTGTTGGAAAAAAAAACCTTAAACCAGTGGGTTTTTTTTAAGGAAGGGGTCCGATGAGCATCCATGGAGCTTCTTCTTTAAGCTCCTCTTGCCTCTCCAGCTCTGATGCAATGCAAGCTGTCTGTCAGCTGTCAAGCAAGATGACATTTCTCCGACAAGCAGATCAGAGCAAATTTGGTGCAAATAGGAAGCATGACTTGGATAACAGAAGGCTGAGGTTTAATTAGGTTCAGCAACTTCCTCTTTAGAGCATTTTATTTCTCTGAACCTCCGGAGTGTTTTGTTTCCACTAATGTTTCGAGGTTGCATATGGTCTGTGCTATCACATGAAGTTGATTCATGGCTTAAAACTAAATTATTAATCGCTTAATTTCAACCGCATTTAATACTCCCCACATTTTTTAAGGCCCCTGGGAAATTACATTTCCATTCCTAGTTCATTCCAGGCGACAGGAAGATAAAATGGTAGTGACTGGTTACAAGACAGACGAATATAAATTCCAAGAAAGTTTTGCACGATGTTTAAAATAATAGTATCTTGTCGTGTTTGCAACACTGCAAATCACAGTTCCATTTATACACAGAGGACTAAGAAAGCATAAAACCATTCTACTAAACATCCGATGGAGTTTCATAATTAGGCAAGTGACAGGAACTGTACATATGAATTTATCATGGTGGAAGAGATAGCAGTTCTCACAAATGACAGCTCTAGTGCACGTGCTGAATGTTTTTTCCCTTCCAATGGACTTTGCAATAGGCAGAAAGGTCTGTGCCAGCAGCCCCACGGAGATCAGCAGGAGCCACCTGCCGAGAGAATAAAACATGCCCTGAACCTCTACAACTGGGAGAAGCCAAGATATGAATGAATTTAAAGGTGTAGAGAAAGCTTCTCAGTTCCCTCCCTGACCATATGAATTTCAGGTCTTGACAGTGTTGAAGATGTTCTGATATACATATGGTTGTAACACTATTTGTCACAAATTAAAATACCGTCACTTCCGTGACCGTCACTCCTGAACTGCCTTTGCAGCTGTTCATCCAGAATCTTCATGTGACAGCATCAAAATCTTAACGTGTGAGACGCAAACAGAGACTTTCAGAGCGATTGTAAGGAAATCTTGTTTCCTCTGTAGCTGCATAAGTTCAAGGTGATTTAGATGCAGCTGGTAATGGAACAACACGAGTGACTAGAGACTATTTGAGTCTCATTTCCTATAGGAAAGGTTTTATGTGATCATGACATCTGTGTATCACCCATAATAACATCTAAAATGTCGTCCAATTGCAACTAGATTTGACAGAGGAATAGAGGTTTCAAGGATAATGAAGTCCCTATAAAAAGTCCTCTCCCCCATCCCTGAAAAGAGATGTCTGCATAGCAGTAGCTCACACATTACACGGTGTTTCAGACTTTATATCTACCACATCCCATAGGAAAAAAGTATAACTAGAGCTTATGCCTCAGCTGCCACATATAAATCAGGGAATATTCAGCCCCACAAATTTTTTCTACTGATAATAAGAGTGACGGTGCGTGGGAGAGGACTGAGAGGGTTGTTTGCTTTTTTTTTTTTTAATTAAAATATTTTGAACTTTTTTGTCAGTTTAACATTTAAAATGTTCCCCAGCCCCTGCTGCACAGGAGTCAGGAGCACAGTGTATTTTCATTGCCAAGCAATTTGGTTTTTCTTCAGCACAAAATGTGAAATGGCTCTTGGAAAGCCCAGGGAAAAGGAAAGACATAAATCCTCTCTTTACTCCTTAAAGCATGATGGCCAGCCATATGCTCACATCTGATGCAGCTGGTTTTGAATGCATATAGATTGGGACACGGGGAAAATCGGTGGAAGTTGAAATACAGCATGAGGGAAAAGCCATGCTGGGCTGAGTAAAGAAGCGTGAAGCAACTGGTTTCCTTTCCAGCTAGCCAAATGGATGAAGTTTTCCACGCCATTCCCCCAAAAAATCTGTTTCTTCGGTTGCGGAGCGCAATTCAGTGTCATAAGAGGGATGCTGTGGATGGGAAACAGATGAGGAGCCAGGCCCTGACCTCATGATAAGCAGGGAACAGGCATGGAGCAAAAGGGTCCCCTTCCAGTGAGAGATGGCTTCTCCCACCTCTCTGCATCTTTAAAGAATGTGATGTCATTTTTTTGTTTGTTTGAATAGAAAAATCACCTTTCTATGAAACTGTGTAAGACACTCAGTCTTGGGCAACTAAATGGAAAGCTGCAGGACTGTCTCTAATCTGCAGAGGGACTTAAAAAAGCTGGGTTTTTTTGTGGTCATCAGAAAGAGATGCAACTTTGAACCTGTTTAAGTCATAGCTCATTAAAAATGCAAATTAAGACCAAAACATCAAAACACAGGCATCTCGCCAATTGCATTGAGGAGCTGTAAATTGCTAATCAGACAAGTACCACACTGAGCTTTTATTCCCTTAAAAGACAAAAAAACACATGCACAATGAGCTGCATAAATGAGCTCCTCAAAACAAGGAAGCAATCAGGCAACTCACTTCCCGAAGTTGCTAATCTTGGGCTGCTGAGTTACTTCTGACCCCACATGCGCAGCTGCACCGCGAACATGGACTTCCCGCATTACAAGTTTAGACTTTGCTGCCACTAAGCAAACGAGCTGCTTCAGGGCTCAGTACAAGGCAGATTGGATTATCTGAAAATCTGCGGATGCAGGGAATGCTGCTCAAAACCCCACTGCTTCTTCCAAGACTCACACCAGCGTATTAGTGCTTGTAACGAGCTCTGTGGTGCTGCTTTCCTTTACTTTTTAATTTCCTCCTTTTCCACAGTGACAAGTTGCTATATTCACCTAAAGCTTTTCCCAAGTAATAAAGACTACAAAGAGTTTACTCTATTTTCTGCATGAAGAGAAATCAAATACTAAACTATCCCTGGTGTGCATTAAATATAACTAATAAACAATCATTAGCTGCCATTGGACCATAAAATTTGAAGAGCCCTAAACATATCATGTTGTTCATGGGAGCTCAGCAGTTTATTTCACGTGGCTATACAGCCTCCTTGTCTGGGTGAGGTAATGGGGATATGTATGCACAAGACGTGCCTTTGAAGGGTGCAATATAGGTTCTGCTTAAGGCAGTCCAGTGTCCACATTGCTCATGCTTCCTCCTCCAAATACCTGGCATGAACACACATAAAACAAGTTCAGTGGAGCCACCCAAGACAGACTGTGTTCTTAGAAGCTATTTTCCAAGCAACATTAACATGCATAAAATGTTGGCGGCTGGCTGATGGACTTGGAGGCTGTGTACACACACCGGGCTTTCATTTTACTTTCTGACAGCTGGATTGCTTACCATGTATATGCCGCTTTATAGCATACCAAAAAGCGGGGAGATGGAGGGAGAAACCATAGAGAGGTTCCTGTCATGATGAATTTGATCACCAGTGGATTAATATACCTACAAGTATGTTTTCTAAAATATATTGAACCATTCAAAGCGTAGTTGCTTTCCTCTGAGATTTGTAAGAGGCACTGATATGAAACCCAGGACAGTATAGGAATATGGAATAGCTTCTTGCTGTTGATTTTTGGATGGCCTACTACTTGAGTGAGTCCTCTCAAAGGGAAGCTGCTAACGTCTTAATCCATCTTTTACTGAATTTTAGACACAAGTTATTTTCAAACACTAACAATAACCACAAATGCTATTTTCCCTCTGCATCTCGCAGCATTGCCCACCATGATGCTTGACATAAGCTTCAGCCAGGAGATGGATGGATTTGTTCAACACAGAGGAAAAGGCAAATGATGTAACTTTTTAAAAATGCAATTCCAGTATCTTCCTTTTTTCAGCAAAACTTAATACATGGCCATTTAAGACACAGCAGCTGAAGACCTGGCCCATAAGAAACGGTCACCTGGAAGTTCATGTGAACATTGCCAGAATCGCTTTGGCAATGTTGAAGGACCACATTGTCTGCAGTGGGGCTTCCTGCTTTTCACCTTTACTTTAGAAATTACCATCAGAAAAAGGTGAGATGCAACATTTGACCTGGACAGGCTGGAGCCATGGGCTGAGGCCAACTGGAGGAGTTTCAATAAGGCCAAATGCCGGGGGCTGCCCTTGGGCCACACCAACCCCCAGCAGCGCTACAGGCTTGGGGAGGAGTGGCTGGAGAGTTGCCAGTCAGAGAGGGACCTGGGGCGGTTGACTGACAGCCCGATGAACAGGAGCCAGCAGTGTGCCCAGGTGGCCAAGAAGGCCAATGGCATCCTGGCTTGTGTCAGCAATAGCGTGGCCAGCAGGGACAGGGAAGGGATCTGACCCCTGTACTGGGCACTGGTGAGGCCGCCCCTCGATTCCTGTGTTCAGTTTTGGGCCCCTCACTACAAAAAGGACATTGAATGACTCGAGCGTGTCCAGAGAAGGGCAACGGAGCTGGTGCAGGGTCTGGAGCACAGGTCGTACGGGGAGCGGCTGAGGGAACTGGGGGTGTTTAGTCTGGAGAAGAGGAGGCTGAGGGGAGACCTCATCGCCCTCTACAGCTCCCTGAAAGGAGTTGCAGAGAGCTGGGGATGAGCCTCTTTAACCAAGTAACAAGCGATAGGACAAGAGGTAGTGGCCTCAAGTTGTGCCAGGGAAGGTTTAGACTGGATAATAGGAAGCATTTCTTTACAGAAGGGGTTATTAGGCGTTGGAATGGGCTGCCCAGGGAGGTGGTGGAGTCCCCATCCCTGGAGGTGTTTAAGAGTCGGGTTGACATAGCACTGAGGGATCTGGTGTCATATGGTGAGGGAACTGTCAGTGTTAGGTTAATGGTTGGACTGGATGATATTCAAGGTCTTTTCCCACCTAGATGATTCTGTGACTGTGATTTCTGAATTATCTGGAGGGGAGGGCCAAACATGGCTCAGCTTGCTCACACAAACAGTCCCTAATGGCATGAATGGGATGATCTTTTAATGGAACCACTATGCTTCTGCTTGGTTATAAAAGCAAATTAATCTCCTAATATGAGTGACTCGAACTGCTCTTACACAAAATCACTTCAGAAAAACACAGGCACCAAGTGATGAGCAAAGAAACAGAGAACAACTGCCTGTTCCTGGCTATATAATCTGGGCATGTGTTACAGGAGGGTTGGATTTAGAAAGGAAGATGAAATCAAGAAAACCTACATTGGGTGTCTAAGCAAATCATTCTGAGATGTATGAATGGTGGCACCAAATGCCAGGCAAAAACCAAATAACACTAACAGCTCCATCAGTCCTGCTTAAACAAATGCAATAAATAATGGAGGGAGGCAAGTAATATATTCCAGAGGATGTTTTACAAAACCTGGCAAAACCAAGCAACTTCTTGCAATCAAATTATGTATGCCTGGCATATAGTTCACTACAAATTCTAATCAGTTCTACCCTTCTAATAACATTATACAGAAAAATACATCATCATCCATCAACCAGATGGAGCATGATAGTTATACAAAACATATTGTATGTTTTTTATTTTCCACTATGAGAATGTGATAAAATTGTGCACTCTGAAATTAGAGATTATAAATAAATATTTTAGGCTCTGCAAATCTCTGTAAATATTTATTTGCAAAATATTATATATACATGTTTAATCATTAAAAATACTACTTTATGATGTGGGGAGGGAGAAGGATTTTACTGGCACAGACATAGGACTGCTGCCTCCTCAACACAAAGATAGCAAAGTTTTGTTGTTCGCCTCCAGTGAATTTCAGCCAAACTTTCTGCCTGTACCTCCCACGCCATGGAAACATTTGGGCACCCAAGGCCTGTTGGGAAAAAGCAGCGTATCCCATGGAATATGTTTATTTTGCTGTGCTTCAGAAAGGTCCATATATTCATTTAACAAGAGCAGAAACATTTCTGCTATGCAAAGCTGCCATGGTGCTTTATGGGACCTGTGGTTAGGTGCCGTATGTTCCCACTCTCTACAGGCAGCATACTGCTATCTCCCAGAACCTACACTGGTACTCAGGTTGTCCCTACAAAGCATCACAAAGGACTTTGCAAAGATGAGGGCAGATACAAATCAACAGCTGTTTCACGTCCAAAGCAATATATTGGGCTTGCGGATGTCCTTTTACTATGAGGGAACGGAGCAAGACATATTCAACGCCCAAAAGAAACAGAGCACTCTGAGAGAATGCAGTTGGTGCTAGCTTGCATCGCAGACTAGCTGTAATGCTGGGTTTTCCTGGTAGGCAGCTCAAAATGTTGAGAGAGAAGTGAAAAGGATCCCTCTGGTGCTAGAAGCCCTGTGATGGTAATGCTGCAGAAGTCACAGGGTGAACAGCGTGGAAGGGAGCCACTAAAACACCAGACTGCAAACCAGACCAGTGGGGACACAGCTTCAGCAGTGGCAGATGTGCTGGAGCATGTCAGCTGGCTTTCCAGGGAGCCAGACTCACGGCCCTTTGGTTTTAACATACTTGAGGCTCAATGTGCCCCATGTAAGCCACTGTGAAGAGATAGGTCCTCTATAGAAACACCGCAGTAAGAATAAATTTGTCTAAATGGACAAGGCAGAATGTTTCAATACTTGATTCAATGGGGGCTTATATACCGCTCAAGACAGGATGTGAACAGAAGAGTTGGTTGGGGAAGAAAGCAGGTGACAGCTGATGGAAACAGTCTTCTCCAGAAATTATAATTAGCTGTTCTGTTACTTTTTCTTTGCCTCCTAGGCCTGTCAAAGTTGGACAAAGTACTTTGAGTAAATTGGTAGAGATCCTTGAAAACTTACTTCCTCCTACCTTTATCTGTGTGGGATATTTCCTTTCCAGAAAGTATGACATTTATACAAATCCAGGTTGCTATTCTCCTACTCATAGGAGGAACACAATGCAAATATCCAGCTGGGGTCCAAGCCTACCTGCTTGGTACACAGATCATGAGCAGCTCCATTGCTCTACAGATTTGCTTCCACAAAGAATCAGGATCCTGTATACCAATAAGCTTTCAAGCAAAAATTTTGCAGTTGAATTTAACAGAATATCAACAGCTGCCGTGACCTGACCTGACCTATGCTAAAATGGAGCTTTAAAAACGCCACTAGCTCATTGATATGTATGCTTTCAGATTGAGTCCTTAACTCAGTTAAAATGACAGGGGAAAGGCAGCCTGACAAGGGAAAGAAAAAAAAAAAAAAAAAACATATTGTTAGTGCTATTGTAACAAAGCTGGGGAAGAAAATCAAAGGCTCAATTTTCCCTTTGTTTTTCATTAGACGGTGTTTGCATGATCATCTAAATTGGGCTTTGATACCAGCTTCAGCAATGTTGAAAACATTTAAGAATATTCATAATGATAAATGATGTAGCTGTTCTGATTTGCAAAGAGTCTAATGCACTCCACAGTCACCACCTATTTTGCTTGCAGGCTCTGTTAATTTGATAGAACACTTAAAAAAGAGGAAGAAGAAAGCAGTGTTTCATCATCTAAATGAGAAATACTCTTTGGTTAGAGAAGAAGGATACAGTAGCAAACTGAGAAATGGGACAGCCACCTCTGCTGATGTTATGCAATAATGTGATAAAACTTTACCCAACTGACTTCCCCAAGAAAATACCTTTTTAAATCATTTCATAGTGGGAAATTTGTTCTGTAACATCACAGACTGTATTGGAGACACACAGATAAGGCAAGGCATGACTCCTGCCTGAGCTCTGTGTGCACAAGCCTCCTCTGCCTGCCAGGTCTCTGGGCTCTTCACTTCCCTTTGTCATCCCCACTCCCATCCTTCCTGACCAGGTCCAAGCAGAGCCAAGCCTCACTCACACTTTGTCCGTGCCGTAGCTCCGGTAATCCACCGCTGCTGATACAGCCACAATCAGCGCAGGCATGCCGTAGCCAACCAGATAGAAGTACTTCCTCCTGGAGTGTTCGCTCTCGAAAACCTCCACCAACATGATGTAGAGCTGCACCCCCTCCAGGAACATCCAGGTGAAAGCTGCCAGGAAGAAGAAGTGCAGGAGGGCAGCAAAGACGGCACAGGCAATCTGCATACGGATTGAAAAGAGCAAGGGAAGGTGTTTGTACCATGCTGAACTAATGCAACAGTCAGGATTACTCTTACTGGGAGGTTTAATGAGGGAGTTCTTATCTTCCCTTCTCCAAAGGAAGAAGTTTTTTTCACTTGGAAAATGTGTGTGAACTATTTAAAAATAGATACATCTCTGCATATATAAATTGGATTAAAAGATACAAAGGTAGGTATGTACACAATCTGGCAAATAAATATATAACAATGTACATAGCATAAGTGTAATTTTACAACCTGCTTATTAAACATACACACACGTGTTATTTACAAACAACACACATAAGCCTCTGAAATCACAGCAGGCATCAGCATATGACTTCCAGTTAACAACCAGGGGCCCAACCCTGTGAGGATTCATGCATGGAATTAAGGCAGTGCTGGAACATATCTCACTGCATGGTCAAACATCCCATTACACACTGAGACGAGAGCCTGTGTGTGGCAGGAACAGAAAGTGCTTTGCTTCTTACCGGCTGGTCAGTCCGGTTGATGCCAATGAGGAAGAGGAGTTCTGCCACGAAGAGGCTGATGCACAAGTTCTTGTGAATTGTGTTGCGGTCGCTCTGCAGCCCACGGAAGAAGCAGAAGGTGAAGATGCAGATCAAGAGACAAACCAGTGAGAGCAGGATGCCAACCCACGTGATAAAGTCCAGGAGCAGGTCATGGACTGCATCACTGTGCTGGAGATAAAACCAAAAAAGAATCATTGGTCACATGCTGCATGACTTCTAATCCATCTCAGACACAGAGTGAGGTTGTCTGAGCCCCTTTCTCAAATATGTGTATCTGTGGTACAAGAGACCAATAGCAGAAATGGACCTAGATGAAATGGAACTAGACTTGAATACTGCATCAAGAAAGCTGCAACACATCTTCCAAGGCATCTGGCAAGCTGCAGGTGCCCTGAACAGACTTACACCCCAAAATATCCTAGAAGCAATGATGCTGTTGTTGAAAATATCAAGATGTCATAGGTAGTCTTGTGTGCAGCTCCATCTTTCACACACAACAAAGAAGTGGACACACAGTATAAAGAACCATTGAACTCTGTGATTCAAGTGTAAAAACGTTTCATGCTAACAATATCGTGGAGATTACAAGAAGTCCATTACAACCACTTACCAACAGTGAAAAAAGGCTCTCTTTGAACGCTCACAGAGACATATGAGCTTGGAGGCTTTGGACGGAAAGAGATCATTTTAAAGTCTTTGGGGTGTTTTTTTGTTTTTGTTTTGTTTTTTTTTTGTTTCTTTGTTTGGTTGTTTTTTTTCCACTGAGGAAGGAAAAAGAAAGTTGACTTTTCTTTTTCAAACCTTGGAGCTATATTTTAAAACTCCTGGGAAGTCATACTGATCCCTGAAACACTACCTAGAAAAAAAGACAGACCTTTTAACATGAATTTGCTTTTAAAATGTAACAGAACAGTGATTTTAAGACAGCCTGGAAAGTGGGTGATTTCCCTGTGATGAACTTGTAACATGGTTTTACCCCAAAGCCATGTAAACATGGGCATTGCAGTGGCAAGGTTAGGCAACCCAGCAACAAAGATTTGTGAGGGGCAGCATAGGTGTGCCTTGGCTTTGCTGATAAAACAGATGGATTGCTTCTGGGCTTACATTGCATGTCCTTTCCAGAAAGAGGACGAGGGTGCTGGGACCCTAACACTGAGGGTAGCCCACCACCTTATTCAGACTGTAAAACTTGCCTGTAAATCCCCAAAGTTTCCACCAGATACAGTGAAATGAAAGGTATCATTACTTAGTAAAATGTAAATAAGAAATGAGAAATACATGGTGAGTCACGAGATGGCTGCTCAGGGCTAAGTTAGAGTCAATGAGCTGGGGGAAAGATTGGCTGGAAATCTCTGGGGGCTTTTCAAAAAGACCAGGGAGGCTTGAAACCCAGCTTTGTGGTCCACAAGACTGTGTTGTAAGTCGTATTCACATTTCCCTCCACTTCTGGCATTTTGATGACTTAGGCATTATGCAGGCTGGCAAATACAATAGTGTCACACTTCAAAAAGCTGGGACAAACTGGAAACATTTTCCTCCCTGTGGAATAAAAGCTTATGACAGATGGAGGGAAAAGGTGATTAATTTATCCATTTTCTTTGCCTGCTTGCCAATGATAAAGCCACATCAAATGTCAGGTCTTTCCTGATATATGCTCTGCTATGTCAGCACCCATGAGAAACAACTCAAACCTTTTAGCTCTTTGGCTTTATCAGCATGAGTGATAGACATCAAATGATAATGAAAGATGGAGAGTGACTTTATGCTCCATCACTTCCATGCTCTAAGTCTTCTCTCCAGGGAGACTTGGAGGTTGAGAGATGAGGGGTCCTTTTCCCAAATGCTCTTGCAGCTCTTCCTGAATATTTCCAACATCTAAGGAACTAGGGGTTGCAAGTCCACCAAAGAGGCAAGAAGTCATTGTGTGCTTACTGTAGATTGTGATAGAAATGCTGATTCCAGCCAGGTTCTCCAGCAGCACCAGAAAACTGAGAAGATGAAGCGCATGTAATTTTCCTGGTGGCTGTGCACTGTTGTAGCTCAGTGTCATTCCAGCTCATCCACCCTCTTAAGTCAGTGTGAAAAAATGTTAATGCAAACCTTGCATCTTGCAAATCATTCTTTCTTTTGTCCAAGGCTGCTGGAGGACAGTAGAAGAACATCTCCCTGAACAACCCCACCAGTTCACCTGAGTAGATTGCCCTGCCAGGCTGAAGCAACCAAAAGTTCTTTGGCTAGGCAAGTGGGGCAAGGCACCTAATGTGGGTGGATGCAAGAAGAAAGAAGCCAGGCAGACTTCGGCCAGATGCATCCATCCCATCCAGATGCGGCCAATGGCACAGATTCATCTATCCCAAGACAAAGCTAGCCTGGCACAGAGAAAGCTCTCTGAGAGCTTCTTTCCCTATGTGAGATGAATCTCACAAGTCTCAGCTCCTGTACATCTATCATGAATCCATAACTCTGCTGACTTTATTATACAATGGAGGAATTAGGGGTGGTTTTGCTCCTGGAGAGGGATTCTGCCATCTAGGTTCATGGTCTTCCTCAGGGAAGGGCCACTGGCCCACAAAGCTCACCATGCTTTGCAAGAAATGCAGACTTCATTGCTGTATTATTATTATCACTCTTAATACTCTTCTTTTTAATATTAATTGCAGAATACTGATTTTATATACATAACACTCATCCCTGGAGTGCTGGAAAGCAACCATAAAAACAACTTCTCTGTAATTACAGCCTCCCTCCCCAAACTCAACAGACTTGTGAAAGAACAAAGAAAAAGGAATAATAACAATAAACTGGGAACAAGAACAATTTAAAAACACCTCGGGGGG
>NW_020799099.1:12456442-12519942 GCF_003259725.1 Athene cunicularia | reverse complement strand
GGGGGCACGGAAATATGAATTTGTAGCTTTTCTAGTACAGTCCAAGAGAAGAAGTGAGATGAATTTGAAAGGCTGGGTGTGTTCTGTCCAGTTCGGGATGCCCAATTTCAGGTGCCACAACAGAGCTGATGGATCAGGGAGGAGTTAGCAAGCACTATCGCCTTTCCCATGACAGTGCCAACTGCCCCCAGGCCAGGCACATCCTGAGCTTTTATATCACCAAGTCCAACAAAAGGGAATTTGCCTTTTCCTGGAGACTGAAACTTGTAAAATACTGCACTGTCACAGGCTACAAAACAGAATAATATGGGAAAAGAAGAAATTGTGATAATCATTCCTCAATGTCATGAGATTATCCTTGCCATCACCTGATTCCTGTGTGACAAATAAGGGAGCAACACACACGGTTTACACAGTTAGTATATGGTGTTCCAGGGTTAAGTATGATAAATAGCACAGCAAGGTTTTGTACCTGGGTCACAGTCTCTGAGCCTGGTCCCTCAACTGCAGAGACATGCAAGAGGAGCAAATCTGCTCTTTACCCCGCCCAGTGCTGTTCAAGCACTCCCTGACTGAGGATAAACTAGGTTTGACGTACGTGCTGATATCCTTCCAGCATCCTACAAGCCCTAGGGTCCCTAAGGCATGTAAAATACAACTGAAACCACCAGTGTATCAGTAACAGTCAACTCTTGATTCTCAGTAATCTCCCCAAAGACCCTGGGCATCCAGAAGAGTCCACAGGAGATAACAGGTATCAGCCCAAGGGACAATTTCCTGACAGCATCAATCAAACACCTCCTTGCCCAACTGCACCATAGCTGTCAAGACTGGTGCTACATGACACAGCATGCAAGTCACTGAGTCTTGTTACCATTAAGCTATGCTATCTTTACAGGTAATCTGACACACTGATTATTTTCAGCACAGGAACTACTTATTGAGTCATCGAAAGATGTAAAATAATCCACTTCAGTGAAAGGGTTTCTGTATTAAGTATATTTTACATTTTTGATTTAGGCATGAGCCTGACCCAAAGTCCAGTGAAAGATTTGCCTGGCTTTGGAATAAAGTCCCACTTTTGCTCCAGTGAGGCCAAGCGCAGCAGGAGGAGAGCGCTGATGGAAACCTGTGCAGAAGGAGTTACGGAAGCCCTGGTAGCAACCACAGCAGGGTGAGCAGGCAGCCTAGATGTTATCCAGGCTGGGAAAATCAATGAGCAGCTCTGGCAGTGCCTGTACACCAGAGCTGAGCTAATAAAAACAAATCCCAGAGAATGTCAGCTTATGACAGAACGGCTCTCCCTGAGATGAACAGCCATTTCCTCCCTTATTAAAAACATCAGTAGAAGAAAACAGCAGCCAAACCAAGCTGCCAGCAGCAAAGGACACATTCCTTTGCCTAATCTGTCCCTCCAGGAATGGAAAGAGTAATATGTTTGGGGGTGTAGGAAAAAGCAAGCAGTAAATAAAAGCACAGTGTCATCAACTAGCTCAGATATGACTGCTCCGTGCCCGGTGGGAGCTGGCAGTGTGCTAGGCTGGGCAGAGACCCAAGTGGGACAGGTTTGAACTCCTGTGCATTACTGATGCCGCTCCTCGGATTTGTAGCTATCTGGGACCATGTGGGCTCCCTCTGCCCTTTTTCCCCCATCACTGGTGTTGAGAGAGGATTACTGCTACGATCTGGCTGTAATGCTTCGTTGCCAAGTTCAAAGGGCTACTTAAGAAGCCAAATGTTTTTGTAGATGTGCCAAAAGCATCAGCTGGACTACATGGACCAAGAGGAAAACCCAAGAGCTCCTGCAGCATGTCTGGGCTGGCTAATGGCCTTGCCTGCTGTGGCTATGCGGGCATGAGAGGTTTCGAAGGGGGCTTTCATCCCGCTGGCCAAGAGGGATACGTGCTGGGGGGATCCCATTGCTTCAGCACCCGTTCTCTCTCTCTTCTCCCAGGATGCTCTGAGGGAGGCAGGCAGTCTCTGCTCCACAGTGGACACAGCACCCATGGACCTAGTATATATCCCCTCTGTGCTCTGCAAAGGTGATATTGTCATGGGCACCATCAGGTCCTAAACCAGGAATAAAGAGAGCTTAATCCCCACCTGAAGCTCCTGCGCAACATCACTGTCTTATGATCATGGCCATTTAAAGTAAGTCTCAGATTCCTGAGCACTTCTGCAAGGTAGTTTAGCCACTTCTCCTCTCCTTGTCTTAGTCCTCAAATCTGCTTTCATATTTTGCACAGGCCACACAGACCATCTTCCTCTGCCTTCCTTGGTAAGAGGAAGGCCTCTGAGCAGAACCCTTTCCCACAGACTTCTCCCAAAAATACAAGAGCCTTCCAGTGACTACCAGAAGCAGCAGAAAGCACAAGCTGCAGAAAGCCCCATGGCCAGAATAAAGCAATATGGGGGTGGGTGCGCACAGAGAAATGGGTACAGACCTCACCCTGCCATGTATTACAAATGCTACTGTGGATAAGGCATGTGGCAAGAGCCCAGCATTTCCATTGCACTCGCCAACACTGCTGTAACTGAGATGCAGTTTAGGTGAGAGATTCAGTTATGGAGAGGAGATGCTTGGGACAATAATTGTATCCATCATCCCACTCTCCTGTGCTGGCTGGATTTAGTATAGTGGCACAGCTCTGCTTACTCATAAGGCATCTCCAACTTGAGAAATGAGCTATGGTGGCTACGCCAAACTCAGTGTAGACATCCATCTACACAGCCAAGATGCCAGCTTGTTAATTTGAGTTCCCGGAAAAAATCTGGTCACAGCATCGTCAGCTTCTGCTGTCGCATCAATGGTCTTACCCAGCCCAGTGCCAGGAAACAGCTGGGACACAACTCCACCACACCACAGCCCCTACCTTCACTTCAGTCCTTGCATTCACCCTGCTCTCAGCCAGAAACGAACAGGGTGGCAAGAAATAGGGCAAAGCTTAGCATTTGTCAATGGAAGCTTTGAATTGAGCATTTTAGGACAGAGGATCAGGAAACCCCGTGGGGAGATGCTGTCCCCAGGCTCTGCAGCACAGCTCCTTACTGTGCACCTAGCCCTGACTCAAAGATTGGAGAGTCAAGAAAGGTGAACCTAAGCAAATATGTACCTGTTGGACTGGGGGGAAAGTAAGCCATGGCTAGTAAGCTGCTGTGTGTTCTGATTTCTGACACCTCTAAGTGCTGAGCTAAGAAACTGTGAATTCAAGGGCTCAGAGTATGTCTTTCTGAAGCCAGACTCTAGATGATTTCAGGTTGGACACCCAAAAGTGGCTTTCTGAAAAGATCTGGTTCAATGCTTCAGAGAATGCACAGACAAGGACTGGCAAGATGTCCAACCCAGCAGAACTAGGAAACAGTAAGACATAACTAGGGCTCAACCCAAACCAATGTGTGTCCAGCTGAGGGTGGGGAACTCAAGGAACTGCCTGGAGTGACTTACTGCCCACCTAGACAAAAAGCTCAATGACTGCAATGAGGTACAACTCTGAATTGGCCCCATAGGCATAGATTACTTGACCTAATAGGTATATATGATCAAAGGTATAACCAAATGCGCTGTTTACAACTCCTTATTCTTGGAGTTCATTAAAGTCACAGATCTCTGTTCCTAACACGTGCTCGAAGATGACTATATTTTGAGTTTTAAAATCTCACTAAAGACAAGCACATTTACTAACTTTTCTGCTTAATTAAACCAGTTCTTATTTAATAACATATCAAAATACATTACTTTTTCTAATGTATAATATATCTTTTTTTTTGAGAATGAACCCCTTTGATGGTACAAAACAATCTGTATTGCAAAATTCATTACATAGCGGTTTCAGTAATTTAATTCTGCAGTTAGGGTGTTTTTGCAGTCCTGTACCCACTTCTGCTTTCATTCACTGCTGTTCAATCCCACAAGTGTTAATATATGGATAAGCCAGCACTGCAATAACTTCAGCTTGCTCTTTATATCTGAAATGGCTGTATTGCTTTAGGCAATGGACCACTGCAATCCATTTAGACTTCATATATTTTTATTCCTTTCTCTCCTTAGCTTGGCTTATGCTTCCATTCCCTAAATAATTAGCAGGTGTAATGTGTTTGTGGTATAGCATAACATCTGAAAGCTTCCAATTAATTGCTACAGTTAAAACACCTTTCTTTTCCCCCCTTTTTCTCTCCTGTATTATTTATTTATTTATTTATTTTAAAGAGAAGAGTAAGCTCTGGCATTCACTACATGGTGATAAGCAACATTTATCTACCCTGAGGTACCTTTGCTTATTCTGTTTCGGGTGTTTTTTTTAATTGCATTTTCCCACCAGCTCTGAACTTGTTTCTGGCTGCATATTTTTCCCATGGTACATTTAAGATGCATCTGCTATAATTAATATGATGCAAAGCACAAGCTTATATGAAAAACAGCTTGTAAATTTTGAATAATTCTGCAACAACTACATAGGTAGAATGGCTTATTTAGCTATGGGCTTTGTTCCCTGGCATGAGAACCACCATGTTTTTATAGCATTTAAGGGTCATAACAAATATCCTACCAATTCAAACAACCGATAGATATTTAACATAGATCTCATCTGTATTAAACATATCTCATAATTTCACAAAATATCTATGAGACTGAGTACAAGTCAAATTAACTTATCTGATGAAAGCAATGATTTGTTTCCAAGTCTTAAAACCTTTCTCAAAAGGGAGGTTCTCATTATTCCTGGTACATTGTCCGAAAGTGGCAATGAATGCTGCAGGTCTGTATCATCGAGGTCCAGTTCACAGGTCGTTATGTTCCTGCTGTCCTCTTCACACGATAGCTGGGGCTCTGACAGCAGCTCGAAGCGTACCTGCAGGTGCAGGTTCATCGCTCTTCCCAGAAGTTATGCATCCTGCCTGTCTGCAAAGCAGGCTCTTGGTCTCAGGCATTGTTATTTACCCCACTGAAATATATGGGTGAATAAGAAACTCTGGGCCAAAGTAATTTTAAAGGGCAGAAAGCATTTTCAATTTAAAATCGCCTCCTCTTAATCGGGTACTGTCCTATTAAGACTGGAATTGATCCCAGCAACTTCTACTCTTGAAGCACACCAATAAATCCCTGCCATCATGGTCAGCCAATGACATTTTCTGCCCCTTCGGACAAAGACATATTGCTGTTTCACGCTAGAGAGCCAGACGGCCATCAATCACCTCCTCAGCAGCGCTACCTTCCAGCTCCGCCTTGCCACATATGCTCTGCTAATAATTAAATCCCAGCCCGTAACTTGCAGAGCAGCCACTGAGGTCTCCTCCAGAGAACACGCTCTTTTGCCATGCTACCAGGAAGGGAGATCATTCATGACCAGAAGTGACACTTGTCAAATTGATGCTGGCTTTTGATTAAGGAGCAGGACTCCAGTGTCCACTCCCCATGATGCCCAGCGTTCGGTCTCATTAGGTAGGGTGCTGTGGATACTCATTACACCAAAGCATGCTCCCTACAGATCTAAAAATCCAACAAACTGAAGGCAGTAAACTACAAATCTCAATTACAGGAGAAAATAGTTTCTGTTGCAAAAATTCCAGAAAATTATTGTCTGTACGTCAGTCCTCTCCAGGGATCCTAGTCACTGGCCAGAACACTGCTGTAAGAGGTCCCGCACAAGCACACAACATCCTTTCTCCTAGGATCGTTCCACCTCCAAGAAGACTAAAAAGTCTTTGAGGCAAAGAACGCCTTTTTTTGCAGAAGACACAAGACAAGAAAATGGCTCAAAAGCATGCCTGTGAGAGATGAGTGAGTCAGTGAATAACAACAACCCCCATTTATTTTTAAACCTCCACCTTTTCCAAACCATAAGGTATTCTGCTGCCAAGACTTTAAAATCAATTCATTTCAACTGCATAAGGAACATCAAACAAGCCACTTCCCAGATTTGCCAAGACCCACATGGCCACTCCACCAGCAGACCTGAGTGTGATGGTGCCACCAGGAAGAGCAAGGTGACGAGTAGCTGGATGGAAGAGTTGCAGATGTTTGCACCTCCCTTCGCTCTCAGACCTGGATGACTGCTAAAGCAGACATGCCAGGAAACTGTCTGGTTGCATCAGAATCAACAAAGTGAAGCCAATTTGGCTCTTACAGCAATGATACTTTGGCTGCAGCCAAATGATAAAACATGACCTGAAAATCTTGAGGGCACTCGTTAACACCCAGAAACACCCACCAGCTAATAACACACTGGCTTGGTACTTGGAAAGCTTCCAGCTGTAGTTCTTTCCAACCTGTTGGCTGAGCATGGGCAAGCAAGGGTCTCACATTCTCTTTCTGCAAGATGAATTAACATCAGCACTACTAGTCTATTACGGTTTGGGTGAAATGCCACACAGACAAGGCTGACCTACTTGCAGATTTGGAAGAGGCTTGTTCAGCGCTAGCCTGTATCTGCAGCATGCAGTAGGGATCACCTTCATTCACATCAGTGGAGCACAAAGCTATCTGCACTTCCCAGGTGCAACCTCTGACTTCAGTGACTCAGGTATATATGTTAATTCCAGGCAGGTGATAACAAGACAAAACCACATTTCTTTTGATAATTCAAGCAGCTGTAGGCAACTGGCAAAACCAGACTTGGACTGCAGAATGCCATTAACCTGTAAACATGGGCTCTGAATAGGCCATTTCTTCAGACATCTCCCAGGACAATGCCACAGCCATTTAATGGCATGTCTCCGGGACCAGTAGTGACTCCTGCCGAATACAATGGATCTGTCATACTGCAGCAGCAGCGGATCTATCCTGCCCCTCTCAGCTGGACCCAGCTCTTGTGGCAAATGTGCTGCCAGGCTCCCATGTCTTTTTTTGCAGAGCTTTGGTCATGCATGATGGTGCTTCAATATATATTTTTATTGTGGGTCTTTACATTTCTCTTCAGATAATCAAGTGAAACAAAAATATACAAAGGAGTGTCACTGCAAGACTATTTGAGAAAAGGTCTTTAAAACCATAATAGCTTTTGCAGTTATGCAGCCATGGAAGTGACTCTAAAATGTTCTGCCTGCATGGAAGATGTCAGATCCATATTTACCTCAGAGCTGTGGGATTTAGCTGCAGCATCAGGCACAGGAAATGGAGACGCAGCAACACAGAAAATCATTAGGCCAAAATCTTTCAGGCATCAGGGCCTTCTATTCTTTCTACAGCAGCTGAGACTGTTCTCAACCAAAGACAGGCTAGAAAACTCAGGAAACGGAAGAGCATCTCAACCATTTCCCATTCTTGAATAAAATCCCAAATGTGCAGTTCATTCCCCAAGCCACTGCTACCATAATGAATATCTACTTTCAGCAGTAACTTCTTTAACTCCAGTAGGGATAGTCATGTGGGAATCCAGAATTACACCACAGACCTAAATGCAGGCAAGTGAACTAGCAGATCATGTACTGGCCTCCGGTAGATGTACAGTCTACGCAGGATGGTGTAAGAAGCTTCCCTTTTATGTGTAGCTCACTGTCACATAGTGAGACGCAGAGAATGTGTCTTTTTCCCCTAGTTGGAAGCTGGAAAATACTTCTGGCTCCACACATGCACCTCACACAAACATATGCAGTGGTGTATCTGCTACTGCTGCAAGCAGGACACACAACTTGCACCCCATGAGGTAGGCTCTGCATGCTTCTGTCCCACGCCCTAGGGTGCTTGCTACTCCCCGGTGGCACAGCGAGGTCCTGAAGAGCAAGGACCTAGCCAGGAGTTGTTCCACACCAGTAAGCAAAGGATGTGGCAACAGCTAATTCTGCTCGCTTACTGATCCTCAGCTCAGAGCTGCCCATGTCAGGAGCTCAAGACAGGCTTTACACTGGTGTGACTATCTCCTGTTTCACCATATATCAGAAGGAAGATTTAGACCAAATGGTTTCTACCACTAGTTACTGTCACACAGCAATATCCCTGCTCAGCCACACTGTCAGTAACAAAATGGTGTTACATTGACCCTTTTTCCTGCCCAGTGCATTGGCAGCCTGTGAATCTGTGATGCCTACCTTAACTTCCACGTGTGCCATCAGGACTGCAAAGTTGGTTAGATGATTGCAGGAGCATGTGGTGTGTGTCTTGTTAGTTGTCAGGAGGCGACATCCCTGGGTGGACCAATACCCTGTCATTGTACGCTTTGTATAGCTCCAGAATGAACAGTTTGGATTGAAATTTTCTTCTGACTGCTGCAGGGAAGAAATGAATAAATGCAATAAAAATTATAGGGTTTCAGAGATTTCTAAATGCACTTTTTTTTCTTTTTTTTTTTTTCCTGCAGAGGCACTTTGCAACTCCCATCCTTTAATTTTGGATA
Source organism: Athene cunicularia (assembly GCF_003259725.1). NCBI lineage: Eukaryota > Metazoa > Chordata > Aves > Strigiformes > Strigidae > Athene > Athene cunicularia. Next base: position 12,511,612 of record NW_020799099.1, on the reverse strand, counting down.
AACAATCAGAAGTGGTTTATACGTCAAGTATTACTTGCTGATATTAGAGAAAGTTAGATTGTTGCTGCTCTCTTTGCTAATACAAACTTCTTTGTTCTTGATTAATTTCAGCCACAGACTAAATCCAGCTCTTCAAAACCAGATTGCTTCATTTGCATTGCAGAGCAGAGAAATTAATTGCTTTAAGCAATCAACTTCTGCAGTGACTGCGCTTGGCTAACAGGAGGAGTAGCTGTCCTCTTTCACTGTAATTCCACTTTCCTTTAATATCCCCTGCCACCATGATAAAATAATATTATGGTCCATTCTAATATATTGGTAGTTTTTAATTACAGAATGACGTGTGTCAGCAACTGAGCAATGGGCATCAGCTCAAAGGAGTGTCTTTCTTTACTTTTATTAATGCAACGTAAAAGAGACATTCTCCATAAATAACACAAAGTGCAAAGGAACAAATGTATAATTCAAAATCTAATCAAGGACTGCTGGGGGCCTCACATCAGCCAACTTTTGCATCACTTTGTTTTAGAAATGGAAATAAAAAAAGAAGCACTTTTTGAACTCACTCACCTTGATGTGCTTGACAGTAAACACCACGGGATCAGCTAGGTAAACCTTATTGCTGAACTCTTTGTTTATTGCTGCTGTGATGACAGGGGAGTTGACAATGACAGAGTGATTAGTTGACATTGCTTCTGTTCCCAACTTCATGCTGGCGTTCTCCGTGGAGAGATAGGTGCCCAGGTTGTTGTACAGCACAAAAGCCACCCTGATTTCACCTAGAAGAGAAGTAAGAGGTTAGATAGCCAGGTCAATGCACTGGGGTTTTGTGGGGGTTTTTTAGATGACAAATCTCTTCTCTGAACCAACTTTAAAACTTCTCTGAGAAAATATGAAAGGACCAAGATGTGGCATATGAAAACTCACCTCCTCCTGCCAATCTAAATGAGCACCATGAGGTGCAACAAGCAGTCCACAGATACAAAGGGCAGAGCTGCCTCTCTCAAAACAAATTTATAAGCAGATTGGTGGAAGACAGACAGAGAAGGTGGGCTTATTTCTGGCATCAGTGGATGTAACTGGCTCCAGAGAGAAGAGGCCAGATGGCCCATTTCCCACCTAACATAACACTTTATCCTCCAGGCTATGCTTGAGAAACATGTTTCGTTCTGGCCTGTCACACAGATGCAGTATAAAACTGTAATTCAGCCCATTAATAAATTAAGACTACCTCAGAAAAGTGTGAGGACAAATTTGGGAGAAGGAATACTTCCCAACACAATTCCAATTGCACATGAGGGGGAAAAACAAAACTGCAGAAATTTCATTAAAAATACATACATGTTTTCTTAATTTGCCAATCACATATCCCCTCTTCCACAAAACACAGCATTAGGTAGCCTGAAGAAAACCCAGACTACCAGCCAACTGTTTTTAACTGAAACCATCCAGTTTGCCTTCTGTTTTGCAAGTTATTTCACAGGCTATAAATAAGAATTGAATGGGATTAGTTTGCCTTTATATGCGTTAGTTGTGGGGAGGTATTTTTTTGTTTCTTTACGAATCACCTCAGCTTCTGAGGGAGGTGAAGCACTTATGACTCCAAAGGTCCCTCCCAACCTAAATACTTCTGGGATAATTTTATTTCTAGCTCTTTGGTGACCTCTGGGCAGATGCCATTTGATGGGGCTGTACTGAATTCTAGTGATACCATGCTTAGAAATACAAGCTTCCCCTTCCCTCCTGCCAACAGTTTCTCTTTCCTTGCAAACCTCCAAAGCTTGACAGCAGAGTGAAAATCCTACCCCACTGGAGTTTTGCTACACATCTTGAGTTTTACACTGTCTCTAAAAGTAATACATCTCTTCAAATCCTACATGCAAAGGTACCAAATCCCATCAAGGAAGTCAATAGCAAAACTTTCTTTCTGAACCACGAGACCAAACTTTTCTCTCAACAGCTGTCAGAAATTTGTGGCAGTTTTAATGCATCTGGTCTGGCTGCAATGCTGCCCTACCACTCCATGTTTTGCCTGCGGTGATCAAAGCACAAAGTACTAGAGTGCTTTCCACCTGCACACAGGTTAAATTTTAAAGGAACTCCGATATAGGAGGAGCATCTTAGGCCCATTAGTAGAAAGTCTGGCAGTTTCAAGTTGGTCTATGGTAGGGCTATAGAGATCAACAAACCTGTCTGCTCAAATTCCTGGTCTGGAAATAAATGGTTTGGCAGCATGAAGACCATTCACGTTTATAACATCATCTTTAATTTATGCTATATCAGGAGGTTCATAAGCTTCAAAGAGAAAGGCACTGAAGACTTAAGACTCATAACAGTTAATCAACCTTTTCTGCCACCTTGGCTCATTATTAATATTTGTTACTATTTCTTCTTCCCTCTCCCCTTTCAGGTATTTGTATAGTGCCCTACTGTGAAGCAGTTTACTCAAACAAGCCTTTTATCCCATCTGAAGCCTCCTACTGCAGACAACAGCAGTTAAAAGCACTTCTCTGGACTCAGCACTGTGCCCCAACAGCCACATCATTTGAGGATCTGCTGCATTTTTACCAGCACATGATACTTCTGAAGGCTGTAAACCACTTAGCAATATAATACACTCCCAGTCAGCCAACTGAGCTTTCAGTCAAGGGCATGAACAACTGATGCTGCTATTATGTCAATATTAACATAGTAATTAATACTATATTGCAACTGGTTCAACACAAAACTATGCCTAAAGCATGACTGATCCGTGATGCTGGTGTGGCCGGAGGTGCTGAACCTACCGTTTCGACCATTTTGTTTCAAGGTATTTGCTGACAGCTGAATAGCGCTCCCATGGCCCATGTTCTGGGGAAACTTCAGATCTTCCAAATTCCCATCTGTGCTTAGTCTCGCAACTTCCAGCTCTGTTTGCAAGAGAGACCAACGCTAAGAAAAAATCTCTACCAAAATAATCTTCGACACGATACTTCAAAGCTACAAAATGGTGTTCCAGACCATCTGAGAACAGAAGAATCAACCTACAATGTTTCACGCTAGACTCTGTTTGGGCTCCTATTTCTTTTTAAATCTTTGCCCTGAAGAAGTTTTAAATTTAATTAAAAAAAAAAAAAAAGCAAATAAATGATACTCTCTCTGGAAGAAAAAAGACAACCGGTTCTTGTAAACAAGAACCTCAGGATATTAAGGACAATGGTTAAAATGAAAATCTGAAAATGCTAGTTCTTTGCCACTGGCAATTGGTACTTTCTGTAAATGTTATCAGTGCTCAGAATCTGTATTCATAGAAAGAACAGTTGTTCTTATTTTACATATGCACAGTGGGAGTGCTGGTGCTTTCCATCATGCTTGTTTTTTAATTAAATCAACAATCAGCCAAATAAAGACACAAATTTGTATGAAATGAAACACAATTGCATTATGATGAACAATCTCCCTATGAAGCGGTGCAATCTAGTGCAGATTTTGCCCTCAAAGCTTGGAGTAATAAAGGCAGGTTGGGTCCTCATTTTCCATGGGATTTAAAGGGTAGACAGCTGCCTTATTCCTTTAGGCTCTTTTGGGAAGCTCTTTTGGGAAGACTTTTAAGTGCTTCAGACAAAGGGCCAAGACATATCTAACAAATTGCTTTCCAGTTAATCTAGGGGCCAAGACCGCAGCCAGGTTTTCCAGCCTTTACTCTCCCTTTAGCTGCTCTTGGTATTTATGGGATCTGTCCCTTACGGATGTTGTCAGTGTTTTCCCTGACGATGTCTGTCTTCAACAGGTTATCAGCCAGCACAAAGGCACTGTCCTCCACGGTGTCGAGTAACTTGGTGGCTGCACGCTGCTGTTCACTTGCATTCAGGTCCTTCCATGCATTCAGAGCCTGTGGCTGCAGGAGGTTGTTCACCGTCTCCACCATGGCCTGCAAGGGAGAGGGACTGAGTGAGAACAGGCCCTAGTGAACACAAAGCACTATCAAGACCTCTGACATATGCTCAGTCCCATCCGCAACACATGTCAATTTATAGGGAGAGCATAGCATCTCATTTCCCCACCCACTGGGGCAGCCTGAAATGGAGCTAGACATCTTTTATCCCATCAGATGGGAGATGGAGGAAATGTTGACTTTATTCTAAATGCAGACTGGGAATAGTGCTTTTATGCTTCCGTGATCAGCAGCTCTGGGCTTGGAGTAAGAAGGAGTTAGGGCTTGGGGGCAGGGTGGCAGAAATATAAGGATATCATTCAGGAAACATGCAAGAAAACAGATTTCAAAACCCATCTGTGAAGAAGGTTGCTGCTACCTTGAGCACCAGAATTCAAGAGTAGGGCTGGGGCATCCAACAAAGGTATTTAGTATCTGCAAGGGCTACACTCCTCAGAGTGTTTCCCACCACATAACTTCTGGCAGGCAGTCATGAAGACACAGAGATAGTTGAGTTACTCCACTTCATCCAGAGAAGCAGCAGCAGGTGCCCACAGAGATTTAGTTGAGACACTACATTTCAAATTGCTCCATTCAGGAAGGAGTCAGTCCCACAGTCCCTCCTGTGGTGCACCTTCTGCCCTGGGCTGCCATGCACAAAGAGCTCTCCCATGGAGAACTTCCCACAGGTTAATCTGGATGCACATCCAAGATCACACGAAACTGTGCCGGCCTCATGATTGCAAAATTACAGCAGTAGAACCTACCCAACCTGAAGGTTTTGTTTAACCTGAGATCGCTGCTTTGATACCAACCAGAGCTGACTCAACTACCTTCTAGCTAACACTTTTTAATGACACCAGCAGCACCAGTTGGTAGAACTGATTGTGCAGAGGAAAAGGAAAAAGAAAATGTACTTTGATTGTGCTTTCTCCTGCTGATTAGTGTCTAGTCACCAGGCAGGCCTGCCCCACAAAGAAACACCTCCACTGCCAGCTAATACTGACTGCAGAAACCAACCTTCCCTTTGAGATGAAGTTGCTGTTGTTAATAATTTTCTGTATGCTGAACGTGTAGGCAAACTCACATCTCTGTTCTGCAAGGCAAGGACATGGAATTTCACATGGGATTTCAACATGTTGCAAGCCTAGAGGATGCCCCATGGACTCACTTCTGTGGAAATACTTCAGTATCTACTCCTGGTGGTATTTCTAAACCCATCTCAGGAGGAGTGTTACAATGGCAACACATGACACAGAGAGTGCAGGGCATCCTGACTCACTCACCAGTCATGGTCAGATACAAATGTGCAGTGGGAGAATATAATCACATCAAACCAGAATTTGATTTTATTGCTATATTCAGGTGACCTTCAAAAAAATGTCAATTACAGCAAGGTTCAAGGAGAAGCAAAGACAGCTAGAGCTGCCACTGCTGGTGCTTTTAATCCCAGCAAAGACACTTCACTGAGACACTGCCATGTGCATCTCTGTCCCTGAGGTTAGAAGGCTTCTCATACCACCATGGTTCCTATTGGAAGACTGAGCCAGAACTGGACTCCTCTGACAGTACAAAGCTCCTACTCTCCTACCTACATTTATTCATCAGCAGTTAACTCCTGTACCTTGAACAGATTTTCCTCTCCCTGGCAGCTATGGCCCTGGTCCCTTGATTAATAGACAACATTTCGCCTGAGTCTCACAGCTTGGTTTCCCAACATATGGAGTAACCCATGCTTCAGCCACTGAAGCAGACCTAAACGGCTGAAAATCTTGTCCCCTAGTGTGACTGAAAAAATGTTTTTGCTGTCAAGCCTTTACAATCCAAGACTGGAATCCCTTTGTCATTCGCTCTTAAGTGGAACTTATTAACCATAAATCAATTTCTTAAACTGATTTTCCTAAATAGTCTAAAAATTATCTTAACATATTTAATATGTGCACACAAAAATCTGGTTGGCTTTAACAGTCAAGAAGAAATACTAAAAATCTGTATCATTTAAATGTGTTTTCTTCAGTTTTTAAAACCGGGAAGCCTGATCTCTGTAGCGCTTAATAAAATTCTGTAGTTTACTTTGGTAGCTTATCTCTTTACAGGCAAAAAGGAGGTAGTATTCTTTTCTGGTGACCCAAAGCTTGACTATTTTGCTGTGCAGGTTCTACACAACATGATCTTTTATGCGTGGAAAGCAGAAAATGAGGATTTTTCTCTCTTTTCAATGTTATCGCACAGACTACAATTTGCCTTGCTTCCATTTAGCTCAGCTACTAATGGTGTCTTTAAATCTCTGCTAAAACAACATCCTGGATACTTTTATCAATATCTGAACAGTCAAAAGAGTCTGTGCAGCAGATCCAGTTCCTGGAGGGTAATGCCTATTTGTCAGAACATGAAACAGATGCTGAAATATTTGTGTTAGAGTGAAACATCTGCTGCAAAGATTTTTCCCCAGAAAAATTATTCTAATGCTTTTTTTTTTTTTTTTTTAATATGTGTTCATGCATGCATACAACATTTGAGAGAGAACACCAGTTAGGCCTAATGCGGCGCTTCTTGCACAATGTGTACTCCCCACCCAATGGACATGGTGATGGTGAGCATCCATCCTCTTGAGGTGACTAACCTGAAACCAGCCACTTCACTTTGGATCTGGAACAAAAGCTCCAGAAAGATTTCCAAGGACTTTTGGTCAGGTCCTTAGCACGTATCTGAACAAAGCTGGTAGACTGTCTTCATTGGCATTACGTCCAAGATGAATTTAGTCCATAGCTTTTCCCAGAGGGTCACTCCCCTCACCTGTCTCAGTGCATTAATCAAGTGTTCTCCGCATTATATTTCTGAGTGCAGCACTTCATTATGGCTGAGTGCTGCGGGCTGAAGCCAAGGAGATGAGGTGCTAATGAAATGTTTGCATTTTGGACGAGAGCTGAGGTAGGTGTTTAAATGAAACAAAACAGCTGTTAAAGCAACAGTGTCTCTTGAGACAAAGACACCAGCTGGGCAAAGTTGGGAAGGGGAGCGGGAAGTGTAGGAAGGCAGGCATGCGGGACAAGGATCAGCCTGTGCCTTTACATTTAAGTTGAGCTGTCATGGTTTAGGTGGGTTTGGCACCTGCTCCAATAGCTTTGTGGTCTGATGAAGTTCCAGCATAGAAGAAACAGCAGTGCCAAACTCCCAGGAAAGCCTCTCAGTGACCAGTGGTAGGAGGGTTAGCCCTTTGAAATGAAGAATGCATGAGACAGGTGTGCTTGGGAGCTGATGGTCTGATAGGTTTTACCTAAGATCCCTGGTGATCTTGATAAAGAAGGGGACTTTCAGAGAGAGCTAGGAAAGCTCTGACCTAGTTTCACCCAACTTCACATCAAGAATTTAACACGCAGCCAAGTCAGGAGCCCAGATGCTCCCTAGTCTCTCTCTGCACTGAAAGTAGAAGGAACTCCAGCAAGTATTATCCCCATTTAGGTGCCCAAAGTCACATGAGATTAATCCTATCCTTGAAGAACCCAACACCTAGGATGCTTCATGTCTACCTCACTGAAGACCCTGTCCTTGCTTCACAAGCTAAAGGACTTAGCTCTTGTTTTCTTCTCTTACCCTGCCTGATCCCTCTTCCAAATGTACCCTTTTGAGCCTCATGCAAAATAAAAATTTGGGGCTTGGAGCCCAGATATACTTCAACATCACCCACAGCATGGCACCAAACCAATGCCATGGTTGCTGAGGCTTAATGAACGTTCAGCACAAACACACGTATGCCCAGGGAGGAAGTACAAAAGTAACTCAAATGACATAAAGGGAAAGCTTACCAAGGCATAGCTAACTTGTTTGTAGCCTAAGATCAAATGAGGGAAGAAGAGCATGGCAAAAGGGAACCAAGAAGGAAGACTTCCCATCTGCCCTTCTATCCTGAGATACATAGGTGTATACACCTAGGTATACTGCCTGTGATGTCAGGGTACCTACACATGCAAAGCCAAACTCCCTAAATACAAGCCTGTAAACAGCAACCATCCCGGGTCAGAGAATACTCGGTGGATCTTTCACGTCTCCAGCAGTGGCTACAACTGGACATCAAGAGAAGAGCAAGAACATACCAAGCATAGAAGACAAATCCCATGATGGTGATCCCTTTCATTATGTGGTTATATAGCATCACAGAGTGTACATTCAATGTAAATAAATGTTAATAAATCACAGAGGGAGATTTTTTCCCAAATAAGGGCATATGCTCATGGTTTCTTGATTTTGTCCTGAGGTTACAAAACAGAAACAAAATGTAAACCTTCCTCCTCAGACACTTACAAATTGGTATTAAAAAATGTATTGTCAAAAGGCGACTAATTAGAGGCCTTACAGTAATTATGCATTATTAAAAGACCAATCATACATATCCCACTGATTTCCTTTGTGACAGCTCCTTCATTCCATAAAACTGAATTTTGCTTGTTCGTTTAGTTTTACCTTCTCCCCCTCTAGAAAAGTCTGGTGAGAATATCTGTCTATGTGACAGAATTAAAATCTTGGAGGGGAGTATATATCCAGTGATACCACATTCATTTATTTATCTCTCACCATACCAACATCCAAGGTACTGCTCCTTGACAAAAGCAGATTCTGTAGTGTAAAATTTGGTTTTAATTGGGTGTCAACACTGGAAATCACTAAGAGATGTTAGACATACTTATGTCATTGCCAAATTTGGGACTAGACTGTGTTGTGCTATGGTGGTTAAGCAGAAGGTTTCTAACCTTAGTAAACCAGCAGCTGTCCTGGAGTTAGGACCTCTCTAAACCTTTATAGTTCATTTTGGCCTCTTGCTGAGCAGCTGATGGAAGAACAAAAAACACAACAAACTTAGGACTGGAGAAAATACTGCTTCATGGCAAGTGAATACTAGCAGGCCCTACAGGGAATATTGGTTGCATACTTCTACTGAGTAATTTTCAAATACGCAAACTGACCTTCCATAAAGAAGTGCACCTCCTTAAGAGGAGGCTGAACACACTGTAGACACTATTTTGCACGGAACCTACATCAAGGTCTTACCTCCTGTAGTAGCTTTGGGAGAATGAGGACAGTGGCACAGGGCATTAAAGCACCACTTTTGCAATGACATCTCTAATTAAAATATCTGCATTTTATAACTTTTAAAGCCCTGTCTCATAGTGCTAACACTTGTCTTCCTTGATCTCACAGGAATACTTAATGTAATGCACTTTCAAAAATTAGGATAGAAGGAGCTACAGCAACAAGGCCATGCTTTGCATCGGTAGACTAAAATCGTGGCTGGTGCATGAAACAAGCAGTGCTTGTACAGCTACTCCTGTATCAAAGGTGTTTGCTGGCACAGCCTCATCAGAAAAGGCTTGTTCATTCTTTCTGAGAACAGCAGTGCCAAGACTGTAGAGTGCAATCACACAAACACAGCCTCAGGTTGTGCTTATGGTCTGAGGTTCTGTTCCTGTCTGAGGTTTTCAGGTGCTGCTCCAGAACAAGTGCATTATCATCTTTATTCGAAGCATGCATAAACATTACTAGCCCACTTTTTAATAGCAGGTTGAGGTTTTATGGCAAATCAGTGGAGAAAAAAAGCAAGAAAACCCTTTCAGGTCCACAGTGCACAGTGAAAAATGAAAAACCCATCAGAGAGCAGATGCACTGAAATGTGGATGTGGTTCAATGCTCACAACATTATACTCTTTTTTCCTTTTTCCTACTGGAAAGTGGTGGTACTTTAAAAAAGCTTACCTGCTTCCTTGCTGAAGAACAGCTGTTTTTGTTCTGTATTTATATGAAACACCCAGTGCTAAAACAAAGCCTTTTCTTAAGGTATCAATATTTGCAAGCCTCTAAACTAATTGAGTTAAAGGCACAATCAATGCCATCAATGGCAAGTTCTACTGGAAGTTGTGCGATTCTTGCCTCTGGCCAGAAAAAGCAAGAGAAACTCCCATTAACTCTGAATATACCTGGTGCAGCCAGAATGGCCCTTTGGAGAAGAGGACCAGCATAAAAGCATGGACCTGGGCATACAAGAAACTGCTTCTGACAAGGTTATTGCATTGAAAAGGACCAGATCAGGAAATTATGTGTCTTTTTAGAGTGGCAAATGAACAGCACCCCAATTCCACTACACAGGGGTCAACAATCAAACTGGAATAGTCATATGCTCTGTGGGTCAAAAATAGATGCACGTGTCATTTCTTCAGCTTCCTAAACAAGGAAAATGTAATTTGGGCTAAATGATGGCATTAAATCCTACTTCGTAACTGAGAAGTGCCTTCAAATCTGTCTGACAAGGCTCTTCACCCTCAGATAGTTTTTCACCTTGTCATGTATTCTTTTAATTCCAAATTAAAATTTGTCTCTGGTCAAAGCATAGTAAGCACACTGGAGACAATTTCTTACAGGGAAGCCCAGCCACTGGTTAAGACTTTTTACAAAGCAGTAAGATAATCGCAAAACAATTATAATATTCAATGAAATGAACACATATTTAGATTGAAACTAGATGAACTCTGAGTGCTTAAAAATAAATAAATCATTAGAATATTTACTGCTAATCTCAGTTTCTGGCTTCAAAACTAAGCCAGAAGCACTAGCCTATATCCAGTATCAGAGTGGTGACTGGCAACTTATGGTATCAGCTTTGGTGAACTAAGCCAAAACCTACTGCTCATGGCAAAGGCAAAAGATTTTCCCCTGACCTTGCAAAGGAATTTCTAAAATTGCTGCAGAGATTGAGAGCAAAGGATCTCAGGAAAGAGCATGCAAACTTCTCCTTTCAACTCTACAGCAAATGTTTATGCTGTGGCTGTAGTAACTGTACTGACTCAGAAATGGCCTGAATTTCAGTGGCTCTGAGAACTCACTGCAGTGAGAAGAAAGGCACTGACCTTTATTAAAATTAGTCTATCTACAAAATGCTTAACTATGGAATTAATGGTCTTGCGCTAGGCATGCAAGGTTTGCGATCTTGGCCTTGAACTACCAATAATCTCCTAATGGGAGCACACTAAAAAGTAGGAGATCTGAGAAATAGAACAAAGTTACAAATTACAGGTTATGGTTTTGCTTTGCTTATTATACGAGGAAGAATATTTTAAGGTCAGAAGGCACCTATAGGACCAAAATAAAAAGAATTGATTGGGAAGAAGGAAATAATATACGATCTATTTCATCTAATGAGATCTTCCCTGCAGAATAAGCTGTGAACTGCATTTATGAATCATCTGTATTTGCTGCCCTACTGTTTGGGATTTGAGACTATACAAGCAACTGCTAGAGTAATTACACTGGGGAAGTGAGCAAGAAAGGAAAATGGCTTGCAAACAAGAAATGCCTCTGCCAGAATATCTATAGCCTTCAAGGGAACTCCTAGGGAGTCCTTGAGACTCATCCTTTCCTCCGGTGGTCCAAATCAAAGGGACATCTCCCACTGACCTCTATGGCAATTTACACTGAGACTTACCAGTGCCACCAGAATCCAGGACTGACTCAGACTAAAGATGAGTAAGCACACAGAAATGCAGAAAACACTAGATTTTTTTTCTCAGTTTTGCTATGTCACATGTGCACACATAACCATAGGTGTACCTCAGTTGTAGGCAGAGGAATATGTGGTCACCTTCCTTTTTAATACTTATGTGAAGAATTTTGGAGTCTGGTGACAAATCCAAGGCTGCTGCTTTGATCCTCCTGTCCCCTAACAACAGGGTCACCGTGGCAGAAACACGCATGGTGGGAATTTCTAGTTTCACTCTTACTGACACAAACCAAATGCACGTTTCTCAAGCTGTGAAGTATATTAAGTTCAGAGAGTTTTAACAAAGGGCTACCAAACTGCAAAACCCTGCTGCGAGTCACACTTCTTTCAGATGTCCTTTTAATTATATTAAATTAAAGTTTGGGGCACTTTGATGCTGATGGGCAAACATCTCGATCTCTTGAAAAAGCTGCTAAAAGTACTCCCTGTAGCTATAGTTAATATACGACATTGTATGCACACTGCTAGCCAATTTATTCCAGCCACTTTAACAACGATACCTTGCCTGACAGGCTGCACAGAATAGCATCAGGAGTCGAGCAATGCACAAATCATTAGAGGACTCTGAAAGTTGTTTGACACGCACTGCAGAGCTCTTTGTCATACAGCCAATTAAATGACCAAACAAGGAACTTGAAAATCTTCATTAATTTGCTCCTTTCTATATAAATGGAGGTTAGAGTCTTTCTTGTCACAGGCAGAACAACAACACAAGTAAACGTAGCATAATTCAATTTATGCTCCCTCTCAGAGCTACAAGTTTCTTTCATTTAGTCTTCATGGAAGTTAGGACCAGCCATGCAAGCAAGAGAGAAGTGGGACAAACAGAATTAATCCACTTTAAATAGTACTGGGTAAGTCCCAGAAGCACCTTTTCATCTGCTGAGAGCTACTAGGTTAACAAAGAAAAAAAGTCTCCTCTACTCAGCTCTAAACTTAATGCCTTGAATCCTCCGAGGAAAGCCTTTCATTTTTTGCTTAGTACAGCTATTCAAACGGCCCACATTACAAGCGTGAAGCGTTCAGAAAACTTCCAGGAAAACCAGGACAACTCTGACTGCAACCACCTGTCACTCCTACCAGGAACCCACCAGCAGCTCAACACCGACTGCATGGGTGGCTCAGATGACACCTGCAACCAAAAGCTTTTGTGATCTTCATGGAGAGGACGGTACCTCCATAATCTTCACAATCTGCTGTCCAGACAAGTGCTGAACTACAAAACAGTGCAAGCTGATTTACAGGACAGCCTGAAGGATGGCAGGAACCAGGGCAGCAAACACCGTTAGACCAGGAAAATCCTGGGAAAGCAATGCTCTGCTGCCTTCTTCCACCCTTCCCGCAAAGCTGCCACTCAGGCTAGCTATTGTATTTACCAGCCTCCACCTTTTAAGCCACTAAGACTGGCTTAAAAAAAAAAATATATATATTAATGAGAACCCTGTGAAGTTATTGTCTTCTGAGATCTGCATCCCAAATGCAGCATGCAATTTCACATAGAAAGAGGCCACTGGTTGGCACTGCAGGGAAATTCATTGGCCTCCCAATGCCCCAGAGGTTCATCCCACAAATCCAAGAGAAGCCAGGAGTAAAGCTCAGATTTTGCAATCAGGGGCACATAGAAGAGAAATAGAAAGACTCTACATGCCTAGATGTGGTATGAGCCTTTATTACACCTCATGCTTCCAGCTACTAAAACTCACAGCAAAATTATCTATTTTTTTCCCCCATGTTTAAGTTTTCTGTGTTAATATGGCCTCACTTATACTGTGCCATATTTGATTACTTGTATGAGTACTCAGCCTTTTCTTTTCTTTACTACCTCACCTCCCTTCCCAAAGGCCAGGGGAATTGTACTGATGGCATTTTAAGTTGCGGAGCTGAGAAATAGTGAGCACATGCCATTTGCTGAAGGCATGGAAGAAATCTGTGACACCAAACTCAGTTTCACAGCCCCCCCAAACCAAATGTTTTGTGTTTTCTACAACTCCAATGCTTCAGTTAAGGAGAAACGCCTTTGGAAAATGATCAAATATAAATTCTGAAAAAACTACAGAAAATCCATGCAGGCTTACATCACAGACCAGTCACCAAATGAAACTATGCTAATCAAATGCGTCACCCATTGTGACTCATTCTCCCACATGATGACTTTTCCATCCCTTTCCCAAAATAGATTGCAAGAACAGTGTGCTGCAGAAAGGTGGGCATGAGAGATGTAGACCTCTGCTCTCCAAAAAGCCATGAATCAGGTTCAAGCTCTCTTTAGCTAATGGAGCACCTTTCTGAGGCCACTCTGACCATCTTGGATATCCACGTTGGACAGCTCAGCCTAAGCGGACTCTTAGTACCACGAATTAAAGCCCATGTGGTAATTTCTTAAATATCACTGTGATTGAAAAGTCTCCCAGGAATTGTCCAGTCATTATATTAGTATGTATTTTATCACATCATCTGTCAGGTTGGTTCTCGTTGGATTTTTGAGACAAAAAAGATCATTTACCACACTTGCAACTATCTCCAGTAAATAACATCCCTGAGCTTTTAACTCAACAAATATTGTGACACTGTACAAATTAAATCCATATTTGTTTTAATTATAAAGTTACCCAGAGAGATGAGATAATAATCTGATACAGTGTTCCCAGTCTTATATTTGAATAACTCACAAAATTTCCAGATCTGTTTTACATATTTATTCATATTCATTTATTTTGGACTCAGGAGGACTTTACACCCCAATCATTACAGGGGCTCTGTCGTGACTACTGAAATTTATCAGCCCAAAGAAAACAGTAACACTGATTTTAGTGATTATTGTCTTCTCAAGTCACATGCCTCCTCCCCAAAAGTCACCTTTTCTCAATTGCACTTTTGATATTTACAATTGCTGGACATCTCTCACATGGACTTTGTACTGTACTTTCCTTCATCTAGGGAACACAGGACTGAAGGTACACTTCCAGCCTTGTGAGCAGAATTCAGCCATGGATGGTCTTCACAATAATGGGATCAGCACAAGGAGATCATGTCAATAACATTGAAAACTCTATTTCTCTAACATCAGTGGCGTATTTCCCAAAGACTTCTCTTTTTCCATTGACTTCACTTCCAGTATTTCACCATTTACGATTTGTCCAAAAATCTCTGCTAAATTGCCTTAGCCAGCCCAGACATTTCACTGACTGGTAAAGGATAGGTGGCCTGTAACAGGAATATCTGCCATCACATTTAATTGCAATTAGAGACAAATTCTCTCTCACAAGATTTTTTGATGACTTTAGCTACATTTTCCAAATGGAAACATACTGTATGAGAATATGTCCAGATACATTACTTTACTTCCATACAATACAAAGCAGAGCTGGAAAGGTTCAATTAGGTCATCTAATTCATTCTTTGAGCCCTCCATTACAGGACTGTCCTCTTCAATATATTTACCAGCTTTGTCCATATTTAAACTAAACAGCTCAGGCAATGAGCTTTCATCAGTTTTCGTCTACTAAAGAAGCAGGTGTATGATTAATGTTTAAGCACACAAGTAGCCTTTCCAAGTGAAAGGGAAGAAGTCCTTGAAATTAAGGGTAAACTGAAAACTGTGCAGAACATTCAGGATATATTCTAACAAAGCCAAGCTTCCTGTAAAGTATATTAAATTCACTATTCACTACTGTTTGAAAGAAGACAACAATACCAGGAGTATGCATCAATTCTGCAGAGTATGTCCGTGCAGCTAGTAGAAGGGAATACTATGGGTTAGGTAGCTTCCAGGGTCCCCAACAGGACCAGCCTCACCACATTTTCAGTGGTACCAGTAGACAAGACAGCTAGCTTGGGAGTGAGTGTTGCACTATAAATTTTCTAAATTCCTTCAGATGCCAGTTACTTTCTCCGGGATCTTAAGAGAAGTCACTCCAGAAAAGGGATGTGTAACTCCACAATTCAACTTTATCCATTAATGTATATGGAAGTGATAAGGTGACTTTCTCTCATGATCATGTCCAAAGGGAAGACAGACAGCCTACCAGCAGAGAGAGATACTGTTTTATTTTTAACGTCCTAGAAATCTAAACCATCTAATCCCACATGCTAAATGAAATATGTGCTCACAAGATGAAGTCAATACTGACTGCAAGAAGCTGAATTTTGCAGGAAAATTCAGGTATAGACAGACCCCTCCAGAAACAAGGGGTTCATTTTTACACCTCTGCATGTTAAACATACAGTTATAAATAATGATCAACCACCCATAAGTACATCAATGTTCATAAGCACAAGACAGAAATTAGAAGGTAAAATGTTTACATTTCTTAAAGCAGAATTAACTCATCCATAGTATACAAACAGATATATATAAAAGTCACTGGAGCAAATGCTATTAGGCAAGGTGACAGGATAAATAACACAACCCGAGGCCCCACTCTTGAAAAGCCTACAAGCAGGTCTTTCCAAAAAGCTGGGGCTTGACTTTGTAAAACACAATGTAAGCCCTAAAAAGTCAGGCCACAGCTGGGTGAACTTTATGGGACATTATGTTCTTAATCCTATATTTAGTTTGCAGCACTCTTCTCCTTCCTACATCCCTCTGTGAGGATACTCTGCATTTCAATACGATCCTACCTCCTCCCTCATGCCGAGTGTTGCCATTTTGAATTGTTTCTAAATTTGCAAGTGTAAGAGGAGAAGAAAGAAAACTAAGGAAATTATATGAGTGACATGTCATAAGCAAAACCCAGCTGATCTGTAGACACCTCCATGAGCAGCAGTTTTACACTCTTTACTTGCACACACCTATACTGTTTTGCTTATTCTGATGGCCGGATGAGTATTGTCAGATCTCCACTGTGTTTTTTCCCACTTTCTAGTCTAGAGATTTTGCCCCAAATTTTTGTCAAGTCTGACGGCAACTGAGCAGGTGAGGGAAGATGAAAAATGAAATTATTATCCTGTAACCTTAACCTTAGAACTTGCTGCCACAAAGATGGTAATAATCATATTATTCACAGAGACAAGACCCACTTCACAGTCATTCAGTCAAACAAGTGGACACGGGTATTAAAAACACAAGAAATACCTGGACATAGGCCCTGCAAGAGCGCTCCCTTTTCTGAAGCTGAGTCCATAAAGACAGCAGATTAAAGACGGAATAGAAAAAACAAGTTAGTGACAGAACAAGGGAAAAAAAAAATTGAAGAAAATGCCTATGAAAAAAATCTCATTTATTTCTTAAACAGGTCCTGAAAACCAACCAAACCAAAGGAAGTATGCGAGTTAGGCAGCAGTGGAGGGCTGGAAGGACTGCCTCCAGAAATATGAGTTAGTCCTTTTTCAGTGAAGTAAAGCACAGACTGGCAACTTTGCAAGAGAAACTGTTAGATGGTAGAAGACACTGAAGTCAAGTAGAGATGTTCAAGAGACGATGTTTTTCTTACAGCTTGGAGATCATACATGATATTTTCACATCACCAAGGCTGGAAAGGATGGAGCTGATGGTTATTTACATAAGAGGAGCGTGGGCTCTGCAGTCAGACAGTGCTGATGGCACAGTGAGGTATAACCAAGCTTTGGATGAGCAGAATCAGTTCCAGGGAGCAAGATGTATACTGAACTGCATTCTGATACAGGATGGACCTGTACAGACCCATCCTAATACACCTGCTCAGGTCTCTGGCTCAAGGCAAAACCTACAGCACTCTAGCTTCAATGCTGTGAGCTTCCTTAAAGGCAGCTTGGGCAAATGTCGAGTGTGATAACACACAGCATTGAAGGAGAGAGCATTGGCCAGGGCTCCTGATAGCGTAAAGGGTCATTGAAGAGGGTGTAACAATGAAATGGGTACCAATGTAATATTTCCAGTGGAGGCCATTTTCTGCCCTTTGGATTACACTGTTTCTCCGGGAACACATTTTCTAGTCCTCTCACACCAAGTTGTGCTTTCCTTTGTAATTCCTGGGCCTAAATACTTTGTATGCTGAATAGCTCCTCACAAAAAAACCCACCTTTTCCACAGGACCTACATTTAGGACTGTACTTTGATATGCACTTGCATGCCTCCTGTCTGATAACTGCAATTTAGTGTGTCATGACATTGAAACAGGCACTTCTTTATCTTCCTGGGGCTTTGCAAGCAGTCTGCAGCAGGAAGCTAGAATTCATAAGCTCTGCATAGGTGCAACTAAACCTCACAAAATCAGGCTGCTCAGAGCGACTGGCTTGGGCGGGTTTGTTTTTGCTGATGTGCCTGGGTTGGAAATTGCACATCAATAGAGATTCGGGATAACTTGCGCTCTCAACTCACAGCAGTGCAATCCCATTAGTACAGCTGAGAGCCAAATTTGTCCCCAAGAGTTTTGAGGCTCTGAAATAAACAAAATACACCCAGGTATCATGCAATGACTAATTTCAATTTCTAATTCATCAATTTGTAACAGTAGAAATCTTCCTCTGGGTAAACTTGGCCAGTATGAAGACTTTACAGAAACAAATGGAGATCAAAGAAAGCCTTGCTAAAAATTACAGAGCTATCCACATGGGGGTCTTGCCAGTCTTCAATAGAACAATTATTACCTTAATTAAGCCTGATCCAGTGGAAAGCATAAAGCTTTCAGTGACAGGAAAGTGGCTCCTGAAAGATGATGGCTTTAAAAAATTCTGATTATGCTAGTTTATTTCAATTCATCGTACATCAGCTTGTAAAAAAAACCCCAGTATAAAACAGCACAGGTGATTGCTTTCAGATCCCCAGCACATTTCCTTTAATGATTAAAAGAATATTTAATGGTTAGTTCTTACTTTATTTCTTCTTTCTGACTAAACAGCACTAAACAAAACTCTTTGCAAATTATTTCCCCCCCCCCTTTTTTTTTTTTTTTTTTTAAATACTCTTGATCAGTGAAGGGGAAAATGGAGCAGTAACTCTGCTGCCTTTTGTTTGCCCAATACTACTTCCAAGTTGAATTCATGCATTCTTAAATGAACACAGAGCAGTTGCTCTTCTAAAGAATTAAGTGGGGAATGAGAGCAAGTAAATTATCGAGCCTGTCATTTGGATCACTGACTCGCATCGCTGTTTTGCAGGACTCCAAGCGGTCCAGAATTTTAATGAGCAGTGCAATTGATTTGTATGAGCTGCTTGTGCAAAGCTGATGGCAGGGGGGGGAAAACCTGCAAGGGGGACCCCAGGAGTGACAGCCGAGCTGAGGAGCTCTGCTTCCCCAGTTTTCCCCTCCCCTTGGTAACTCATACCTGCCCCTGCGACACAATCCCATTTAATGTAATTGAAACAAATCTCAGAAGGTGGGATATAAAAAGATGAAAAATAAGTGCTTGCAAAGCTGAAGTGAAAAAATGTTGGGTGTGGCTAGGGCACATTCAGAAAAGCAAGCAGACTACAACCATGAATCCCGTTAGTAGGTGACATTAATTGCTGGTTTTACCTGATATTGTCAGACATCACCATCATTTCAAACAAAGAACCATGGTATGATTATAACAAATAATGTTATGCCGATGTAACAGTTAATACAATTATTACCTACACTGTTATAAAATAGCTGGAAGCAGCACTAATTAAAAGCATCAGCATAACCCAATTCACAGCACATGCAAAGCACATGAGATGCAGGACTTCAATTCCCATGCGACTGTAATCTTAAACAATCCAGAAGCCCTCTGCATTTAAAACAACATAAATCTACAATAATAACTTACAAGAAAAAAAGACAATGTTACTTCTCTGAAAAGCATTTCTCTTCAGAAGACACACAAGAAATTTCAGGCTTAGCTGGGATCATTTATTCCCCGTATAACCTTGGGACCAAGTTCTGTTCTCACTTACATGGATGCCAGGGCTGTCAGCGCCAACTATGCAGCTGAGAACAAAATTCTGTGTCTTATTTTAACTGGATGGCCAATATAACCACGTGCTCATAGCCACAGGGTTCAGCTGCTCTTTGTTCTGATGAACAGGCCTGCACAATTCACTGTCTGAATCCTATATAAGTCCTATCCCATGAGTTAACATGAGATTCAGTGATGAAGGGGGCCTTGGACCAAGGAAACACTCAACTTTAAATGTATCCTTACAGACTCTACAGCCTGTATTTCCTCCCACGACTGGCAATTTCTAGCACCTTTAATATATAGTAATTCCACTTAATTCTGGAAATGATGAAAGGACTAATAATTCTTATCAGTCGGGGGGCACTGAAACCACACTATTATCATGCAGTAAGGTGCTTCTGGGCTAAGTCACAGGTCATCACTAAAAAGGCCCTCTTAATACTAAATCATCCTGAAGACCTTAAGTGTAAATAAGAAATGGTATCTTATCTGCTTTTGGTAAATGTATCTCCAGTGTAAATAAATGTTTCTGTCTGCTTTTATTTGTTTATATTCATGCATATAAGTGTTTATTTGACCTTCACATCAGCATCTTGTAATGTTACAAGATGAAAAAAATCAAAATACAGATCTCTCTGTCTTTTGGGGCTTTAAATATTCAGATTTTCTGGATCACATTACATGGTATTTCACCTATACAGCACTGGAAAAAAATCTGGTCTCATTCACGTTGGCACAAGTCCAAAATAATTGTTGTGGCATCACCTGAGTTATTCTCATACTGAGCTGTGAGAGCTGAGACCACAGTGAAGTACCTGGAGTTCATATATCTACACATCTAAGGGTATACATTTCCCAGCACCAATAGTACACTTGGCATTTACAACTGTTTCGTTTCTCAGCAGAATAAAACACTCTGTAAACGAAAAACTGCCAGATACTCTTGTCTACTACAAAAGAATCACTGCCCTAAAATGGCAGTCCTTCAGAAAGACATTTATAACAGATCTCCAGGGAGAGCCAAACCCTTCTTCAGCCTTCTGTCCCTTCCCAAGCCCCTTTGTTTTTACCTTATTTAAGCTGCGTGCAGCACTGTCTTTCCCGCCTGGAGTCAGGTTTCGGAGCTGCACATCAAGCAAGTTCACCAGCTGGACCATGGCGGACACAGAGTACGCAATGTCACCGGCATACAAGTGGTTTTTTGTGTGCTCTGCAAGCTCCCGAGCAATGTTGGCAGCCATCTCCCCCGATTTCATCTGCAATTGAGAAAACAGTGGAAAAGGTTGTCACTGGCTATTAGTATGATGTTACTCCAGTCCCTTCCAGCCCCAACAGTGTTAAGTGAGTCAACTGCCCACAAGAAGAAGAGGAGAGAAGAAAAGGGGAAGAAAAGAAGAGAGGAAGAGAAGTTCCCAGGAAGAAAACTACAGCATGAGTCTTCGTGGCTTGATCATGTACAGTGTTTTGAGTATGGTTTAAATGCAAGGGGGTTTTCCAGCTATGGTCACCACATTGGCTTCAGCACAACAATTTCTGATCTTCCAGGGCACTGCTGGAATTGAGGGGCAGCTGCACCACAGCAGATGCAACCAAAGATGACATTGCTTTCCATTGGATGCCCATGCTAGGGAGGGCATCAGTTAGCTTGTCCCATTGTTTTATCTATGCTACTTGAAAAAAAACCCAACACGTAAATAATCTCTCCTGTCAAGAAAGAACAGTTTCTGATTCCAGATTATTTGATAGTGAAGAGATAATTTTTGTTACAACTCTTGTGTGAAAATGTTCCTTGTACAAGTAACAAAAATAGATGACATAACCCAGATGAATTCACAATTCCCATCATGTGGATTAATAATGACGTGCTAATTTACCACTTAGCATTTGCATGCAGGAGACATGTTTCTTACCACACTAACCACTACATCTGTAACAAGGCTAGTGATTCCCAGCACATAAAAGCATGTTAGCTCAGAAGCAAAAGGCTTAAAGCTTCAAGAAGAGGCCCACTGGAAGGGAAAAACCAAGTAGGTTGCTTGGCTGAATCTTCCATTAAAAGACTTCTATTGTCTAGTTGAGCCATAAAACTTGCTAATCACCTGCAGCGAAATTCACTGTGTAATTATTTGGGAAACTCTTTCTTTCTTTCTGTGGCTTTTCCCCCTTTCTTTGTCTGCTTTGCTCTCCCTGTCTGGAACCCCTTTCCTCTTCTATGCCCATGGGGATTGGGAACAGGGCAGACTGCCCCATCTCCTTTCTACAGGTAGCCCACTACTAAAATACTCTAAAATACTATTGTAGGTTGCTGGTCTTTTTTTTGTGTGTGTGTGTTATATACCACTCTGTGATCTGGAATGCATATCTATGGGGAATATGCCAGGGATAAAGAGAAATTACAGAGGATGATATTTAAATGAAGCTCTCACTTCTCTGTCAGGCTCAGTGACCAACTCTGATGGGTTCTTCATAAGAAATATCCAATTGTCTTATCTTCCAAGAGTTAGAAATCAGATATTTCTCTTGTTCCCTCAATTTCTGGTGCATATTATAAAAGCGAGATTCTAGGGAAAGATTGAGCTTCTACCTCTCTGTAAATCAATTAGCTGAGTTATAAATGAATAACTTACTTCCATCAATTTGACAGCAACAGCCCATCTGATTTAATGAAATTTAACTGAAGATGTTCTATGCTCATCTTCAGAGAATTAAAGCATATGATGATATAGATAAGATAAATAAAGGAGATAATGTGCTGTTCTTCCCATTAGAGCAATGATAACATATATTCAGAAATTGAATTATTTCTTCCTTGTTACACACAAGGCTAATGCCATAGAAACCAGATCCTATTCTCACTGCTCTCCTAAGCAGCTAAGAAAGTCAAGCATCAGCATAGAGGCTGAATTTTGACCTCTTCTGTTGCCACCCAGGAGAATGACTGCATCAAATCCCTTTACATAAAGAAATAAATTTCAACATTTTCCTGGAGCTCATTGCTGGCGATTATCATGACATATAGTGTTTCTGTAAGCCTTGCAGAAAATTGCAGGAATGCAAGAATTTTTTACACATACATTAGAAAAAAACCTCACTACTCAATACTCAATGAGTACGTTTTCTCTTGGACTATACACCTGTGCAAAGTGACGTACTCACAAGCAAAGTGCTCAGCTGTTACAAAAGTAAACCCCAAGAGTTTTCTTTCCCTGTAATAAGCCTCCTGTTGCATTCTGCAGGCTGCCGTTGTTTCTACCTGTCTGCAAGAGTGGTGCAGGGCTGGTCACCAATAAATCCTTTACCTTTTACGGAAGGACTGATCCTACAAACTGCAAACTGGAGGAATTCTAGTGTGACCAAATAAATGTCCCAAAATAGTCAACAATGGAAGAAATGCCCAAGAAAAGGCACATTATAGCTCAAAATCTGTGAGCTCCTGAGACACAGAAGTATTTACCCAAACTCATTTCATGTACCCAGGTTTCCTGAAAGCACAGATATGCTACTCCCTTGGGAAAACATGTCTGGTTGACAAGTGATGAAGCTACTTCCTAGCACTGATGCTCATTTCCAAACCTATTCATTGTCACCCAGAAAATGCAGCTACAAGTCACTACAACAGTGTTGAGACTCTTTCCATCCTGCTTGAGTGCATAATGTGAGAGGTATCCAAAACGATGGCCATATGACATGTTAATGCTAATTTCTCCAATTCTTTTGAGCATTTTCCACTGAAATTGAAGTGTCTCCTATACAGTCCCGTAAAACCCAACTTGTGTTATCAGTCCTAAATGTTGGCGGAATATTCCAGGCCTATCTTATATCTTCTCATGACTGAAAAGACTGTGAAATAATAGTTGTTGGGCATGGTATATAGTTCTGCCTCTTTCATATACACCAAGGAATAGAAGCTGGGAGCTTTGTCTGGAAGAGAAGAACAATGACCCTCCTGCAGCATCTCTTTCTGCTTCAGCCCCACCTTCCTCAGAGGGAACCGACTGCAGAAGAGGACAGTAGAATAAAAATGAGAGAAACTGTAGAAAAGAAGTATTTAGGAAAGAAAATTCAGAAGAAATAAGAAAGTATGCTGGGAAGGGAGCTAATGTGATGAAACACCAGTGGTCATAAAGGCAAACATATTCTCCTGCAGCCCGAGGCTGACTGATATAAAAAAGAAAAAGATGGTATGAAAGATTGGGCCAGGCTTTTTAAAAACAGTGACATACATATGGACCAGTCAGCTGAAAAGGTCATGGAGCTCATGTTATTTTCTGGGGGGACAAACATGTGACAGGTTTCATTGGGCACCATCAGCTGCCAACAGTCAGGTAGCAAGGCTGAAATAGGGGCTGTGGGCTAACTTCTGACACTGAGAAACCTTCATGGCCATTTTGTTTCCCTGACAAAGGTTTTATTATATATGTGTGCATTCACAGAAAAGAGCCAGAGCATATCTACCATCCTCTTTTTTCTTTGGAGGATGAACATCTCATTCCATTCAACTTTGCTTTCTTCTTTTATCGGATGACATAACTAAGGATATAACTGACTAGTTATAAACACTGGTTATCCAACGGAGTTGGATTGTTATTCTCCATGCAATACAGAAGAGCTGGAGGAGACTGAAAAAGTGGTTTTGAAACTATGGTATTCAAACAACTGAAACCACACGTAATGTCCCTTTAATAATATGCCAGCCATAGCACCTGTTCCATCCAGTACACGGCACTCTGAAAACTTACTCTCAGAAGCAACCCAGATGCAGGATTTCATTGTGGTATCATCAGGACTGCAATGGAGAGAATGATGTGGTGATGTCCTCCACAAAACCCCACTCCCTCTGCCAGACACACCTAAGCAGATCTACAAGACCTGATGAAAGTACTCTGAACACTAAGGTTTATCTGCTCTTTGTGACTATATCATCTAGACAGTTCAGGAGGACAGTACGAACACGGATGGCATGTGCTTTAGATTTACAGTTAGAAGCTTTTCATGCATTCATGAAGGACACAACGCTTTCTATTCTGCTACAAAAAACGCCCCCCTTCTTTCAGAGGCATGAACCCAAGTGTAGTGGTGCCTTTCCTCCCAGGAAGCACCCACAGCTTAAAACTGTGGTGAGGAAAAGATATTTTCAGGCAAGTCACACACTGCACCAAGGACGGCACTGATGAAAGCAAGAGGTAAAACAAACAGGCTGAGACTGAATGTATGACCTCAGGATCAGGACAATGCAATGTATCCAAGCTGACCTTTTTGCTTCCTTTTACTACTTGACTCTGGAAATAACCCAGGTAGCAGTGCATAATTCAATCGCACTGGCAAGTTTATTCTCCTGCTACGTTACGAGGGCATGGTAGGCACCAACAATAAAGTTAAAGTAAATGTCAGGAGGCCAATGAATTGCTGAAGCAGACATTTGTTCTGATCTTCCATCAAGCACAATAACTCTAATGGAAGCTAATAGAGGGTTGTAAAACCTAATACCATGATGCAAGCAGGCAAACACCCAATGTATGGTCTGAGCACAGCAGGAGAAAGAAAAGAAGCAAGTAATAATCCTTACTTCACTACAGAGACGTGAAAGCAAGCACAGCATTTCCCTACCGTCCTCACTGGCTTAGCTGAAATCCCTCCAGGGGACCCATCACCCTTCTTTCTGAGCAGCTTGGACTGAGCAAATGACAGAAGAGAGGATTTTGGGGAGACAAAGCAGATTAGGAATGAAGACACGCTGAGCAGGTATGAACCCTGGCTGCCAAAGAAGAGTTTCTACCCAGTTTGTAAGCTGTGCTGCAGCTGCGGATGCTGTGAGATGGGTGGCCAAGGAGGACTCAAGCGCTGGGGACTCAGGATAGCTGAGCTGCAGGGTGCGACCACCCCCTGTCCTCTTGGCATAGTTGGCTTACTGCTTCCTCTAGCTGCCCACCACCACAGCAAGAAGAAAAGCTGGCTTGGTTTGGAGGAGGAAGGCTCCTTTTTCAGCTTTAGAGAGGTGCTGCAGGAAATCTGCAGGCTTGGGGCAGGAAAGTGTCCTGTCCACAGCAGGTATGTGATAAATCAGTGCCTGATTTATAGATAAATCAGTCTCCATCTCTAAGCACAATGATGATTTCCCTGCCTCTTGCTTGGGCAGGGAAGCCAAGTGGCTACCAATTATTTCATAAGTAATTTAAAACTGTGTTTGCTGTGAGGATCTTATTGAATGCAAACCCCAACATTAGCCTCTAGCAAGCCTGGCAGGGCCTTCCCCTCAAAAGTCACTCCCGGGAAGTCTTGATGTTTCTTAGCAGCTTTCCATAGATGTTGGGCCATATATCCCAAGATCCTTCTGGGTTCCCACTCAGACATCAAAAGTTTAGATCCAGAGTAATTTGTTAGATCCCCCTAGCCTTTCCAGTGACTGGTGGAAGGTTCCCAAAGCTGAACATAACTAATTCCTCCAAAAATATAAAAATAGTAAAAAAAATTATCAGTCCCAATTGTAACCTGCTGGGCACTTCTGAAAACCTGGCTCTTCAATTTTAGCCTGCTTTGAAAGCATGTAACAAATTAAATGGGGATCATTTGTTACTCAAATGATAGCTGGGTTTTCAAATAAAATAAGCCTAACCTTAATGGAGATTTCATCAGTGCAGGCTATTATTTCTGTCTGCTAATGGTTAACGGCCTAGCCATCTTCACTGATCAGCAAGAGGTCTCCCAGCTGCCTGGGTGAATTATGGCTAGAGTAAGTAATATTAACCCCTCCAGGATAAGTACATAGGTCATAAAACAAGAGCTGCACAGCTGCTAATGCCAACAAAGGCAGTCTTTATTAATCAGCTAGCTGAGTGTATGGCAGGAGAGCTGCCCACCCTCCCGCACAGGACAGAAGGACCACAGGCTTTGTAATGGCTGCATCACGTCACAGCAGCCCCACGATAATTGATGTCTTCCCTGGTTTTGGGGAGGGACAGGTCTAAGTAAGTGTGATGAGGTCTAAATAAGTAAGATGAAGTGAGACAGGGATGATCAGAGGTGTACATGCTAGTGATTTGCAGGTTGTTGAGCCTCAGTTAGGATGGGGGGACAGGGAAGAGAAAAACAGTCTTGTCTGTAGGGTCACCCCATCTGTTTCACCAGTGAGCACTGGCTATCTAGAAGTTCAGTGTTGTGACTGTGCAGCAGCACAGCTAGCCCGTAACGTTGGGACTTGCTCACTCAGGCTAAAGGAGTGAATAAATCCCCACAAATTGCTATAATAAGGATTCAGACCACAGAGTCTATGGCGTAAACACACATCTGGTCTCTGTTTGTAATGAAATCAGCTGAAAGCACCACTGTGCATTAATAACAAAAATGTTCAACATATTGCTACCAAATAAGCTCTGCTTGTCTTGAACTTCTATTGCCACATGTTAATGCACTTTTAACACTGACAAATGATGGAGTGCTACAAAACATTCATCAAGGGACTTGAGAGTCAAAAGA
This sequence comes from Athene cunicularia, assembly GCF_003259725.1. NCBI lineage: Eukaryota > Metazoa > Chordata > Aves > Strigiformes > Strigidae > Athene > Athene cunicularia. Next base: position 12,484,838 of record NW_020799099.1, on the reverse strand, counting down.
TACGCATTACTGCAGCATTGTTTTCTACTTCATCAGTTCTTTTACAATTTGGGCAGAAGTTAAAAACAGAAAGTCAGAAGTGCAATGCAAACAAATCATATTGAGCCTGCCCTTCTTTGGTAAAGATTTCTCAGCTACAGGGTTTATCCTGTGCTTGCGTGGCATGAGAAAATCCTTGGGGATGCGTGAAAGGGAAAGTTTCCTTTTGCAGTAAGTCGGTATTTTCCAAATGTCCACCCACCTCCACCTCCCTCTTCCTCTTTTTCTTCCTACAGACAAGAACTGTCATTCACTCTAGTTTACTTCTACTCTCCAATCCCTCTCCTTTGCCTTTCCCTCACCCTCTTTGCCTTAATTTCCATCAGATTTTTACTGTCTTGATTTTTCCTTGTAATTCCTGGCTACTATGCATAGCTCCTGCTTTATGCGTGACTGTTGGGTCACTTTGGGTTCCTTGTTGTGAAAACAACCAGGGAGATCAGGAAGACAGTTCTCAGACTTGGTGTGGTCAAAACAAATGAACAGTTTTACCTTCTGAGTGATGTGGTTTATCCAGGGAGAAGAGCAGTTGCTGAGATCAGGTCCCTGGGGCTCCCACATCCCATCTGGTGCAAGACACCGGAAAGTTGCAACACCTGGAAGAGGAATGCCGCTGTGTTCAGTGTTATTGGTTGCATTTTGCCCCCAGGACCCCATGTCACAGGCTTCATTTCACAGTGATGGACATCTCGTGCAAAGCTTGGGAGCTTATTAGTGTTCAGCACCTCAGCAGGACTCTTCCGAGTCATCTCAGTTCCTGGTCTCCCGTCATCTTAGTGCTTAGGGGCCCTAAAACATGAAAGACCCATGAGGCAGTTCAGGGGTATCTCCATCTCGCCAGAGACTACAGAGGGCTTTGCCTAAGGCCAGGCAGGAAAGCTGCCAGGGACTAAGAAATCAAAGCTGGATCTCAAACACTGAGCTAGCACCTCAAATGCTCTGCCCCACCACCCCTCTGCCCCAGGATCAGACACTGCACCTCGACTTTCTTGCTTCTTTATGAAGATTTTGCTTCTTTGAATCATCATTAGAACATTTGCTACAATTAAATGCTACAAATGCCAAGGTGTAATGCTGGGCTTTACTGTCCACCCCCAGCTGTGGAGGGGGATTTTAGAGGAAAGTTTTGTTTGGGAAGGGGCCACCCAGATCCCTGCTGCAAAAGACAGGAACGCGCCTCAGGCCCTTCCAGACAAGTAGAAATGCTTCTGAAATGGTGCAGTTAAAGATCTTTAAAAAGCAAGGAAGCTGGTACACGTAGATTAAAGACTCTGCATCCTATAAAGTGCTCTGCCCTGCAGAGCTGAACTTTTCAGCTGAGGAGTGAATTACAGGCTAGGTCTGATGGTAGCACCAATTAAAACCAGTGAGAGTTTGCTCATGCCTTCAAAGGGAGTTGGAAGAGGCCCACTGCTAATAAACCACAGCTTTTAACAAGTTGAATGAATCACTGAAATTAAAGATGGGAAAGGCTTATTGCCACCCCCTATCAACAAGTTGGGTTATTTATTTTTTTTTTAACTTAGCTATTTTCATCTAGTCCTTAGCTCTTGTGCTTAGAAAAGGGCTCCCCGCATTCAGCCTTCATTTTTCTTTTTTATCTTTTCTTTCCTTCTCCACAGCTTCACTTCAGACTATCCTTTCCCCTCTCTGAGAACCACATGATACTTTTTGCATCAATTTTACCAAGTGGGGCTGGGAAAGACAGCAAAAATGTTCTTTACCTATTCTCACCACTGACATCTTTTCACACCCCTCATACTTTAACATACACTTTATCTGTCTGACCTCACCACATTCAAGAGAGAGTCAGTATTCGTATACACAGGTGTGAATGGCTCTCCAGGGCAATGGAGCAGAGAATTAACACAGAGTCTCCTCTGCAAGCCAGCTCACTCCAGCCCTTATTTTCAGGCAATTTCCTTCACCTTCTGATTTTTTCTTGGCAAGTGGTCTCTTGGGGCTGGACACCAAGACTAGCTTGAAAAATAAATACTTCCAGAAAACTGCATTTGTTAAAATACAGCAAACTGAATCATCTGCCAAAACCCATTCTTCATCCAACCGTGTTTTAATTTGGACAGGAAATTTCCAAGAGAAAGAAAACAATTGGGGGGAAGAGTAGAAGAAAAGGAGTAAACCCCCATAAGCAATAAACCATTTTGAAAGGTCTGGCTTTGTTTTCCCCCCTGCTTTCCCTGCTGATCACACTGGATGCTGGCTGCAGTTTGAAAAATCACTCATACTGGTTCAGAAGCGTGATCTGGGGATACCTGTGCTTCGAAATGCTGGCCATGGCCTTTGAAATGCAAACAGTGCAGCACAGAGCTTCAAAATGCTAAGTTTTGTTGATTTCCCCCGGTCCTCACCCCCCAACCAAGCAAAGCATCCACCATCAACACATCAGTCAATGAGCCCAGGGGCTACAAATACAAGCAAAACCAGGGATAACAGTCACATCATACATAACTTCTGGAAGCAGAGGCTCTTATACCACATCAAGCTCAACTCCATGAGGTTGTTAGTTTGTACTCTCCTTCCACCAGAGCTTGGGATGCCAAAGATCCTGCACAATGTCCTCAGCATATTGAGGCTTCAACTCTGGCCAGCTCTTTGTGACACCTCAGGCAAGGCAATACAGACCTGACAGAAGGCATCAGCATGCTCCACTGATGGAAGCATGTGTGCCACAGGGGCCTGTGGGCAACCTGGCTACACACTCACATCCCATGGACAAATGGAGATGGCTTGGTGTGTCCTCCCACCCCTTGACTCACCTATTGAGCCCATGGGACATGGCTGCTTTGCCACCTGGCCCTGCCGAGTCCGAGACCACATAATATCACGGGCTTCCATGGGGTCACAGCTCTCCGCGCCGGCTGGCGGCAGCTGGGAGGAGGCGGGTGGGAGGTGCGTGGTCATTTCATCAGGGACATCGGCCATGGGTGACGGTGTGCTGGTGCTCCTGTTCCTCCTGCCCAAGGCTGAGGTGGTGGTGGGGCGGCCTGTGCTGCTGGTGGCCACTCGTGGTGTGGTGCTGGCTGTGGTGCTCCCCGGGCCTAGAGCCCCCGATGTCGATACTCCTGAAATGAAGGCAGAGCTGATTACAGAGAGGAAGGAAAAAAAGGACTCAAGTCTAGGTCCTGAGGATGTCCCCTCTGCCAACTGTGGTGGTCTGCGGGGTGTAGTTGGAGCTACAGCTAATGCAAGGCTTGCTGCACAGACACCTTTCAGAGAGAAGCTGGAACACACAGTGAGAGAAGCACACAGGGGGGTAATGACCGCTGGAGCACAACCAATTTTCCAAAAGCACTAGCATCTGATGAAAATAAAGCAGCACTTTATGCCCTCACCATTTTTCTTCCTGGCATTTTAATGTAAAAATCTTATTTTCCATCTTTTAGGGAACACCTAGCACAGAAGTGCCTTTAATTTTTTAGTGTTGCTGAAGACCCAGCTGGTTGGACAGAAAAACATTTTCCATGGTGTAATAAAAAAACCCAACACACCACAAATCCATTCCCAAAACAACAGCACACAGAGGGATGAACACAAGGCTGTTCTCCGGAACAAGCTGCTTGTTTTCTCTCAGGTTCATGCCTTGCTGCTTCGTCCCAACAGCAGCACTTGGCCCCTTGAGCTGCAGGGCACGCGGTACATGCAAAGGTGCACATCAGCCCAGCCAAATCCTCAAGAATTTAATGCTCAACAGGCGATTTCATTTAAAACCTTTGATGAGCAGTCCAGCTGCAAGAGGTGGGGAACCTGCTTTAGAAATGCATTAACCCAGCCTACATCCTGCAATAGCTGGCACTATGTACTGCATGTGGCGAATATTGAAGGATGCCTACCTTATTACCATATTTTGCCTGCTATTTAGACCAAGGTGCTTGCACAGATTGGAGTTTCACATGGATATCTTTATGGCTTGACCTGAAATCTCAGGTGGGGAAACTGAGGCAGGCTGCCTCTGATTGCTCCTCCATCGCCCCTGCCGTGCTGTACTGCATACAGCTTGTGAAGAAGCCTGCTTCTCCCACCTCCTTTTCCTCTTCCTAAGATAAGCATCCTCCTGCTTCTTTCCACAAAACACTTTTATTCCATGCCAGATATTCGGGGAAACATGGGCTGTCAGGGAAGGGCAGGTAAGGAAGCCATATGAATAGGCTTGTCTGAGACTTGTCTGTTATCACTGTCTCTTTAATTCCCATGCCACAGCATCTCCCTAACATCCCACCTCTTCCAGCATCCAAGAATCTTTCAGAGTCACAGTTGCTCCATGTCCAGCAACACGAATAGGAGTTTCTATGTTAAAGACAGCCATGTGTGAACGCCAGCCTAGCAAGAAATTAAAATTAAGCGCGAGAATCACCCTGTCACCCTGAGGAGCAGCCTCTTAACTATGCAGTTGTGTGAGCAGGCTCAGCCTGCAAGCTCCTGAGAACAGAGACTGTCCTCTCTTCTAGGTCCAATGGAGCAGACCACACTCACTATTCATTCAATATTTGTTATTAATGTATAATGATATTGCTGTCGCTGGAGTTCATTCAAGTCAACCTATTTCAAGCACAGAGATGCCTGCCTTTAGTGTAAAATGGGGATTTTTCCATTCTGAAAGGGTTTTTTTGTTATTTAAGTAATTTAAACCCATGGTGCTGTGAGCAATTCTCTTGCCCCAGAGTAATCAATAACACGACAGCTGAGGCACGCATTTGCTCTGCTTTTAGGCAATTTTATTCCAAAGGCTGAGATACCCTCTCCTCAAACTTTAAAACTCAGCAGCATCATATACATAATTTTCTGAGGGATCAGTATTTTTCAAGAAAACATTCTGTGCAAAAATCCCAGCGCTACCATCCCTAGGGAAATAGGAGTAGCTTCTCCCCCAGGCTCCGAAAAGGCAAACAGTAGTGCAACAGGCACTAAACCACCTGAATACCAGGACACTGATTTGAAGTCAGGTCTACTGAGCTCACTGATCAGATTTTTCAGACTTCACATGCCACCTTCCTTTTGCTATGAGCCCTGAGCTTGAATGAACTCCAAAAAATACAATGCAAAATACTTCCGATGTTGACAGATTTCTCCTAGTTTCTGCTCAAAGCTGTGCTAGATCACCAAACAATGATTTCCATCTGATTTTACAAGGATTAAAATTTGTAGAGAACTTCAACAAATATCTGTTTTTACTACAGCAGGTCTTGCCATAAGTTCATATTTTATTTCTTCATAATAATGATTAGCCTGACAGATAATCTGCAGAAATTTTCCCATTTACTCATCCAATAACAAGTTATTTTGCATTTGCAAAACAACCTACGCTGCACACTACAGGCGCAGAGGTACCATGTAGATACAGCGGATGCAGCTTCAAAGCCAAAACTAGCAACTCCCCCTTAAAATCGTTCTTACAGTCATTTGTGAGCACACAGAACATATACTGAGCATATACATATATACACCCAGGAGCTCCCCTTGATCCACAGCCAGGGGTGTTGCATTTTTGAGCCTAGCTTTCACTGACAATCATTGACTATCCCACAGTGTGTTGGTTCAGGAATAGCTTTGGCAAGTTTACTGCAGCAGCTAGGCACGAAGGATTTAACGGCATTATCCTTTAGCCATAAAAAAAATGTTTTATCTTTCATAAACCCCTTGGCACTAGTGGTGAAAACTCTTTGAGGGCTTGCTCTTCCAACCTTTTTTCTTGTTCAACTGGGCTTTCTTGCTGCTTTTAAAAATAAACACCTCCACCATTTACACAGGACAATTTATAAGAAGACATAAAAGAGCTGCCTCGAAGTGGCCTAACGAGTGAGATGGATGGGATACCACTGAACTCAGTTCAAAGGTCTGATTATTCAACGAGTCAATTTGGTAATGAGCCCCAGCGAACATGATCACCATGCTAACGCACTAAAGTCACCCAGTCTCCCTGGCCCCAGGCAGCACTGCCTGCCTTTTGCTCACACAACTGTGTGCTTTAAAAGAAAGTTAATTGGTAAGAAGGGAAAGAACACGAGATCAGGATCATTTACATATAAATGATTCTCAAATCCAAGCAAAACCATGAAAGGACTGCAACCTGTGCAAAATTACCTAAATCCTACAGCACAGAACAGAGATCAAACCTCCAGATTAACTCAGGCTGCCAATAAACTGTGAATTTTTAACTCCGGGAAAAGCAGCATTGCAGCATCGCTCGAACAGAAGGGTTCTTCAGATAATATTTCAGAATACAATCTTTGCTCATAGACAAGGACTAGCCTTTAAAAACCATCAACACTATTACAACTAGAAACGAATAATCTTCATTATTTTACTTTTACTGCTTGTTTTTACTATGCATTGCCATATTAAGAGTTTAAAGACAGCTTTCGGGATAGGTATTTTCACAGTGATCCCAAGAAAAGAAACTGTGGCTGTGGAAACATCCCTTCCCCAGAAACACTCTAAAGTGATACTTCACTTTTTTCTTCCCTGCTCTAGCTAGAGAGCTGGCATTAATAGCAGAAGACTAAGTTTTGCCATCTTTCAGACTACAGCTGCAGCTATAAAAAAAACTCAAAACATTTCCAGCATTCACAAGGGAGTCATTACAACTCCCAGAGGAGCCCCTCTCTACTCCTGGCACATTGACTAGCAAGAAAAAGAAATTGTTTTTTCCCTCCTTTCTTTTATTTCCCAACCTTTACACATAGCTCTGGAGGAGGAATTTTGCTTGGTGGGAGGAAAATCATGGGAGGGATTTGCTCATAGGGAAAAATCTTAAATAAATAAGGGTCTGACTTCCCCCCACAAGTTCCTTCTTTTCCCCTTTCCTGGCTTAACATGAGAAGCACACAAATGGCCTAAGACCAGTGCTTCCTATCTGCTACCAGGAAAATCCAGCACACATGTCATTTTACCTTCTGTTCTGCTCACCTCTTCCTTGGTTGCTCCCAGTCATGGGAGACTGCTTTTCCAGGTGACTCTGGTGTTTTCCTGTTACAAAAGCAGCTTTGATTGCAAGCAAGCCTATTTGAGGTCACTACCAAGCTACCTTTTCTCTCATTTTTTAATTTTGGCACCTAAGTATCCAGCCCATGACCCAGTGTACTCTATAATTGAAAATATTTTTTAAGAGATGTCATACGTTTTCTGTCCCGTGAATGAAGACAACTGGGTGGCCCTCAAGCAGAAATTGCAGACAAGATTTCCTGGGTGAGGTTCACTGGGTTTTGCTAGGTAACAGATGACAAGATATTAATCAACCTCTCCCCTGGGGGTTGCAATCCAAAGGTTGAGCCTGAGGGCTATGTGTTTATGAGCCAGTGTTTGCTCATGTAATTGGAAGGAGAGACCCCACTCCAAGTTTTGTGTGCAAGGTCCAAGCAAACCACGATGACTTCACTCTCTGGTGAGTTTTGCATTCCCAAGCCTGATGCTCAAGCAGACGTGCTGGGTCGCCACTGGCAGAGAGCCCGTGCCTGCTCCCTGAGCTGCAGCTGGTGCAATGCTCGAGCAACTGAGGTATAACTAATCTGAGGAGTTCAACATCTTTAGGAGGATACAACAATCCAAGTGCCCTCTTGAGCACGTCCGAGCTGCATTCACAATTATTTACACATGTTGCTGCGCTAAGACAAATGTAGCATTCCTGGTTTCTGAAAGGCTGCAAGAAACACAAAACCTGAAGGTCCCTCCCTCCTTCTCTGCTAGTTTTGCACTTTTCATATTGGCAACCACATCCTTTGCTTACAGCATCCCCTTTTATTATTTCTTCTTCTACTGAAAGATGGTGCAAGTTGTATTTACATAGCAAACAACAAGGTTTAGGTATGTCTTGAAAGAAACACTACAAAAAAACCCCAGACCTAAAACAGTTGGAGGGTTATACCACAGCTGTTTTTATTTTCCCTGTCACATAAACACAGCTCATGGGAATTAGTTTTCTACAGGCATTTTCAAACGCATTTCAGAACGTTTTCTGAAACTCCCTAGCAAAAAATATTATTTGAAAAGAAATATATTCCCCCTTTTCTTTTGCCTTTTTTTGGGGGGTGGCTTTTCACCGAACTCCCTGTAAGGTGACAGAAAAGGATGACTGCAGTTAAAGAGCACCTAGCTTGAGCCTTGCACATCTGGTACTATTCCTAAGAGCTCCATAAGCAGGTATCCATCAACTCAGTCATTAACACACTGGTGGATTGCAACATTATACCGAATCCACACCACAAAATACATCATCCTGCAAAACCATCTTTTGTTGGCTGTCTGGTGGAAGACCAAAAGCCACATGCCAGTGCCACCCAGGAGCTGTGGGACAGAGAATCAACAAGGTGAGATTATCCCCTAAATTATGTAGAGCTCCTTCTATGTGTTTGAGAGAAACTACGATTTATTTTTACTCCAGGTGGAGGCCAAGCACACCTCACATCAACCATCTGAACAGCTTTCCCCTATGTTCACAAATGCCATTACTTGGCAAAGCTGAGCCAGAATCACGTGTGAAAAGTTCACGCATTGCTTTTGGAAGGGTTGAGGTTATGTTTTTTGTTGCTGGAACTTTATTAACTGAGGCTGACAAAAGGCATGCAAAAAACACTGGTGGGAAGAAAAGATTAGATATGAGATGGCATCAGAGTGTTTAACATGGCACATTGTCTTCAACAACACAACTGCATGTAGTCCTCCACCCCAAAAATGTCATATCAAGTATGATACATAGATACATAGCTCATCTTTTTCCTCCCTCTTACCTAACATCTGAAATAGCAAAGGAGGATGATGCTGCATCTGATAGAAGAAAAGTCCATTCCTTTGTGGACTGCTGCCAAATAGAAAAACCCTTTCTAGATTTTTTTTCCTACCTCTTCCAGCAGGGGGTCAAGTTTTGTTCCTGAGGCTATTCTGCCCACATGTGACTATTCTGCTGGGCATGGGCAGATGCTGCAATGGATATGAGCCCAGATATTGAGTTCCCTGTACTAGGGGGAAACCTACAGCTGTGGTCCAAGACACGGTGCAAATTCAGCTGTTTCTATGCACTTCAAGCTGGAATCACTTAACACACTGGGGTCTTTCCTCTGAATCTGAGTATTTAACATTAAACAACAAAGAATGAGAACCGAAGTGCGCAAAATCATCACAACATACTGAAGTCCAGTCAATCTACCCCAACTCTTCCTTTCTCACTGCACCACAACTTTCACCAAGACAATTAATACATTCAAAGTAGCCACCACATGGGACCAATTTCCAACAGGCAAAAAATATGTGTACCAAAGCCCTTTTGAATCAAAACTTTACATTTCTGACAATGAGCAATTGTTCATTACACATGCCAGATTGCTATGGAAAGGTTGTTTTACCAAAAACATTCTAGCAATTATTGCAAACTTCCAGGTTTTGCCTGAAAAAATAAAAACCCAAACAGCAGCCTGGCTGTTTTTCTGTTAAATATCAACTTTTATGCCTTGTGGGACTTTTTGTGTGTGTGTATGAGAGCTTAATACTTTTTCTGGCTCCCACCAGCTTTTAGTGTCAGGTCCCCAATTCAGCTGTCATTTGAATAAAAGCAGCTGCTTTTTTTCTTCTTTTCCTCTCTGACCCATTTTTCTCCAAGAAATTACTGGATCCCACTTGAAATGCATAACTTTAGAGACATCAGATAATGTTTTAACTGTCATTGGCACAGGTTACAGCACATCAGCATATCTAGCAATACCAGGAAATTATATGATACAGTGCATGAACATCAGTTGTTGTCTTCACCATGGTCTCCTTCTATTGAAAGACAGTTCCCAAAGCCTTAGCTCTGTTTTCCTACCTAGGACATCTGCCAAATCCACCTTCATGAACCTCTCGTACACTTCTGTACCCATCCAACAAGGGCGTTAATGCCATATTGTTCTTTCCAGACTTTGCAACTTACTCTGAATGTTCAGGCAGAAATTTAGCTGGACCATTGTGTGCAAGACAAAAAATCAGCATTTTTTCCAACGTTATGCTGTCATATTTTTAGAAATGCAGATGAACTATGGCCATAGGAGGCCTGGTAAACAGGAAAAGATTACAGAAGAGCTGATCTAATAGACAGTAGATCAGGATTTATTATAAATCTAATAAATCTAATAGGTTTGAGAGTTCAGTTCAAGAGCTATTTTTACTCAATCTAGCTTCAAATTGCTCTAGTTCTCAAAAACACTGTTAGATGGGGTTGCAGTTAGTTTGAATTTCAGGATATGAACATATAAAATCTGACTACTATTTTTTTTCAAACCACAGGTTACTTCATACAGAGGGGGAAAGAAAAAAAAAGCCTACTATTTCTTTTTAAGGGCACACCAGCTGCATATTATTATTGAATGTATGAGTGAACTTCTAACCTCCTAAACAATCTCTGTCCCCTGGCATGATTCACATCCATCAGAGCCAGTGGTGCAGATCTTATGCACTGTCTTCTAAACTGAATCCTTCAAACTCTATTAAAGAGAAGCCCAGTAGGATTTCCCCAGTATCCCATTGTTAGAGAAATCACTTTTGATTTCAATAACAGGTGCTGTCAGTTTTTCATTCAGACCATGTTAGAGTGCAGACACGTGAGCACTATGCTTACAGCTTCAAGAGATTTACTGGAGTCTGAGCCTGCCAGGGTTTTTGTTTGTTTGTTTGGTTTTTACCTTTTAATTCAACCATATATGTTTTATCCATGCAAATTAAAACATACCTTTTAGTTTTTATGCAGAACAAGCACACGCATAGCTGCTAAGGGGGAAAAACAATTTTTCTTGTCCGTTTGGCAATGGATGCAGCTTCATCGGATGGGTGTTTCTTGCCTTTTGCCTATACTTCTGCATCTTTAATTGAACAACTTGCATGCATTCTGCAGAGGCAGTGCCAGATGGAACCAGTCCTCCTCCAGCAGTTCCCCACCTCTGCATTTGCAATGAATGGAAGCAAGTGCAGGAGTCATAAAATGACTATTCATGCCCTAGAATTTTCTGATCTATCCAAGCAACACGATGAGTCCTTCTGAGGGCCAAGGGCACTCAGCTTATGCCACCATCTGAAACATTTCTTCAGTTTTAAGCTACAAACACAACTTTAATAAGAGAAAACTATCATCTTCAAATAGTCTCTGTTCATCTGTGTGTGTAATATCTCCAATCTAGATGTTAGTCAGCAAGATGGCCAATTGCATTCAGATAAATGCCTTGGACTCTTTTAAACATATCATAATCTGCCTGTGAAATGGCTGGATGGTTGCTTTCCAATTTGTGAAATGGTTCAAATGCTGTAAATAAAAAAGAAATTGGACAGCTTTCAAAAGGACAGATTAGACTTTTCAATTCTCAGTGATTCGGTGCTTCCAAGCTACACTCCTGTGATCACTGTATTAATATTTAAAACCTGATTGTATTATGCTGTTATCTTGAGGAAGAGGGCATAGTACGACCAAACCCAAGGAGACAACCCACTGAACTACAAGAAATCAGCTCCCTGGCCCCACAGCATGCACGTGTGCAAGAGGTGTGGGTGGAAAGCCGAATGGCCCTGCTTCCTCCTGGCTGGCTGATTGAAATCACAAAGGCTGCTTTTTGCACTTACTGTGCATCACCCCTTACACCACGTGCACCATCCCTTGATCCCAGCTGCTCTGAGGCTCAGGATGTGAGTTCCCTCCTGGTTTCATGTACCATTGCTGGGCTTCCAAATCAGCCCTGATGCCCAGTGTCAAACACACTGTGGGTGGACTGGTCAGCTGAAGTCAAAAAGAGGAAAAGGAATAAAACACAAAATATCAAAGATGGAGTTAGGGTTGCTTATATCCTTCTTTCTCTAACCCATGTTGGGATTGACTTCATTAGCATGAAGGTCATACTGCATTTCTAGACATGAATGGGTGACCTGAAAGCAGGGCCTTCTGTCTGTACAGCAGACATTATATCCATACCGTACTTTTAGCATCCTCTAGAGTAACAGGAATGATAAATCTGCCAACAAAAGCTCACCTTTTGTCTTTCACCAAACCCATTTATTTTCTCCTATTGCTACAACCCACTGGTTATTTCAAACCTGATTTAAAAAAACCAAATCCTTCTCCAAAGTCGCCAAAGGGCACTTGCAGCACTCAGTCTGACTGTGCTAGCTCCTGTGTTATTTATTTATTCATTCTATTTATTCTTGCTCCTATAAGAAAAACTGCATGAACTAGCTGATCACTGAAACTAGCAGAAATAGGGAAATGCTGAGAAAGGCTGTCTTTTCTCATCCTTTGAGCATGCTCTGGTGGACCTGGGTGCGGATGTGCTGTCAAGTCCCCTCCTGTAAATCAGAGGGCAAGCATGGCTTCAGCCTCTCGGCCACATGTCATTTTGGAGCTCGGATTAGCTCAACCCTCTCCCCAAACTTGCTAGCAGTTTGCTTTCTGCTCCTGGAGTGACAGATGGGAGGGAGGGAACAAGCCTGTGCTAAACAGAAAAAATATATTTCACGTGAGCAAATTCTAAGCAGCTGACAAAACTCGATTGTAAGAATATCAATATTCAGCTACTTTCAGAAATAAAGCAGTTTCCCTGAAAAACCATAAACTGCTGTTTAGCTCCCTTCTAAAACTGTTTATTACTTATGCAGAAACATCAATATTTTGTAAAACTCAATTCTAATAGCTGTATTCATGTTAGCTCAGGTATCTGCCTAAACAATGCTTAACTACAAGACTGGCATCTAAATTTGTTTTATAGATATCTGATGTTCTGCAGAGGGTTTCAACAATCAGAGAGTCATTAATATTATGAAAACCACATTTGCTTCAGGAAAGCGGATTTATAACAAATAAACAAACGGCAATATATAGGGCATTTTAAGGTGAAATGAACTAAGTAACACTTTCAAGCATCTCCTGTTTTCATACTAGACTTCAGTACTTATGGATACCGGCAACTTGGTGCACTATCAGGTCCATGCTAATGTCCTAACAGGCCTGGCATGCAAGCATCCCTCATCTGTGTCCCGCAGGCTCTTTGTTTGGTGAGGGAGGACACTGGGGTGCTTGGTAGTGATGTTGAATATGCATTCATATGTCTCAGCATCTCAAAGAGATGCCAAAAATCTCCAGCCTGAAGGCTCCAGGGCTGCAGGGATTGCCATGGCTAATCATCACAGTTGAAAAGTCATAGAAGAAAGCTGAGAGGCAGGAAGGAACAGCATCCAAAAATCAGAAAAGGAGGTTTAACCTAACTTGTTTGGCTCTGTGACTGCTCTCATGCAGTCAGCTTTGGCCAAGATGTAGTTTCAAGCTCTTACCTGAGAGTTGATGACAAGATGACAATACGTAAGCCCAAGGTGGAAAAACCTTCAACACTGATTTCTAGATTTACATCTGTCAGCTTTCAGATTATTCTTGTTAATGGCTAGTTCAGACCAGCACATTGCAATGTAAGCATGTATTTTCTTGTGAAGCAGAGGAATATACCCATTGACCTTGTAGGACTTTGAATTGGACCCACAGAAAAGAAGGACATAAAAAACCTTACAAGAAAGTAAATAGTAGTACTGAAACCCAATATATTTTAGGTCGAAGCTGTATGCCCATCCTGGTTTGGCATATGGTTTTGCATGCAGTGAGGTGCTAAAGTTTACATACTCAGAGGAATTACTGGTCCAAGCCAGAGGCACCAAATGCACAGCAGAACATCCATGTGCTGCTGTGCCAGAATAGGGATTTTCCATAGTGTACTCCTGGCTTGGAAGCCTAAACTGCACCTGATCCACTTGGGCTACCGACAGAGGCATTGTGGATTCCCATGAGCATCATCAGAATCTGAGGAAGTTGGAAACTGGTAAAGAAAATAAAATAGAATGACACAGAAATGAAAGAAGTAAATTGCATCCTTTAGAGATTTTTAAACTGTCTAATCTCCTTGCCTTTGTATAATATATACAGCCATAAAATTAAGTACCTGATGTCACTGCAAAGCATAAACGTGATACTTTGAACAAGAGAATCTTGTCTCTCATAAGGAAAAAAAAAAAAGATGCATATATTCAACATGTTAAAAAAGAGGAGAGAGAGGATAGACAGGAGAGTCTGACCTGGTCCAATGCACATATCTTAAAAAATATACCTGCTGTTTAGCCAAATGTGACTGTATCTTCATATGACTGTAAGACTCAAAAGCATAACAGAAAACCGGGAGAAAAAGAATAGTAGTCAAGCAATTCACATACAATTATGAAATACAGCAGAGACTCTTATATACTTACAGATAGTACTTTAAGTATAGGATAAAACTACTGCTACAATACAGGACTAAAGAGCTACCATATGCCTCTAGCACACAGCTTAAACTTCATTTTACGGCTCTCACAGGTAACATAAAATAAATGCACCAGTCTACAGTGATTATTAATTTTCCCCCTCTTCAGCATCAAATATGTCAAATACTTTGTTTTGTAAATATTTCACAGCAGACCATTTAGTACATGTGTTGAGACCTGTAATGTTATTAGCCTTGAGCCTTTCACATTCCATGCATGCATTAAGAAGTTTCATCAATTTGCAGGGAAGAAGTATATTAGTTTTTCTAGTGGTTGCAGTGCTTTACAGTTAAGAAAAACCTCAAAATCCCTAATATTTTACATTATTCAGCCAGAACTCTCATTATATAATAATGCTAACTCAAAACCTAGCTCACTTATTTCATCAAAAGCAACTCTTCTTCCATTATCTTAAATGTAAATGAGAAAAAGCATGCAGATGAAGCAGACAGAATAATTTATAATGAGAGGAAATCTGTCAGGCCAGGAATACTATAAAAAAGCAGAGCATAACACTGAACTCATTTAGAATTGAAGGAAATAACAGACTTTCTAGTATGGGGTCAGGCTCAAGATGGGGAGGGAGGAAGAAGGTCACCTGTGATATGCCCTTGTGGTCAGCACTAAGCAAGTCAAGAAATGTTTTAAATCTTCAAATAAATATTAGACAACGTATTTTTTTTTGAGAGGTTAGAGCCTGACTGACCATTGATCAGAGACACAAGAGTTCATTGGCATGCCAACCTGGAGCCACTCAGCAAAACAGAAATTACAAGTGTAAGCACTGCAGTGGCAAGTGGCTTCTCCGCTCCATTCAGCTGCCCTGGAGATTGTTCCAAGGCAGAGGAAAACCTGATTTGCTTGAAGAGAGAGACAAAGAGAGAGATTTGGTTTAGGAATCTGAGTCAGCCAGTCTATAGACAGGAAAAGGTAGCATCAAAAGCCATTCAATTTGCCCAAGACCTGAGGTGCTCTTTGGAGGTGCCTCATAACACTGTGACAGCAGGACCCTACAGGTTCCAGCAATGCCATCACCTACACTGTATCAAGATTTCCATGCCTGAGTCTTGGCTGGAAATTGTGCCACCCAACAGCAAGCAACTTCTGACTTTGTCTCCTGAAAACCACAGTGTCTCTTACAGCGGATCTCTGGGACACAAAAGAAACTGCAAGCATGTCATCTATTTGCTCACCTTTCCTTGAGGTGTTAGTTGGTTCTGGGAAAGACTTAAGCCTTTCCATGGATAACCAGAAATGGATGGTTGCTACAGTATGGATCCTACAAACAGGATGGTAGGTAGAGTCAGGGGAAAACTCCATCCCAATGTCCCTATTTCCTTCTCCTCCTGCAGAGGACATTCTTCATCACAGTCCACAACACACTCCTGGGAAGTGCCGAGATGTGCCAAGGATTACAGTAAAACAAGAGGAGGATAGGGAATGCTTTGATCCTCCTGTGTTATTGTATGAGGAAATTACTGGTTAATGCAAAAGAATGAGCCCTTCTCTTGATCCAGGTTATTCCCTGAGGAATCTCCTTTTGCAAAGTCTGAAGTGCAGACAAGGTATTGGACTGAAGGGACCCCTCTGCCCATCTTCCACGCCAAGCTCAGCATGTCCACTGTACATTTCTGAGCATAACATATAACTCTAATCCTCTTGGCAGCAGTCACTCGCACAAGGTCAGTCCCCCTGGCCTACAAGATGTCTTTCCAAATGAAGCTGTTATTTTCCCTTATTAAACTTCATATTTGAGCTAAAACAGCGATGCTTATTCAGTTAAACCATTGCTATCTGCAGCTCTTGTTCAAAGCAGAGCACACAGAAATCTCATAGAGATCAAGATGCCTGGTCAAACAGACTCCAACGAGGCAACGGGTTGTAACTAAGGGAGATGCAACTTTATTTCAGTAACATGCATCATTTCAGCTCCAGGGGCAGCAATGCGAAATATGCTTCCCAGATGAGATTGTGCCTTCAATAATAGCAACATGCACCCTGTACTGAAGAGACTCAAGAGTATCTCTAAGAGCAGCATACAAGGTACCTACTGGGGCATGCTGACCTGACACTTATTTACCACAAATGGCTTTCAGCCCATCAGTGGCTGCTGTTTTCGGTGGGGATGGGGAAGTTTGTCCCTGAGAGACATGTAGGAGGCCTGCATGGATGAACAAGGCACTCCTGGACAAGCTCAAACACAGAAATAAAGCCTACATAAGGTGGAAGCAAGTACTAGTAGCCTGGGAGGAATACAGAGAAAATGTCCAAGAAGCCAGACGGATCAGGTTAGGAAGGCCAAAGCCCTGATAGAATTAAGTCTGGCCAGGGACATCAAGGGCAACAAGAAAAGCTTCTATACGTATGCTGGTGATAAAAGGAAGATCAGGGAAGATGTGGGCCCTCTCCAGAAGGGAAAGGGAGACGTTGTCACCTGGGATATGAATAACACTGAGGTACTCAATAACTTTTTTGCCTCAGCCTTCACTGCCAAGGGCTCCAGCCACGCTGCTCAAGTCAGAGAAGGCAAATGTGGGGATTGGGAGAAAGAAGAACCACCCACTGTAGGAGAAGATCAGGTTTGAGACCAACTAAGGAACCTGAAGGTGCACAAGTCTATGGGACCTGATGAGATGCATCTGTGGGTCTGAAGGGAACTGGCGGATGAAGGGGCTAAGACACTATCCATCATATTTGAGAAGCCATGGCAGTCTGGTGAAGTTCCTGCTGACTGAAAACGGGGAAACATAATGCCCGTATTTAAAGAGGGAAATAAATAAGACCCAGGGAACTACAGGCCAGTCAGACTCATCTCTGTGCCCCGCAAGATCATAGAGCAGACTCTCCTGGAAACTCTGCTAGGGCAAATGGGACATAAGGAGGTGATTAGTGACAAGCAACATGACTTCATTAAGGGCAAATTGTGCCTGACTAAATCGGTGGCCTTCTATGATGGGGTTACAGCGCTAGTTGTGGCAGGTGCACCCACCCAGTGAAAATAGGGCTTCTTGGCTGCTGAAGTGTAGCAGCTATGGATTGCCTTTGTTCTCAGGGCTTCACGGTAGTTGAGGCCTTTGGCTAGTAGGAGCTGTAAGGAACTGAAGGAAGAAATGCCTCAAACATTCGACACAGAAAACCTCAAGGACAAGCTGTGGCCTTTGTGATTAGTCTAAGGAATGTCACCCAAGGAAGCGGGAGTACTGAAGAATGCACCCTCCACTCCATTGCAGTTGCATTGTCAAAACTCCTTAGATAAGCCTCAAAGGAGCAAACATGGACTGAGCAAAACCCAATGTTTATCAGTGGCTCCATCATGTAGCCGTTTGTGGCTCCACTGTGTATGCCAGACACCAGGCATGCATTGCTAATGAACTGATAACAGGTGAGTATTTCTGCCCCAGAAGCTGGATGCAGCAAAAACCTGTGGGACCAGAGGAAAAATACCCTAAAGGTGGGCAGATACGCTGATCAGCTGATACAATGAACTTAAAAAGGCAACAGAAAACTTTGTTCTGTGTGCATCCACCACCCAAGACTACCGGACCTGAGACAACGCTGGATCCAGGGGTGGTGATCTGGATTTCTTTGACTCCCTTTGTCTCCTTTCTTTTTCTTTCTTTTCCCTTTCCCTTCTTATAGATTTATAAGAGATCACATTGCTTATTATCCTTTTCCAAGTTTAAATTGTTCTCTACCCCAAGTAAAACATTTTAACCAGTTGTTTGGTGTTGTTTCACCTTAATTTAACCTGAGGTGATCACAGAATCATTGCAATTCTCTGGGCTTCCAGTCCAGGTCAGGTCATGACAAAAGCCAATATTGACTACAGATCAGATTCACCTGGGTATAAATGGAGCCCCCTGGGAGCACCATTATGAGCTTGTTCCCTGGAGCAGTGAGCTCTGGTTGAGGACTCTCCTCTTGGGTCAGGATGCCACCCAAGGAAACTCCTTGAGGTGACCTGGGTCAGGACGCTGCCCTGAAAAGGTCCTTGAGGTTGAGAGCCCTCACTTGTTAGGTGAGTGATAGAGCGTTTTGGGTTGTCGTTAAACCCTAGGAAGTGGTGCTTTATTCTGCACTTTGGGTTGTCGTTAAACCCTAAGGAGTTGTTTGTTCTATGTTTTGGGTTGTTGTTAAACCCTAGGAAGTTGTTCTGTTCTCCTCTCACGGACATTCAAACCTGTAATTGAATAGTTGCAGAGGGCTAGTTAATTGTGTTGCAAATAAATTTTTCATTTTTGATGGTTCGTTGTTTCTTTGAGAGCTTCCATAACACTTGTAGTAAAGGGAAGAGCAACCGATGTAATCTGCCTGGACCTGTGCAAGGCAATTGACACTGTCCCACATGATACCCTTGTCTCTAAACTGGACATACATGGATTTGATGCATGGACCACTCAGTGGATGAGGAATTGGCTGGATGGTTGCACTCAGAGTTGCGGTCAACAGCTCGAAGTACAAGTGAAGAGCAGTGATGAGTGGTGTTCCACAAGGGTCAGCATAGGGACAGGCACTGTTTAACATCTTTGTTGGTGACACAGACAGTAGAATCGAGTGCACTCTCAGCAAGTTTGCCAACGTCACCAAGCTGTGTGGTGCAGTCGACACACTGGAGGGAAGGGATGTCTCATCCAGAGGGTACTGGGCAGGCTTGAGAGGTGGGCTTGTGCAAATCCCATGAAGGTCAAATGCAAGGTCCTGCACATGGGTCAAGGCAATCCCATGCAGAAATACAGGCTGGGCGAAGAGTAGATTGAGAGTAGCCCTGTGGAGAAGGACTTGGAGGACTATGAGCCAGCAATGGGCACTTGTAGCCCAGAAAGCCAACTGTATCTTGGGCTGAGTCAAGAGTAGTGTGACCAGGAGGTCAAGGGAGGTGATTCTCCCCTTCTACTCTGCTCTGGTGAGTTACTACCTGTAGTACTGTGTCCAGCCCAGCCGTGGGGCCCTCAGTATAACAAGGACATGGACCTGCTCAAGCAGGTCCAGAGGAGGTCACAAAGATTAACAGGGGGCTGGAGCATGACCCTTATGAGGACAGGCTGAGAGAGTTGGGGTTCAGTCCAGAGAAGAGAAGGCTCCAGGGAGACCTTGTAACAGCCTTCCAGTACTTAAAGGGAGGCCTACAGGAAAGATGGGGAGGGACTTTTATCTGGGAGTGCAGGGATAGGACTAGGGGTAATGGTTTTAAACTGAAAGAAGGAATGTTTGGATTACATGTAAGGAAGAAATTCTGTACTGTGAGGGTGGTGAGGAACTGGCACAGGTTGCCCAGAGAAGCTGTGGATGCCCCCTTGCTGGAAGTGTTCAAGGCCAGGTTCGACGGGGATTTGAGAAACCGAGTCTAGAAGAAGGTGTCCTTGCCTGTGGCAGGGGGGGTGGAATTAGATGATCCTTAAGGTCCCTTCCAATCCAAACCATTCTATGATTCTATGAGAGCTACTACTCACTGACATTCACTACAACTAAGGGACAGGGCTGGAGATAAGAGAAAAAATCAGCTCTCAATCCATCCAACTTTAAACACGAGCAAGCACTCACTGGATAACAAATCACACTAAGCAACTTAGGCTGAATATGGTCTAATAGAAAGGAAATTTTAAGTGAGTGCAAAGAAAACCAAATAAAACACATAAGGGAGGAACTGAATCTAAAAGCAGATATTAGATTTCTTCTCTCTTGCACTCTGAGCAAATATTGTTCAAGGATGTTTGACCATCTGTTTGCCAGCTGAAGCATGCAGGACTCCGATAACAACATAACAGAAAATTATGTGTCCCTTTCTGTCAAGCTGAGGCAAGTCCACGCTGTGGTGTTTGCCTAAATGAAAAACAAAATCATGGTTGAACTGACACAGACCAGCCTGAGAGCATGTTGAATGAGATGGACTAGAGCTGGGGAACAAGGAAAAGAGGATGCAGAGTGTAAATGCAAATGAAGCTAAGCGCAAGGACCAACCTGGCTTAATAATCCTTCCTCCTACAATTAATATTAAGTTGGGCTTTTCCAGATTGCTTTTCCCTTTTTGATAGTATCTAAATCTTAAAAGCCCAGACAGGCTGGATGAAAGCAATATGAGCTAAGCCAGTGTCACTGAACATTTTCCTTTCAGAGACAGTTTCTCTGTAGGGAGCCTCCAAGTGGGAAATGCAGTGTTAGATTGCCTTCATCAGCCAACAGAAATATTTGCGCCAGTGGGGCCAAGCCCTCAGAGGTGATAGGATCCCGGCTGAAATTTCATACTAACATTTAGAAATCCCCCAATCTCCCTCTTACCCAGATTTGCCTTCCTGCACTTTGAATAAAATCTCATTCACGTGGAACCTACATTACAGCTCTCTGGGCATGGTGTTGGCTCATCTCCATTAAAGGGGATCTTAAATCACTATTTTTAGCTCTTTTCCTCATCCCGGGTCAGTTCCAAAATTTACCCCTGCCTGCCTCACCTGTCATTGCCTACAAACCACTTCTATATCTTCCCCTTGAATAATGAGCTAATTCTTCTAGTTTTATTTCTCCATTGTTTTCCATTTGCTTTCCTTTCCCAGAATTGCCTCTACCGGCAAACACATCCTGACTTGGATCTCTCCTCAGCCTCAGGCCTGACTCTCAGCATTCTGTTCTCTCAACTCCGAAACCAAGGATACTCCTGATGCCAATAATTTTGCATACCTCCTTGACTTGACATCTGAACTTCCCTCCCCCTTTCCTGTCACAAGTCCAGTGGCCACAACTTACAGTGTGGGGTGGTGCCTTCAGCTCTCAATTATAATTTATTTTAAGGATTACCTTGGGATGAAGGGTACCTTGGAGATGCAGGATGTTACTACTTAGGGTTATCCTACTGGAGAGGGAAAAAATTAGACCTGAGAAGAATGGGAGATCACTTCCTTCTAACCCTGCAGCAACCATGCCCAGAGGGAGCATGCAGAGTGCAGCAGCTCCATGGCTTCACCACAGCAGGAGCTCACCGCCATGATCACTTGCCCACCAACTAACTCCCCAGTGCTGCCATGGCAGTCCTGGCAACTGGGGCAGCCCAACAAAGACCTGGATCAGCTTCAGTGGTATTTTCTGTTCAAGCCAGGTCTGCAGACCCCCTGGGAATGCCAAGGCTCAGCTGCTCTGTTAGAGCCACGGGGTTTTATAAATTGCTTTTTGTTTTCCTAGGTGCATCTGTGCAGGAGGAGTACCCATAGGGCCCTTCTGCCCAGGGCTGCAGATCCCCAGCACACATCTCAAATCCTCCTGACAAACCTTTTCATATTCCAGGTAAATGTCTAATGGACCAAAGGAAGCCCACCTGAGCACCAAGTGCAAATTAAGCTCATAATGTCCCAGGCATTTTCCAATATTTATCAACATCTTTCCTTCTGCAGAACTCAGTGCAGCAGGGTATAGGGAGGGGAGAAAAAAAGCCTTCTTTCTGGCTGATGTGTTATATCCCAATGATAATATTTGCTGAATTACCACTTTCTCCACCTTTGGAGAGCCATAACCAGCGGGGTAGTGCTAAAGTCTGATTACAGGGTGGAAAAAACATTCATTTCCCCACCCCCAGAAGCGCTAGATGAACCAGCTGTGTTTGTGTGTATATATTTGTATATACTCTTCTTCCTCCACAAAACAAATTACAATTAGTTAACCGCATCTGATCAAACAGCACACGAAAAAGGATGTGATAGAAGATCTCCACTTGAAACACCTGTCTCAATACAACTGATA
Organism: Athene cunicularia; assembly: GCF_003259725.1. Classification (NCBI taxonomy): domain Eukaryota; kingdom Metazoa; phylum Chordata; class Aves; order Strigiformes; family Strigidae; genus Athene; species Athene cunicularia. The sequence continues at coordinate 12,462,770 of NW_020799099.1, read as the reverse complement.
TTCTTTAAAAGAGGCAAGTGAAACCAAAATACCCCTAAAAATGTTTGTGATTTGATCTTCTTTAAATGAGGTGTGGTCTATCAGAACTGTAGGCAAAGACCTGGTTTTGCCAACAATAAGAGAGCATACTAGAAAAAGAAGTAAATTGGGAGACACTCAATCCTTTATAACCCAACTTGAAGCCAAGGGCATCCTTCATAGGCCAGAAGATATTTCATCAAACAAAACTTTCCAACTGATTGCTGACAATGTAACAGCTGTGTCAGCAAAATCTGCCATGTTGCCTGTCTCTCCCTGCAACCCAGCAAGATGGGAGCACAGCAAAGGCCTGTTTAAACCTTCCTTGTTGCAGGGCATCCTCAGTTTTCTGTGTGAAGTGTGTATTCAGTCCACACCATCTTTGGCAGCTAAGGTTGGGCAAGCTGCAGCAGATGTGCAGCCAGCACATGGTAATGGCATGAATGATGATAGGTAATATTTTTGTGAACATGGCCCATCATTTGAGCAGTCAGAAAGAGACACAGATAAGGATCTGTCTTATCACATTCATGCAGAGAAGCTTTAGGCTGCAGAAAAAGTAGATGGATATTTATTCCAGGCCTACGATGCTGAAGGTAGCATGAGGTGTTGGGGAAGACAATGCCATCACACACCTGACAATTCATAGCCATCTTCCACAAGCTCTCAGGTAAAGAAAGGCCCATTTTATTCCCAAGGCTGGTAGGCCAAGGGTGGAAAGAGCTACAGAGAGCTAGAAAAATATTTCAGACCTTGAAAAGTGGGGCAGCTATCCAAACGCTGCCCTGAGAGCATAACAAGTTGTGACAGAGTTGTGCCAAGAGAGAGAAAGTCAAATGCAGGCTCCTCAGGGAGCTCCTGCTCCATGGGTCAGTGAAGGAGCTCATGAATCAGGCACAAGTTTAGGCTCTTTTGTTGTTTGAAATTAGTTCCTTTGAAATGTTACAGTCCTAACTGAGTAAAGAAAATTATTTGGGCACCAGATATTTAGAATACCATTGCCCCAGTGAGAGCAAAATGGCAGGGAGGGATGCAAGAGGAATGGCTATACCCAGCAGTATGGATTGAGTCCTGTGCAGGCTGTATACTTAAGAGTGGGTCAAGCAGACTTTGTAGACTTCCCTTTCCCTTAATTTTCCCACTTCATTAGTTTTCCCATAGGAAAAAAAAATGCAGACACAATAGATAAGACATTTAGGTCAAGACTTTCATAAACAGGATCCTATTACTAGTCTCTGAACAAGTGGCCTGATTTTTAAAAGTACTAAGAAAGCACTATCTCCCACTGCCTTAAAAAAGCACTGACCTTTTGAGTATCAGGTTATTTAGGGGTCTCAGTCTTACTTTCCCTCTGAATTTCATCTTGCCATAGCACAGTCTCAGTACTGGCCTGGGAGTCCGATCTAATGATGTTGCACATATGAGGCCAGATCTAAGAAAGCCTTGAAAGAATAAGGCCCCTATTTCACTCAAGCTAATTGGGAAATCCTGGGTGCCCCATGACAAGCAGTGACTGCTGTATTTACATCACATCTCAAATACCTTTAATTTCCAGTAAACCACAAACATCCTCTTCACGCATCTACAGCAACGCTCAATTTTGGCATGTGCTCCTCTGAACCTCAGTCTGGAGGTGCCCCTCTCCCTCGATGGCAGAGGGTACCCAACGGTTTAGCCCATCACACTTTAAATAGCTCAAGATGGCTGAAATCCCTCCCATGGTTTGCTATCTCTGTACACGTCTCTTTGCATTTTCTGGACAGAATTAGAAGCAGGGCCAGCCTTTACTACAGTCAGGTTAGATTAGTGCTCGTGGTTAGAGCAGTGTCTCAGGGCTAAGGAACATCTGCTTCATATTTTCTCTAAAAAACCTGAAGAAAGCCTGTGCTGCCCTATTTCTCCCCACTCACTGGCAAAGAGCCCCATGCCAGCCTACGTGTACTTTCTGCCTCCCACGTCACTGTTCAAGTTCCAAATTGATCGCCTTTGGTGCTCAGAAAAAAAAAAAATAAAAAAAAAAAATCTCTTTTCTTATCAGCTTTTGAACAAGTTTCACTGCTGGAAATAGAATTTCTACCCATGTATTTCTGAATTGGTTTGCACAACAGTTTGTAAAACTTCAGAAAATACTATGTTAAATGAAGCACTGATGGGTTTTGTACCTGGAACTGTAACGGACTGATACTTTCTGAAGCATTTTGATTTGCCTTTTTTCTATAAAAACTGTATTAATTATTAGTAATAATATAAGACATACTTTAAGGAAACAGACTACCACACTAAACTTGTTAACCTGACAGGCAGAGCATGGCAGCATACAGTCCCCAATTCAGTACTGCTTTTAAGCCTAGGCTTAAGGTTATTTAAGTCAATGCTTAAGAGCCTAGCATGGGCTGCGCTCATTTCCCAGCCACAGACCCAAACTTTTAAACCCTCATTCACTCACATTCCCTGCAAGAGATGAAAAAAAGCTAGATCAGCACCAAAAGATGAGACAGGATTAACACAGTGATCCAGCATCTCTCACAAGCAGTGTTTACCTAGCAACAGAGATCTGCTGACCCCAGGTCACATTACAAAGGATGAGAGCATATGAAATGCATTTTGCTATATACTAGAGAAGAAATGAAATCGTATATAAGGGATCAAGTGCTGCAGTAGCACAAGGCAGGTCTTGTTCTATCTCTGTGCCCATCAGTCCAGTCCCAACAAGGGGTAAATCAGACTTAATCTTTTGCACTAACTCCACCAAACATGTTTCATTTGAAAAAAGCTTAAGGTGAAATTTATTGTTTTTCCATACAAGCTCCTGCCACAACCACTGTCAAGATACTTGCAAGTATTAAAACATGACAGATACTAAATTATGAAGTGCGTTATATTTCTTTTTAAACACAATTAAGCATTTATTTGAAAAGGACTTATACCATCCTAAATTTTAATTCAGCTCCTGTTTGTCTAAAAGAGGCATCTTTTCCCTCTGCAGTCTGTGCTACAGCTGTTGAGGCTATCATAATATTACATACTGCTACGTTGATATAAAGCTAAGTGCTTTTTATATATACATATGAAAAAATGGATCAAGCTTTATCAAACCTTGTTAGCTGTTTGTGTTTGTCCTCTCCTTGCACCAGGAGCAGATCCTGCTGACAAAAAGCTAAGCAGTGCCAAAGACTGCAACGTCACAGACAGAGAGCAATAGGAAGGAAATATGTAACAGAAATAAATTAGTCTCTTAGCGAACAAGGACCCTGTTTCTGAGTAAATGTCCTCAAGAGGAAGGAAAATCTGCGATGAAAACCCAAGTTTTATAAAACACAGCTAATTTGCTAAATTGCCTCAGAACAGACTTTTTTTTTTTTTCCTGAAGATTTCCATGGAGATACCAATGTTCCTCACATAGAGCACTCTAAAAGCCAATAATATAATATCTGCTGCTTTTACACCTCACTGAGACACTTGACACACAGCACTTCATGACCTGTGCTGGTCTTCCAGGTGCTGGAGGTGACAATCCAACCTTTTGGCTGTTTGATGAGAACAGATCCGTGACCAGTTCTTGCTATTTTCAGGTTTGTGATAGTTCTTTCAGCTGCCAACAAATTTTCAAACATATGATATGCCGCAGATCTTGTGGTTTGGATTTCCTCCAGCACTTCACTAACATCTGCCAAATTCCTGTTAAATCCAACACTGGTTGATGAGCACTTTCCGATGGTGTTGAAACTTAATGCAAGTAACTAGTGGAAGCTTGGGAGCAATTAAATTTTAATCAGAGAGAAGTTCAGTTTTCAGCACTGTGAGTTATCTCTAGTGTCTAAATAGCTAATATCGGTAATAATCCTCTTTTCCTCTTGTAATCAGCAACAACTAGCCACAGAAAGGGAGAAAAGTAACAGCTTCAGAAGTCCCCTCCCTAAGTAAACCACCCACCATATTAATAATCTATGCAGGCTTTCTCTCTGACATGCCATCATTACCCCAAATTACTCAATTGTGTTTTCCAGGCAGATCCAAGCATCTGCCCCTCTCCTGACTGCTTCTCCTCAGTCTCCTGTCCAAGATGGCCCCTCGTGTCCAGCTCTGCTGGCAAGGCTGCTCATCTCACTGCTCTCCAGTGTGGTTTAGGCCAAAGGATAAAGGCTAATGCTTCCTTCTGAAATCACGTACATCTTCTTTCCACCTTCCTTCCAGCACACACCAGGTCCTTGAGTGTGAGCTGGCCTTTGCCTGGGTTCCCGGCTTCTTCCTCCAGCTGTGCCTGGGGCAGTGGGACACTCCCAACCCTTATCCAAATCTCTTCTCCCCATGGGCTATGAATTTACAGATCTCTTGCCAAAGGCTGCCTAATCCACAGCCTTCCCCATCCTTGTAAACATGCAGGATGAGTATGATGGCTTCTCATAAAATAAATCAAGCTTTACTACCTCTTGGTTAAGTGATGATGCAAGTTAAAGTCCTTTTACTACTTTGCCACAGTGGGCTCAAAGCTTTCCCACTGCTCTTCCAAGTCCAAAAATCCCCTGTCATCAATTTAATTTTTGCACACACTCCAGCAGGACCAACACAGCAAGTGGAGCTCAGCACCTCCCAGGCTGTTCTTAATAGAAAATATACACCCCAACAGAAGAGTTGGTGGCTGAGGTCCGGGAACCATTTGGAGAAGTGGAAGGATCCCTGGAAAAGCCATTCTTCAGTATGAAATCTTTGTTTGAAGGTGGCCACGTGATCAGAGCCAGGCTTCAGGGAAACACAAAATGCAGCAGTAAGCTCCCTGGTCTTTAAAGTCTACATAGAAAGAGGGAGAGATAACAGACACTGGGGATTTTTTTGATTTCTTTGCAAGTGAAAATATCCTAAACACCCTCAGCATGTGCAGCTTGGGGAAGTTAGATGAACAGCTGCCTGGAACTGAGCACTAATTCATCCATTTTGCTCTCTGTTAATGAATACAGACAATGGAAAATCAGTAGATGCGGAAAACCCACGATTTTTATGGATTTACAGACTGATTTTCTGTACCTCATCTAGTCATTTTTATGCCTGTGCAAAGTGATGGCACAGTTGATGTAAAGTACTACCGAATTATCATAGGGATATTTTTACCCTCCATTTCCACTGGTGCGGCAAATGGCTACAGGTGTCAAAAGCAAAAGAAAATGTGTCTTTTAGCAGAGAAAAGAAATATTCAGCAAAACTAAAAATGAAATTATTTTTTTATCCTCACTGTTGTCTCCAGTTCAGATAACATGCAGGGATATGTACTACTTCGTGTCCAGTAAGTCATGTTTCCCTCCACTCTTGCTCCAAATTTTTCCTATTTAAAGTGGTTTGCAACCACCACGATCTCTTCAGAGAAAGCAAGGAGGAACATAATTCCCAGTTGCAATTCCATGCTGGGACAGCCTCTTTCTCTCACATTTCTTACCCGGTAAGACCTGTACCCCACTACACATTTCTGTTGGTACATTACAGCTAGCAGCTCAAATCCAGCTGGATTAGTGATGAACTGCGCTGGGCTCAAAGAAAGATTGAACACAGAGCAAACAAACCATGTTCTGATTTACACAGCCTGTCCTGGATCCTAGTTATAAATTTTTTCCCCTCAAAACACTGTGCAGGGTTAAGAGAAACATCTTCATAAAATGTACGTGCAGCTGTGAAACAATCTTTTTTTAGTTAATGGCAAATTTTAAGGCCACAGTCATTACGACAGGACAGCTATTCCCATGCCCAGACGCAAAATCCCTTTGAAGCTGAATATATCCACAGTTCAAAAATGCACCAAATCCAAGTACTGTTAAGAGGAGACAAGGGGAAATTTAATTTCCAGACAAACCAGCAAGGATAATGCAGCCCACCATAATGCCACTGCAGTATCCATACTTGAATAAACCATCCGTCTTCAAAATACAAATGGAGATTCTACTTCTTGCACTGGTTCACAGACTTCTAAAGCAAGAAGGCATTGTGGCATCATCTGCTCTGACCTCTGTAGGAACTATCTGGGACCGTTCCAGCCCCTGTGCCAAAAACTCAGGCTCTGAGGTTTATGTCGCTGTCAGATCGGTCTCGCTTTATAACTGCTGAATCTGCCTGCTGAGAAAGCAGTGAGTCTTAGCCAAAAACTGGCTCACTACCCTTTATCTTCGATATGGGCATTCACTGAACTGAGTTACTACAAAGCTACTCCAGTTAAACCCCAGCATTATTAATCAGAAACCAACAGACTCACTATTGATCTTATTCAGTGTCATTTCTACATGCACGTGCACAAAACCCATAAACCAACAGTCAGCCCCCCCCCCCC
>NW_020799099.1:12449324-12456392 GCF_003259725.1 Athene cunicularia | reverse complement strand
CCCCCCCGTGCTACATAACTTTCTTCTCCCTATAATTTACCTTTTCCACTTAAAGAAAAGGTGAAATATCATCAAACAAAAGCAGAGCAACAACCTGCATTAGGGCAAGAGCAAAGAGAGAGTAGCAATTTACAGCTCTCTCCATGAAGCAAGAGTAGAGATTACTGCCATTTAAACCCACTTCCACCTTGCAATTTCCACAATTTCCTGCTACTTTGCAGCCTGGTGTATTAAAACCCAAGGCACCAGAGCCGAGGTCTGACTTGAAGAGAAGCCCATCTCCTTCTGCTTGGGAATTACATCATATTTTAAGGCAACATACATCTTGCTGTGGACAAAATTAAGTCCAATAAAACCAATTTCCGCTCTGACATTATTCAAACATGGCCACAATCAAATAGAATAGAAAACAAATGAAAAACCCAAGCGCTAAAGAGATTTCATAGATGAAGGCTGAAAAGATCCACAGATTTGAACCCCTCCTGCTAAAGATGGATGACCTGAAGTATATTACAGTTTGTGTACTGTAAAATTCTGCAACTTCTAGCTATACTCATCATTTTAAGTGGATCATGTACTACACTCCCTTCTGCCACAGCTTAAATCCCACTATGTGATTATCTTCTCCTATAATACCACACTTTTCAGAATAGCAGCACACCAGCATTGGGAAGAAACCCTGACAAAAGAAATTTAAGGACAAAAGAAGCATTGAGGGATACAGCCTGAATAACTATGCTAGGGATGGCTGTGGTTTACCCTTGCTTGGGGCTGTTGCTGTAACTGTGTGAAGTACTTCTGCCTTTTGAGAAGTGCTGTATAGAAAACTGCCAGCTATCCAGTTAGTAATATTAGCTTCTTCAAAGATTTCTGATAAACTGCATCAGACTTTAAGTGGACACAGAGAAAAAAATCTTACTGTCTTTGGAATTAGTAGAAGTTCCCCATATATTTTTTCTTTATCTTCACCCATGTAGCTTTAGCCAGCTGCCCAGAGAAGTCCTGCCCTGTCTCCTGAGGCTGCAAGAGTGGCAGAAGAGATTTGTGCTAATCCTTGTTGATCTGACATTGACTTGTGGTCCCTGAATCCTCTCTTCTAGCACCGTATCACAAAAATGCCCCCTTCGGAACTCGCCCCACCAGCCCTGACACAGCTTCAGGAAACAAAGCACACAAGCAGATGCATCCATGTCCTTTAAATGCAGGACTGCAGGTTAAAACAAACGTCTAAGCAGCAAATTAAATGTACGATGTGCCTCCTTCTCCCTGCCAGCCAGCAAGGCATGGGGAAGCAATAGCTGCACTACCACCCTGAGGACACAAAGAGCAGAGCCAAGGCTGCATCTCAGTCCTGCCTGCAAATTGCAGGGAGTGTTTTCAATCCTCATCTTTTTTTTCCCCCTTCTATTCCCCCCTCTCCCCCCTCTTTTTTGGGGGGTGTGTTTGAACAAATGATAACTCCGTGAAAATCAGAGAACAAAGGGAAGATCAAAGAGTGCAGGTAGCTAGATCATTATGTATCCCAGCTGGGGCAAAAGTTTAAGCCTCTAGAGCTTACTTGCCAAGCTATTTTAGAGTTATGCCAAGAGAGCTGTGCCCTCTGAAGCTTCCTGGCATGGGAACTGTTGCGAGGCAAAGCAATGAGGTTTCCAGTGCTGCAGGAGAGATGTCAGGCTGCAGGAGCCACCAACTACACAGGCATCTAGTTAATTCAAATGCAATTACAGTCAATAAAAGCTGCTCATTACTTACATCTCCTTGGTGCTGGAGTCCGAGAAATGTTAGTTTATACACTGAGGCCCTCTGGGGGGATGAGGATTTTGAAGCAGAGGCTGGTTTTGCTGCATATCCAAGTAACAACTTGAAGGCTGAGGTGCTCACAGACCACTCTCTCCCCCATGTTGCACCACTCCAGAGGTGGTCAGTCAATGCCTCTGGTATGAGGCTCTACACAGACAATATGGTGAGGGTTGGGCTGGAAGTGTAGATGAGAAAAACAACCCAGAAATACTACCACATCCCAGATGGGATTTGCCTAGAGAAAAAACCCAGGACTGTAACTGTAGCTTGGGCACTTCACTAGGAGCCCCTTCTGCCCTGCCTTTTCTAGCAAGCCATACATGGATGCTTGGTCTTACCCCATCCTGCTGTCCTCAAAATAGGGAGGTGCCAGGTGGTGGATACACTTCAAACACCACCAGGTAGCCAGAAACTAATGCTCAATCCTCTCACAAGATGCAGTGGCCAAACACCCAGATTTGAAACTCATGGATGCAACCTATCCTCACCTTGCATCAACCTCGAGGCCCGAGCGCTGTCAGGAGACAGGTATTTGACAAGTGCTTTTGATCTGGCACTACCTGGTTGAAGAAGAGTCCTTTCCAGGCATGCTGGGTGTGAGTCTGTACATCTGTTCAAAATCCACTGGGAGTCCCAAACAGCAGTGCTTGCAGCAATGCAAGTGCTTTGCTATTTGGCCTAAACCTTCTTGCACTCTTTGAGTGTGAGCTACCAGAGAGGGATGCTACCAAGCCAACCTACCATGGCAGAAGGGACAGGCACTACTATCTCTTAAAGCAGCCCAGCACTGAGAAAGTACTTTGGACAGGAATCTCACCTCAGAAAAGCAACCTTTATGTTTACACTCAAAGATGCAATTTGGGTGTGTGGGAGAACCTACCTTGCTTGACATGCACCTCTGTTCCTCCATCCTCGCTACTGATTTAATATGCTCAGTATCTTCCCAGCACCTCTTGCACTGCTGAGTGCAATCTGTACTAATTAGCTGTTCACACAGCTCTTTGTTTTTCTCCTATGTTGCCTCTCCTCCCACATTTTTCTGCTTTCCTACATCTATTGAATTTTTGCAAGACTTACAGCTTTGAGCCAGCTACGAATGGGGGTAAAATGCTTTGTGCTAACATGCTTTCCCTCCTTTCCATGCCAGTGTTCTCTTCAAATCCATAACCACACCTCTGGGACCATGTTTTCTGGATCTAATTTGTAAACATCTGTGCAAACAAAACATAAGGAATATGCTAATTTCACTAGCTACTGATTGCAAAAGTCAATACTCCTAGAGCCATTCCTGCCACTTCTCATCTTATGAATTCTTCTGAAAAAAAAAAAAAAAAGGAAAAGGTGCAAAATGTTTTACCCATATGTGTAGGTTACCAACAACAGTGCCTAGAGAGCACAGCAAACAAAAGACTTCAGAAATATTTGCACATTAATTATGTTGTGTCAGCAATAACCAACCAGCTCCACAACTGCTTTTTCTCTTTTCTCATAAACCTAGAGCTTCTACAGAACAAAAAAGACCATTTCCTATTTCTTAGAGTAGTATATGAAGTAAATAACCACAAGGTTAGAGGGTGCCACGGCTAAAATTCATTTTCTATAGAAACTAGATATATGTGTGAATGCACGAAATGACCAATCACATAACCAGAACAAGGAAACATAACAATGAAATCTGGTCTTTGGATGACAAGCAATGGCTCCTAGGTCATACCCAAATTTTGCCATTGTTTGGAAGGAGTGACCCTTTATTAATACTATGCCACGGGATGGTGAAGAGCAGAGTGGGCAGAACAGCGCCTGGAGATGTGGCCCACCACATTAATCCTAGAAGGACTATGCCAAGTAAGAGGGGTCCTGCTTTTAATTATTGCGGCATTTTGTCATTCCTTTAGGTTTTCCACAGCTTTATTCCTCTAAAAGTTGTTTTAGCTCTTGGTTTTGTGTTCACTTCCATTTCCAAGGGCAAGTATGACATGCAAGAGAGACAGACTGACAACCCTGTGATGAGCCAGCCCCTGCTCTGTCAATGCTGTCCACTCCCTAGCACTGCAGCTCAGCAGCAAAATTTAGCATTGCTACCTCAGTTTCTTGCAACATAAATACTTTTATATGATTAATGTGTGCTCTGCATGTTCTACAAATGCTACAGCAAAGCATCAGAGACTTCAGGTACCCCAAGCATTGCTATGCTAGCAAGCAGGAGAGCCTACCTTGAGCAACAAGGGCACACTGTGACCATGCATGCAAGAAGCTCACTACTCCATAGGGACTCACGAAGATCAAGTCAGATCTCATTGAATATTTAGGAGCTTAATTTCTCAGTGATTTCAATGGGCAGGTTAAGTATCAGAAAAGAAACCAGCGGTCTCTACATAGAGTCAGATGGGACTTTTAAGGGTCTGCAGTGCACAAGGGCTCTAAGTAAGTGCCATAAGTGATCAAACAGCACAAGCTATGGCAGAAATTTCAGCTCCCTCCCAGGAGTCATTTCACAGAAAGCAGAGGAGAGTTGACACTGAAGCCCTGCATCTGAAAGTGGGGCCTTGAGATTTCACTGTCAGCAAAAAATCCCTTCCCACTAAATGAGGCTCAGCATCTGCCATTCTCCAGTTTCCAGCCTTTTTTTCGCTCCAGTAATGAACACCTTTGTAAAAATAGCTGTAGATTAGAGAAGGAATTAACCTCCAAACAAAGGAGAAGCTTAATTAAGCACTGCACTAAGAGAAAACAGAGGGGAAGTACAGGTTAAAAAAAAAAGAAAAAAAGACAAGACAGCTGCGCAGACTTAATTCCAATTTCCCCTCTTGTAGGCCATTTTACCCAATGTGATTTCCTTTCTGTATTTGGGCGAGTTTGTTACTGAGGCACTGCCCATTAACAGAAGGGGTTTTGTTGCTTTCCATTCACTTGTACCTTTTTTAATGCTTTGTATTATGAGCTGTCCATCAAAAAAAAAAAAAAAGCAAACCAGATTTAAATTAGACTTTGGGAGCATGCGATTTCATAAACTTCTCCCCAGAGAGCTTCAGCTAATTAAACAAATGATCGCAAAATACTCACAATGTCAACCCTGTCAGTTTCTATGTGAAATATCTACACCAAGCTGCAGTCATTTAGCCAAACACAATGTGGAGGAGCAATGTGCTTTAAAGATAAGCACAAACCTTAGGCTATAAGGGGGCACAACACTTCTTAAAACCAGGGGTTAGATTACAGAGAGGCCAAGGACTTGGAACATCTCTGCCCACAGCCTTGAAAACAAGCAGGCACAGCTATGCCGATCTGAAAAGGACAAGAGCTGAAGGTCTGTGTGGCCAGGCTGAAAAGGAGACTTCAACAGGTTAAAAATAGGGATGAGCACACTGGGCTTCTCTTGACGTTTGGGTTGAGCTCTATGTTGCTGACAAGAGAGCAAGTTAGTAGGGGTTAATGATGCTCAGCGAAATCTCCATAGTTTTCCTGTTGAATTGCAGCAACTCGGTGCAAAATCTGGGAAGAAGGAAGCAAGCCGGAATGGGTGACTGGGGTAGGAAACAAGCAATTTAAATGTTAGGTGATTAATCTGTGCACAGTTGCTGGAGGCAGTGAAAGTCTCAACTGTCTGAAGCTAAAGGATTTAAAATCTCTGTATATGTTACATAAAAGTGAAGATTTTTCTTTCCCATCTTTTCAATCTCATCTTGCCTTCTTCTACTCTAAGCTGTGTGGCTTGCCCAACAAGCCCTCTATGCCAATCCTCTCTTCCAAACCATGCAGCCTGTCTTTACCCTCTGGTAGTTCTCTCCCCTTGACCTCATCCCCAATCCACGTCCTTGTAGCTCATCGCTATTCTTCCCATTTTCCTCTTTACAACATACACTTCCAGTATGAAGTACCCACCCAGGGCTGACTTCTCCTTTCCTTCCCACCCCTCCATCCCGCTTTTGTCTCACACTATATTTAATTTGCCCAAGTGAGTGACACTTCCCAGGCCAGGCACCTTAGCTTCTCGTTGGATTTTATGATGAAGTGTGCACAATGAGGTATAACATGAATTATTACAGCCTTGACTAGAAAAATGTAATACTAACTTTCCTAAAGACCTGTTAGGGGTCAGAGAACCCATAGTACAAGATTTGAGCAAAAAGGACAGTGAGCAGGGAGGGGACAGAAGGGAGAAAAAGTGGCTCTGCTCATCATGGCAGGGTCAGAGGCTGAAGCTGATGTTAAACAACACTAACAGTGTTAGGATGCTGGCAAGCCCCAGCCCTGCTTGAGGGATGCTGCTTGCCAGGACTCCAGCAAACAGGACTGACCTCCTCAACTGTGTGGGCCACTTGCTCCACATTTCCCGATTTAGAAACTGAGATTAAGAGGGCATAATCCTCACTGTATCCAATCCAGGTGCAAACCCAGCTCTCTGGTGCACTGAATGTCTGAAAATGGGAGAGGCAGTAATAAGAGGTAAAAATTTTCTACTCTCAGGTGTAATGGCCATGATAACCCTGGATACTCCTGAGGATACCATCCTGGTCAAATCAGCTAGGTGCAAGGCACGCCAGAACTGAGATGAGCTCCTGCCCACCCAGTTCTCCCTCTCTGTGGCTGCTTCATGCCTTGGCAACAGTATTAATGACAAAACAGTTTTGAAAGGGGAAACTCAGTTCAGAACATTCCTTTAGGAGGAATGCCAAGATCCTTTTTTATTTTACTTGTTGTGTAAACATTTTAAGAATACTCATCAATACAGTCTGTAGAGTGTATTTTTTAAAATAACCAGCATGGACATCAGTATCTTGCTTGTGACTCTGGCCTTATTTGACTCCATACACTGAAACTAATGCATTATGTTGCCATTTTACTTTATGTATTGTGCTGGCTACTACTCTATTGTAAGCTCTTAGTGAATCAACCTAAATGAATCAGAAGGTACTGAAATCACATAATAGACACCAGCACTGGAAATGGTCAGGAAATAGGAATTAAGGATGAATGCTCTGTTTACATGATCAAAACCACATTAAGTTATGAGAAGGCTGAGAAATTCTTTCCTGAATGTGTCTGGTAAAAGCATTCAGTTTGCTTCTGCCAGATTCCGTCTTAGTAGCACTGGTTCCAGATTCCTACTGCTGAGCAATTTTAAAGTTCAGTGAACAAATTCTTTCAATTGTTTGGTTTTCTCCCATTATCTGAGTCAATTCTTCTCAAATTCAAGCTTACTTTTTGCCTCTAAATGTCAGTGACAATCTGCAGAGGCTCTAATCAAAATGGTGCATTAACTTCCCC
>NW_020799099.1:12354850-12449274 GCF_003259725.1 Athene cunicularia | reverse complement strand
CCCCCCCCCTTAACTTCTTCAATGTACAGAACCCAACTTACACAGTTATGGTCACAAAATATTAACATAATGTACCTCTTCCTTAGCAACAGCTATAGTGTCAGGGGAATGCAGGCCATAATAATGCAGCCTGATCTAGAAGCACAATAAAATATAAATAAGCTTGTTACACTTCAGTGGCACACAGGATTCCACCGTGAAGAGCCTTCATGAATTTAGAAACCTCATCTTCTTTTTACTCTCCAACACATATTACTTAGAAGAAGATTTATGGGCACACATTCCCTTTTATTCCAGAAAATGAAACGTAATTGTTTACTCACTAACAGTATTATTTTGCTGCATGTCTACTACTAAATTTGTGGGCATAATACAGACATGCACACACACACACACGTCTGTGCAGAGCAGCACTCCTAATGAAATAAAGATGAAACCAGAATTTAGAGAAAATCTAAAGGGAAGACTGCCATGACAGCATCCATAATTGTGGTCATTTTTTAATGACAAATGAACAAGCAATTTTCACCAAAAAACAGCTGCAGTGAAACAAGGGATATCCTTGCTACAAATTAACATGTTTCATCTAGAGCCCTATATAAGACTCCTTGTGTACTGTATCTGCAAAAAGAACAGCATCCTCAGCTGTGTAAGGGCAAAGTCTTTCTGCCCCAAGTCCAGCTGGTTCTCTCCATCCCTGAAAGCTCCTTGGCCAACAGCCCCATGGCTGTTGCATCCTCATGTATGCTCTCCCTCTAACACCTGTAATTACATTTAACAAACCTTAATATCTCTTCTCAAAGACAATCAAGATCTTTTAAACACTGCTTCTTGCAAGTTTTCAAGGAGAATGAACTACATCGAGCCAATCTGCAGAAAATAACAAACTATGTGGAGCTAAAGGATATCAGTCCTTGTCTTCTGAGCAAGTATTGTAATTATCAAATCAAATATACTTGGCTGGAAGGCTTAAATCATGAGGCCTCTTAGGAGGGAGCCGAGTTACAATCTTAGCAACAAGGCTCCATAATGTTTATCTGTAAATCAGTATTTAGTATGCATTTATTAAGGCAGGGATTTCCAAAAGCGCCTTTCAAGAATGAGGTACCCAATTCACGGGCATAAAGTTCCCTCTGAATGAATTATATCACATTGTTAGGATGCCTCTGTAACAAACAACACACAAATGGAAGAATCTAAATTCAACAATCTGCTTTAAGGAAAGTCAAGGGCCAAAGCAGGCTCTAAACTCAAATGTTTTAGAAAGCATCAGTCCACTGACTGTGGTGGAAATCTCTCATTTCCAACAATTTCTGGTTCAACCCAAGATGAATCCAAGAGCCAAGTACTGTAAAAAACCTGCTTACCTACAGCAAATCCCACTGCACAGCTGAAAAGCCATCAAATTAATACAAACCTACTTGACTCAGTGCTGTCAACAGTAGTGTGTCTGAGCCTAACATGATTTGCTTGTATGGGAAATCGGCTGCCTGCCTTTCTAGAAATGCACAGCTTAAGTCTGATGAACTTTGATGAGAGCACACTAAACTTGGTCATTGACTAGTAAAACACTTCAGCATGTTATTGGAAGGCAGCCAGACTACACCACTGAATAGCCCAGGTTTATCCATTGCTTTTCCTAACCTGTCTTAAACCAGAACTTACATTTTTTACATTTGTTTTGTAAGGGTGAACTGCTTTCTTTAAATACATTATATACACAGTGAAAAATAACAACCACAGAAAATGAAAAGAATGAAAAGAATAAAGAAAGTATTTTCCAGGACAAGATGCTCTAGATGAAACATGATATTCCTCTACTGTAAATATGTTAGCACACATGTCACTCAGAAATCCAAGTCACAAGTCCAGGAAAGCTTAATATTTTCTTAGGTAAACATACCATTCATTATCTAGTCTTAAAATCATTTTGTACTGCCAATGGAAAACACTAGCAGACACTAAAAAGTCATCTACTATTATAAATGGTGTTAACTGGATAATGTTTCACCCAGATTTATACCTGAGGAAGAATAAAAACAAATATTATCCCTGTAGCTGCAACAGAATAAAACACATTTTATCATTAAGTAACAATATACCAATAATATACCAGTAGTGCTTCCTAGCTGTATTACTAACAAACCAGATTCCCCGCTTTAGAGTTGCTCTACACCACGGTTTTAACCCCAAACAAGGCCATATATTAAAAAAATTAAATCATAAAAATGTATTAAAGGTATTTCGTAAAGGGACACTCACCAACCTAATCCTTTGAATTTGTACCTATTTCTTTTGCTAATATTCACAGGCCCTGCACAGAACAACCAGGATCCTATGTCCTGATCTAACTCACTTTGTATTTTTCCAAAGGACTTCTCTAGAAAAGCATCATTGCCCTATCCTCCATCCTTCCAGGTGATGACACAACTCACATATGTCATGGAGCACTTCTATAAATAGGCACCATATGACATAGCATGAGAGAAGATGGAACATACAGCAAAGGATGCAAGCAGCATGGCTGCAGTGGCAGCTAAAGACTTTCCAGTGTCTAAGCTCTGTGGCAGAGGGCTTCCATAGAAGTGTCACCTCACATTGTACACCTTTTTAATGTCTTTGGACAGGTAAAATGAAGGCCAATTATGCCTCTCAATCAAAGCAGTGAAGACCGATCCTATTCTCTTTTAAACAGGCATATGGCTTAGAAAATCAGTGGACCCGAAATTTGATCTCTCATATGATTTATTTGCTATCTTCTCCCACTACACAAATATAAATATAACAGGCATTTTTCTGCAGCCCTGAAATGATTCAGAATTAATACCAGATGACAAAATGGACCATGTACCAGGAGGAGAAAAGTTACCGTAAAAGCTCCTTCCCATTAATGGGGTCATTCATTCATATGGCCACTATTCCACAGGGAAGCTGGACATAAATTATGTATTTGACATCTAGTTATAGACGATTATATCTGACATAATGAAGTTATAATGGAAGGAGTTTGCACATTGTTTGGTTATTAAGTGCCCATTTCTTGTCCCTGCACCAGGTGCAATGGTGATAGGCCATACAAATCATCCAGAAGAAATGCCAAAATGGGCTCCCTTACTGATAAAGCACCACACATGTTTATTAATTTAACAGCTTGTCTTATGTCTCCCCCATCTGCTCATTTAAAACAGTTATTTGCCCTATAAATATTTCAGAAAGAGAAGTGTAGGCAAAAATTAGTCTGGCAGAAAAGAGGAAAAAAAAAAAGTTTGAGAAGGGTCTCATGCTGTATACACCACTATGCTCTTTTTTCTATGTTGAATTGGTTCAACAGCTTTTTTTCAAGCTGTTAATAGGACATTCACTTTAGATTAGTGATGCTTGAGGGTGCACCACCATAGCTGACTCTGCTTTCCAGCTGTCGCCACTGTCAGCTGGGTGAAAACTTCCACCGCTGATGGCAAAGCAGCACAACTTAGTACAGTGGAAAAAGAAACCCACTGTCAAAAGAATCTCCTGGGTGGATGTCTATGTCCCTTTTGAGCTTATCAGGTTGTATGGTAGCTTCAAACAGCCTACAAAGAATAACATTTTAAGGCATCTTTAAATCACAGTTCATGCTGATCTCCATAGCAAAACTTTACAAGGCAGCAGCTAACTGGCACAAGAAGCTAGAATTTTATTATTTTTTTTAGATGACTAGGAATAATGGAAACGGTGTTAAACATCACTCAGACTGTTCCCCCCTCCAGTCCCCAAAATCCTTAAATATTTTCAGGTGTAAATACTGTGAACAGTTCCCACCACCATACAGGATTTAGCACTCCTCCTTGAGAGACTTTGTTAGCTCCCAGCTTTCTGCTAGAGCGAATGCTGTTATCTTATAAATAAACAGCAATGCCCCGAGGTGCCTCTCTGCAATGAAAACACACATTCCAAAGAAATAGGAGCAACAGTTCAACACCATAGTAAAAAATAAAACGGCGAACAGCATGCAATTAACTCTTTCTGACTACGGATAGCTACAGGACGTAAAGTGGGACCTCGTTGATGATAACAAGCAAACAGGAGGACTGCAGGCTGGCTGCAAGGTTTCCAGGAGCTCTGGCTACTCCAGCTATGATACTAGTTATCACCACCCATGATAACTAATGAGGAATTAATAAATATGGAGCACGGCCCACATTCAAAGCAGCTGCCTGCTTCAGGGTAATCAGTGTAGTCCAGGAAGGTGAATGCTTTGGTACGGATCTGAGCCACAATGATAGATTTCTGGAGAGCTCTGGACAAGACTGAGAAAAGCTATGCATCCTTGTATCTGAGCTCACCCCTCCACCGTCTTCACAACTCAAACAAGCTCCATACCTGGTAAAGAATCTGCACCTACCACACTGCCGCAAAACCACCCTATCACCATGCTCAGCTGTTGGAAGACTCATCTCCAGCCTGGAGGCTGAGAGGGCTTCAAATGAACTTGCCCATCCTTGACAAAAAGCAGAGTTCCAATGCAAAATAAACAAACAGCAAAGCAACCCAACAAACAAATCTGTGCAGATTTCTTCAAAACAAGGCAGCTGAAAATCTACAGTACACTTAAAGCTTATAGTCATTGCAAAACCTTTCCACTGAGTGTGCAGGTATGCTGAACAGTCATCTGACCAGTGCAACACCAATTACCTGCATGCCTTACATACTCTGCTTGCCTGGAAAGCCACATGGGATGAGAAAATACTGCATGTGTGTTGTTGGCTTGCTGCAATGACCACTCACACCCCATGTCAGAGGGAGTGAGATCCTCTGGTGGGCTCAGTGCAGTCGTGAAGGGGAAGCCCTGAGAACAGTCATACCTGGAAAAAAAGCTGACCAAAAGCAAAGAAGAAAACGCTGTACATGACTGAGGAAAAGCAGGACACTATACAGCACTTCAGCATTACACAGGGAAAAAGGGAATAAGTATCCCAAGCATGGGGAACCACATCCAGCATCCAGTGTATGATCCCGTCTTGACTCAAAGACATCAAATTAGCCTCTCCCATGGACTCTCCCACATGAAGGATGGCAGGAAAATAATATGACCCTAAGAAGCTGGAAACATAGCTGTAACTAACTCTAAAGGGAAGGAGCAGGATAAGTAAAAGCAGGACCAGGGAGAAAAGCAGCAGGACACTGTAAAGGACTCTTGAGCTGAGGGAATGGCTTTCCCAGGGAACTCAAGCAGAAAATGAAAAAGCCTGGAAACAGGAGGTGGAGCAGGGACACCTGAAGAGCACCTTTCTTGCAGCACTGAATCCTGGGAGGGAGAGGAAGGAGAGCTAGTGTCTCAGGGCCTGGTGAGCACGGGATGCATGACCCTGTGTGTCAGCTTGAATTAAGGCAAGGAGTGCCACTGGGCCTCGCTGCCCAGTGCTCCCTTTTCTCTGGACCTGGTAAGAAGGACCAGGGCTGTGCAGTGGGCCCAGCTGTCAAGTTCTCCCACATCATCTGTAAAGCCATCGACCCCTTCTGCAGCCTTTGGGAGAGAAAAGGGAAAAAAGACCCAGAATGTGTGTATCCAAAAACCCGATCTATTTTCAGTAATGAGACTGCAGTGCTTCTGACGTTCAGGAAGAATTCTCCCGCTGGCATTGCAAATTCAAATGGGGAGAAAAATGGCAGAATGGATCCAGCTTTTGAAGGAAGAAAGCACAAAGGGACACACCACTGAGCTGGAGCAGACAGGAGGGAAAACCAGCAAAACCTCATGCTTGACTCCCTGCCATGCTTCCTGAGTGGTAGCGAGAGATTCTGCATCTATGGAGGCTGAATCTCACAACTGAGGTTTACAGGGAAAAACCTGCACAGTGCCTTAACTGGGGCCAAAAACAACCTCCCTGTCTAGAGAAATCTGCACAGAGGGTGAGAACGTCCCATCCCTCCTCTATTCGCTGTTTATTTCTAGAACTGGGGACCAACACACAATTTTGCTTATTAATTCATGTTTTGGAAATGTACTGATTTCAAGCGTATCAATCTCCAAGACAACTACTCCCTGAGCTTCAACTTTCAAGGAAACTTTTGCAAAACACTAGCTCAACAAGGGAGGAGAGCTCCTCAGACTGCCTAGCTTTAAACACCTGGCATATATTTCATGTTTAATATGATTCCACATATACGCTAAAATCTGCTTCTATTAAGCTTTATAAATAGTTTTAGTGTGTGGATTCAATGACTTTAATTCATTTATTTGCTGTTTTAGTACCTGGCAGAATTTGAGTCCAAACACTAAATTTAATTTATTGCTATATATGATAATTCCATAAAATCCTGTTTTAAGCCAGAGTATCAGCATCACCTTCATCTATGAAACTCTTTGCTACTGTCAGTAACCAGCAATCAATTTTTAAACACAGGTTTAATCTTAAGTCTATGAGATCACAACCAGAGGTCTCTGCTACCCCTGAAATTATTCTGCATATGGGTGGTGTAAACAGTTGTGTAAAAATCATGTAATCACGTCTGGATCATTAGACTGAGAGGAAGTGTATAAATAATGGTTAATGGGAAGTAATTTTAAAACACCCTCAAATTAAAAATGGGGTGGGGAACAAGAAGTATCTTGATAAAAAATGCTGATTCAGGGCCTCATTTCTACTAAGTGATTTACAGTGTCATTACTGTGTTACTGTACAGAGCAGTGGTTCAGAGTAATTACCCTGTAATGCATGATGACACTAATGTACTAGTAAACTACTGGAGTTTATATTCTATTCACTACTAGCATCAGGACTCTGCAAGGCAGGTAAAAATGCCCTGCATGCATAAACAATGTGTGTAAATGTCACCAGTGATAAAATTTTTAAAAAGGAGAAGGAAGAGGCAGTTACAAATATATCTGCCATATGAGAACTGCAACTGCATAGACCCACTGGAGCACTAAAGCTGTATTGTTTTTTAATAATACAGGAAGGAAAGATGCTTTTATATCTGTACCCTGGCTCTATTTACATTTATTACAATTAAAACTGTCCAGTGGCTTCTTCTTTTTGCCACTCTGAGTGCAACATTGACCTGCACCTGGTGTTCAGCTCAGTGCGAGGGGGAATGCAGAAGGGAAATAAAGAACATCGAAGCTACAGCCAAAAGCATTAGTGGTTTACGATGACTGTCATAATACTGCTCTTTTTTTTTAAGAGTTCCAGCTATTGAAAATGTGGAGAATCAAACAGAGCTTCAGGACAGAGGTGATTTTGCCTCTGTTTAAAACAGCTCTTGTGGTTATGGGATGAAGTTTGGAACATGACCTGAGTATGTCCTATGGTGTCAGAAAACCCCACTAAACAAAAAAAAAAACTTCATAACTCTCACATACTTAGGAAAAAAAAAATCATGATAATTACAGCACTCTAATGGATTTTGGGCACTGAGGCTGAAAATGAGTCAGCAGATGCATAAGCAGAGCTACATGTAGCAGATCCCAGGGCCAGAGGAAAACCTTGCTCTTCCCCCAGGAGATGGTACCAATGACTATGTTTTTAACATCCCCTAGTCATCAGCTAATAAATTGATGCCTTCAGAGCTGGCTGCCTCCCTGGCCCTTTCCTGTTAAGTTACATAAGGAATTCAAGTCCTTCTACCAGCACGTAGCAGCAGTAATATCAGTCCTTCTACCCTGAGCAGCCCTTTCTTTAAGATCTCTCAACTGAGGGGGTGTAGGCCCTAGTGGAAGCAGTTAATGTAGCAGTTTATGTTGGATAAACTCCATTTTAGCTTCTCTGCCAGTGCTGCAACTGTTCTGCCTGACCCACTTTGCCCTGCTCCTGGTGGCAATGCCATTCATCTTGCAGAGGTAGATTATGCCCTCACGAACAGCAGATCACTGAAGTTTTGACAGTCTTTAGCTCTTTTATCTTGGAGAAAGCAAGGCATAGCTTCTTTGGCTGCTGCTGTTCCATCATCCATGAGTCTTCCATAGGCTACTCCAGACTCCACAGCAAGGATTTAGACTGACCTATTCTAAGGAAGCTCTGAATCATGACATCTAACATCAAAGACAAAGCAAGAAGGTCCCGGAAGTTGTATCATTCTCTCCCTTACTGGAGTGCTCTGCTATAAAGCAATGTAGTAAATTTTACCACAGAACTGGAGGTTGTCAAGTGGCTTAGAATAAGCTGATGATCTCAAATGCATGTGTCAAATCTCAGAGTAGTTCACTCAAAGCTGAATGGAGGTTGCGGACTGCCAGCAGATGTACATGAGCAGCCTGACTCAAAATAAGACCAAATTTAGAGAGAGAAGTATGAATCCAGCATCCTCACACCCAAGCTCCACCACCCAGCATATGGTTGCATCTTGCTGAGATTCAAGAGGACCCACTAAGGAATAATAATGCTGAGGCTGCTTCTGTGAATTAAGAGTCAATTCCTTACACATTCACACTTATAAAGGAAAAAAAAAAAACAAACAAACAGCAAACATTTACTGATCAAGTTACAGATCTAGCCACATAGATGCTGGTGGAAAAGCTCACTCAAAACTAAAGGAGCCTTTCACACCAAGAACATCAACATTATGCTTTCATTTAGCCCACAAAGTCCTTGGGCCATTTGGAGGAGCACAGTTTGAAGTGGCAGCTGCAATTCACGGACACAAAGGTTTTTCTGTCTCCCAGATTATCAGAGATGGATAACAAAGCGAGTTTAGAAGACAGCTTTCTTCATATCACATAATGACAGTGTGCCTATCCAGATTAATCTTTCATTAATGCTTTACATTTTTCAATTGTGAGCACTTAGAGAAATATGTGCAGACAAAACCACATACTTGCAGCCTTACAGTGTTTGGCCAGAATGGCGACAATCACTACAGAGGTCAATCCTGTACCCTTTCCGCCACTGTAGCACCCTTTGGAGAGTAGGGTGAAGGAAAAACCCCAACTAGGCTACAGTGCATCTCCCTGCTAATGCACTTCAGCTGTACTCTTCCTCCCCTTCTCTTTTTCCACAACATTCCCTGTGTTTGATGTTCATACACATTTCTGGACTGACCAAGAAACTCCTTCATATACCTGTTTGATTTTAGCTTTGCTATTACCCATTCCAAGAAGGACAAACGGGTCATTTTGATATCCTACCCGAATATTGACAACCTAATTAAAAGAAGCCAAGGGAGGTGTAAGGGAGGTGCACTAGCCTGGATGCTTGCTTGGGGGCCAAGGCCATTTTCCCAGGACACTGGGGGTTCATCACAACACAGCCAGAGAACAATCCTCCATATGGGGTAGAGAAATCACATTTGTATCACTTCATTTGCACTATTCAAGAGAGGCACCTATTTTAGCAGGGCTATTCTGGCCTCACTCCATACATATCAGCTACTAGCATTGCTCCCAAGGGCAACCAGCTCATGTAAAATTTGAGTCATTGTTTAGAGTGAACATGTGTCCTCACCAGCTCTAGAAAAAAAACTGAGCAGCAGCAAACACAGATTAAATCCAGGCTTGAACCACAAAACTACCATTTCTGTACCCTTACTCACCTAAGGGGCAAGTGAAATCTGCCTTTTTGCATCCTGACAGCAGTCCCCTGTGCCTGTGTGCTGCCTTTAGGAAGGAAAGGAGGGAGGCAGAGGGCAGGACCTAAGGCATACCTGTCCCTGCAGAAGTAAACTAGTAGGAAGAGCAAAACAGTTTGTGAAGATGGTATGTTCAAAGCTATGTAATGGGACACATGGGACACGTTCATTTCTCACACAGCTCTGTCACAGGAATTAATTTGCTCCCGAGAGTGTCCTTGTATGGAGGGTGGTAACTTCATCATGGAAGCTCTATGAACAAATGAATGATACGAACTCACGCCTATGGCTGGTTCGTAATGCACATGCATGGAGACAGCATCACTGACTCACCCTTGGATGGCGGTCTCTCCAGATCCGAATCAAGGTGGATTGGTGGGGCAATGTAGGAAACCTGCCCATGGTGAGCCTGCCCTGTGGACAAATAAGTGTTTTAGTTCTGCTGTTTCCTACAGAGATCTATTAGGGCTATAATTAAACACACAGCATTTTTATGTCACTGGATTCAAAACAGGTTTGTAAGCATTTTGTTCTATTGTGCATTTTTCACAATGAACTTCCATTTTGTGGAGACACCTTATGAAAAGTTGAAAACACTCCCATTTCTTTTGCTTTTTCCACGCACACATGGATACTATGGTCAATTTTAGTTATACCTGCTTTACCACTACCATGTACATTTTGCACGCTGTTCTCTTAAAAGGCCATATGCCACAGAAGACAACTGATTTCATGTAAGCCCATTCAATCTGTTAATCTCACTCTAAGAGTAACACAAGCAGTTTTTGAAGGAAGTGTGGTATGAAGTACAACTGCATCTGTTTTTCCCACCTGCAGAAGACACAGATATCAGTTTGCAGAGCTCAGTATCGCTTTTACCACAATGCAGTTTCCTAGTTGCTAAAGACTCAATTCTTCTCCAGTAATTTGGAGGTAACTATACCTAGAAACTTCCATTTATAATAAAAACATGTTGTTATAATTCATCTATTTACTGTAACAATTTACAGGGTTGTTAATCTCTTTTTCTAAACATGGAAAGTTAATGACACATAGATTACGATAACAGTTAGAGTAACCTTCCCGTTTCAAGTAATATTCGTGCTGCAATAAAAGCAGTTGATTCCTCTTATGAGACACATTCCAAATAATTAATACGGCTCCCTGTTGACACTTGCTGTTGTTGCTCCAAGCAATTTCCAAGCTAGCGTCACAGACAGTGGAGCAGCGGTACAGTCTTTGGGCTTTTTATAATGACATCCAGGAATACCATGAGCGCAGTATGCTGGTGCACATTATATGTTGAAAATATCTCTTTGGGGGGATAAATTATTAATGGGAAAGGGGAAAAAAAAGTGTGTCTGAATGGGCAGGATATATTTATCACTTTATGTTGAGGCTGACTCAGATAATTTGCATTATTAGCCATTACAACAACTGGACGTTATTCGAGTTTAAAATCTACTGACACATCATAAATTCTATATTTGCTTTTAAGTGCTTTAACATGGGAAATTTGCTTCAGGCAAGCCCATACTTAGTAACAAGTTACCCCGCTTTCCCCTTCTCGTTTACATGTTAAAAATCCATTTGATATCATTAGTGAGCACAAGTCATCATTTAATAGCTGCTTGGTTCTGCAGCAGAAAGGGCAGATGGTCTGCTCTGACTCGAAGCTGCTCAATGTGCAGCATCAGTGCCCTTATAACCATAGGACAGGCTCCCCATTTGCTGCATCAAAGATACCACTGAAACATAAAACAGCTTTAGTTGGCAAGGAGCTCTGGAAATCACGTAGTCCAGCCCAAGGGCAACGAGAGTCCATGGCAAGTGTCCAGTCTGATTTTTAGTATCTCCAAGGATGAAGCCTCCACAACCTCTCTGGGCAACCTGTACCAGTGCTTGGCCATGCTCGCAAGAAAAGAAAAAGCTTTTTTTTCTGACATTTAAGTGTAATTTCCCATATTTCAATTTGTGCTTCTTGTCCTGTCACTGGGTGCCTCTAAGAAGAGCCTGGCTCCATATTCTTTATTTCCCCCCATCAGGTACTTAATATAGTAAGATTCCCTGGACCACATTTGGTCCAGGCTGGACAGTCGCAGCTCTTTCAGCCTCTCCCCATACAGAGAAGCTTCAACCCCTTAATCATCGTTGTGGCTCTTTGCTGGACTGGCTCCAGTAAGTCCCTGTCTCTCTTGTGCTGGGTAGCCCAGCACTGGACCCAGATACGTCTTACCAGTACTGAGAAGGGTAGGATCACCTCCCTTGGACCTGCTGGCAATGCTCTGCCTAATGCAGCCCAGGAAGCTGGTGGCCTTTTTTGCCCTATGGGAACATTGCTAGCACATGGTTTGGTTTTGTTTTGGTTTAGTTTTTTTATCACCTGGTCTTGGGACCAAGTGATCCCAAATACAAAAAAGAATGATTCTGCAGGCTTAAAGGGATAGGCTGGAGTGAAGAAGGTAGATACACAGTATATGAAAGACTACAAAACATCTGAGTTTGTTTAGACATTCATTACAATTCAGTAATAATTATGGAAGTTTATGAATGTTTTCTAAAAGCTTTTACCTAATATGGGGGAAGCAGCAGCATCAAATGCTCTCTTGTGATAAATGAAACAAGTTGCAGAAAGCTTTTATCTACTTGCTGTTGATGCAAAACACACTACTTCCAAAAAAAAAAAAAAAATCAAATTTGACTTCTGTTAGACTGTACACTCTTGCAATGCTAATAAATTTTGGATTTTAATATTCTATCTATAAAAAAGCATTGCAAACAATTGTGCTTTATTTTCTGGGCATGAATGCCAGCTTAAACTCATCATAGTCTTCCCATATGAGGAACAAAGGCTCTTCACTGTTATCTGCGGCCCCCAATTACACATTTAGGATAAATGTACTTGTTCCAAGAGAATCACAGTTTTTCTTTGGTTTTACTATTATTGACAACAGTGACATCTGAGAGGGTTGAGAGAAGGGAGGCAAGAATGGGTTGCCTAAAGTGAGTCCTAGCAACGGGACTGGTACACAGACACATGGAGAAAACATGGAGAAGTCAGGAGGCCAAACTAGAGGCTAAGAGCAATGGTCCTTCTGTCGTTGACACTATTACAAGTTTTGCTACTGACTCCATTAAAAACCACAATTTTATCCATTGGACCTATGCAAGATTTTGAGGCTGGTATCACCTGTGCAGCTCAAGTCAGTCTCAAAGACCGACAGGTCAAATTTTGCCAAGTGATGCCAACTCCCAGTCCCTTTTGCATGAATTCTGTAGTTTCAGATGCTTACTTCAAGCTCCAGCTCTAGGAATGAGTGACTCCAATCTCCTCCCTTTCCAGTTCCAACTACTGCAGAAAAACACTTGAAAAGGGGAATGTGAAAGCCTTAATGAAAAAGATGGCAGAAACACTCAACACTTCCCTCTCCAAATCATCCAGTTCTTCAGCTGTTTTTTCTGCATATTGGGTCTGAGCTGACAACAGTGCAGCAAGCGGGAGGTGGGACATGGCCTCCCTTGCCTGTATGACCCTCAGCTGTCAGGATTTCATTTCTATCCGCCCATCTATTAAAACACGAGCCTATTTGATTGACTGCTCTTCATCCTGAATAGCTACCCACATGCTAACCAATACTGGCCTGGTACCTGTGCCTATAGGAGAAGAAAAAGCTGCTGTCAGGTCCTTTCCAAATTTTGCAGGATGCTCCAGAAATAACTGCACCTCTTTAAATAATTGGCTTAGTTTTTAGTTATTAAAAAAGGAAAAAAAAAAAAAAAGCTTCCAACAAAATACCAAAGGTCAAGATGTCTCTGTTGCTCATAAAAGTTGAGCATGGCTTGTAACATAACAGCTTGCACGGCCTTCTCCAAATCCCACCCTGACTATAACCATCTGGTGTTTCTGCAGCCAGCTTCCAGGTAAAAAAGTAAACAGCAATCAAATGTAATCATCAAAGTAACGTGTGATGAAGTTGCCAATTTCGTATCTAATCACTAAGGTTGGTCTCCATTGCCCTTATTCCTCTTGCTGGTGAGGTCTGGCCACTGACACAGTCGATGGCCATGGCTCCCTGTGAGCGGCAACAGCAGGGCAAGAGGAGCAATGGGCAACAAGGGTTAAAGCTGGAAGACAACTGTGGGTCAGTTCTTGTCTGTTTATTTTGCATCATACCACAGGGATTCAGCTCTGGACAACACTGCATAAATGTCAAAACCATCACAGGTAAGATGGGGCAAACAGCAAATGTGACATGGGTGTGTCCTCTGCTCATGTCCCCTCTCTCAGTGAGGACAGACATATGGCATCCATAGTAGCCAGGACATATGCACATGCTGTGGAAATGGGAAAAGCAGCATGTTTGGTCGCAGTGATTTTTGGGAGCAAAATGTAGATACGACCTTGAAAGTCTACCTGGTGACACAGCCTTCCTCAGGTAGATGAAATGGGGGAGATGCTTGCAAATTATAAAGTGCCTGGCTGGCCATTCTTTTCAGGCCTGACACGAGAGATGCAACACATTTTAAAAAGCCAGTACCTTAGAAGAACAAAGATAATGTTTTGTGAAGGCTGAATGAAACATAATAGCTTGGCCTAAGGGATTTTTTTTAAAGGGATCTGGATGTGCACAGACAGAAAATAAACATTCCACACATCTTCAAAAATCTGCCCCTAAGTGATTTAGTCATCTACAGATGCCACAATATAAAACCACAGAAAACAAATCCGCAAATGCATGGACAGAATCACAGAATTATCTAGGTTGGAAAGGACCTTGAAGATCATCCAGTCCAACCATTACCTAGCACTGACAGTTCCCAACTACACCAGATCCCTCAGCGCTATGTCAACCCGACTCTTAAAAACCTCCAGGGATGGGGACTCCACCACCTCCCTGGGCAGCCCATTCCAACGCCCAACAACCTCTTCTGGAAAGAAATGCTTCCTAATATCCAGTCTAAACCTTCCGTGGCACAACTTGAGGCCATTACCTCTTGTCCTGTCATTTACTACTAGGTTAAAGAGGCTCATCCCCAGCTCTCTGCAACCTCCTTTCAGGGAGCTGTAGAGGACAATGAGGTCTCCCCTCAGCCTCCTCTTCTCCAGACTAAACCCCCCCAGTTCCCTCAGCCGCTCCCCATACGACCTGTGCTCCAGACCCTGCACCAGCTCCGTTGCCCTTCTCTGGACACGCTCGAGTCATTCAATGTCCTTTTTGTAGTGAGGGGCCCAAAACTGAACACAGGAATCGAGGGGCGGCCTCATCAGTGCCCAGGACAAGGGTCAGATCCCTTCCCTGTTCCTGCTGGCCACACTATTGCTGACACAAGCCAGGATGCCATTGGCCTTCTTGGCCACCTGGGCACACTGCTGGCTCCTGTTCATCGGGCTGTCAATCACCTCCCCAGGTCCCTCTCTGACTGGCAGCTCTCCAGCCACTCCTCCCCAAGCCTGTAGCGCTGCTGGGGGTTGTTGTGGCCCAAGGGCAGCCCCCGGCATTTGGCCTTATGGAAACTCCTCCAGTTGGGCTCAGCCCATGGCTCCAGCCTGTCCAGGTCTCTCTGCAGAGCCTCCCTGCCCTCGAGCACATCAACACTCCCACCCAACCTGGTGTCATCTGCAAACTGACTGAGGGTGCACTCGATCCCCTCGTCCAGATCATCAATAAAGATGTTAAACAGGAGTGGCCCCAACACCGAGCCCTGGGGGACACCACTCGTGACCGGCCGCCAACTGGGTTTAACTCCGTTCACCACAACTCTTTGGGCCCGGACATCCAAACAGTTTTTTACCCATCACAGTGTGTGCCCATCCAAGCCGCAAGCAGCCAGTTTCACCAGGAGAATGCTGTGGGAAACGGTGTCAAAGGCCTTGCTAAAGTCAAGGTAAACAACATCCACAGCCTTTCCCCCATCCAATAAGCAAGTCACCCTGTCACAGATCAGGTTTGTCAGGCAGGACCTGCCCTTCATAAACCCATGCTGACTGGGCCTGATTCCCCGGTTGTCCATTATATGGCTTTTAATGGCACCCAAGATGACCTGCTCTGTGACCTTCCCTGCAACTGAGGTCAGACTGAGGTCTATAGTTTCCTGGATCGTCCTTTCTGCTTTTCTTGTAGATGGGTGTCACATTTGCCACCTGCCAGTCCAGTGGGACCTCCCCTGTTACCCATGATTTCAGGTAAATCATGGAAAGTGTATCCACTCTCTGTAGCATGTAACAGGGCAGACCTCCCTCCTGACCTTATGTCAAGTTTCCAATACCTGCGAAATTTATTTTTCTTGAGCACAACTCATATTTTCATGTATGCTCACAGGAAACCTTCCTGTCTGGCCTTTGCTGATTTTATCCCTGAGATTTTACCGTGCAGTCACAAAAAAGACCTGAAAAGAAAGCACAAGACTGGAAGATTCAAACCCCCCCAATGCAAAGCGAAAGAATATCAACATTTACTGGACAAAAAATAAGCTTTTTTAATACATCTGATGAGAGACCTCCTAAACATCTGATGACTTGTCTGCTAAAGCTCTGGCACTGGCAATGACATAAAGATAACTAAAATCACCAGAATGGCTAGTCCTCAATTTCTCCTATTGCTTCTTTGCTCAGTGCCCATGGTACCTTGGTGGACATGGACAGTCATGCATCTGAACTGTAGCTCTCCGCCATGCCTGATCCAAGCTCTAGCAGCAGCAATGAGAAGCGACCAGGAGGTACATTTTTTAAACAAACATGCTTCAAACTGTTTGTCTCATTGATGAGAGTCCCCTTTCTTTACTGTCCTCAGGGGCGATCACTGCAACACATTTTTTTGCTGGCATGTCAGACTGCATATCTTGCTCAGTTTTCTACCCATTTTCCAGCCTCTTTGGTATGTATTTGTCTTCCATAGGCTCACCAGTTCTCAAGATCCTTCTTAGCCTAGCTAGCATTTCATGCAGAGGATTTAATTTAATTTTGTGCCGTACCTCTAATGACCTGGTGCTCCCATGTATCGCCTCTCCTACACCCTTTGTTGTCAGCGCCTCCAAACGCAGTCACCTTCATGGACTTAATTCCTCATTCTGTTTGCCCACTCGCTTGGATCACTACCGAATTAAGTTAATAACCGTGAAACCGCACATTGATTTCTGAGACTTTGATTTCAGTCCTTCATATAATTTTTTTTTGTAACAATGGGATGGGCACACACTAGGTATTCTGAATATATATTTTAAGTAAAAGTCTTTGAAAATATACTGACAATTTTACTAATATCTCAAAAGATAAAGTATACTCTGTATTCTGTGGCCTTTTTTTCCATGGAACTGAAAAATTCCATTTTTGAAAGCAGTCCAATTTGTCTGTGATGATCTGATCTGTAAAAAACAACATTATTTTTTTGCCACATTTCTGTAATCTTCTAACTGTTAATGGGATTTTTTCAAAAATCTAATTTATGATCTAACTGTAGACTATATTCTATTTTGTTAGATTGCAAGTTCCAGGATCATCACTCTCATTCTCTTTAATTTCCAAAATTAGTACATTTTTTGGTCCTTTTTTCTCCACTCACCGATCTTTTTGAACTCAATAATATGTAGGCATATATAAAAACATATGGAAAGATAAATTAAAAAGCTGCTGGGTTTGCTAACAAACTCTTTCAACATGTCATTAAACAAATTTCATTCAGACCTATTACTCGGCATATATTCAGACTTCTTCCAGCAGCCTTTTTTCTGCTTTTCACCAATGACTATCTTTACCAAAACATCATTTCCTCACTGCCCACCCTTTACCATTTAGCATTAAAAGCTTTCTTTTTAAATAAAGCTTTTACAAAGCCATTCCTTTCCTCAGACATGTCAGAGTTAGCACTGATTCTGTCCACCGCTTCATTCATTCATGGACTTTTATGGAGTACCTCTCTTTCATCTGTACCTTTCTCTTTTATCTTTCATTGCCCTTTTAACTCCTTAGGGTAGCAGTAACTCACCCGCTTCCTCTTCTCTCCCTCCCAGGGTTATTTCCCTGTCCTTCCCCTGAAGACATGCATGCCTCTGAATACAAGAAAACCCTCTTTTCCAAAGGACGCTCCTCCACTACATTATCTGGGCTCTTTTGATATTTTGCTTCTTGTATTTCATACCAGGAACCATTTGCAAGCTTAAAGCAAGTACATCAGGAAAAGGAGGGTACCTGCAAATGTGGCTGTGTGCGGAGGGACTGCTGACTCCTGGTCATGGCTGCCTTCTGAAAATGGAGTTTACTGAAACTGGCAGCCTCAACGGGCATTGACAGAGAGCCTACAATCCACACCGAGGAAGGGCTTCTGTGTAAAGCCAGCATAACGAGCAAATGTTTCTTTTCCCATATTTTTCTTGACAGGAGCAAAATTATAATATTGCAACTCTGTATGCTGT
Organism: Athene cunicularia; assembly: GCF_003259725.1. Taxonomy (NCBI): domain Eukaryota; kingdom Metazoa; phylum Chordata; class Aves; order Strigiformes; family Strigidae; genus Athene; species Athene cunicularia. The sequence goes on along the minus strand of NW_020799099.1, from coordinate 12,431,319 downwards.
TTAACTGTACATTGCTTTTGAAGAGGTCATAAAATGTATATAATAGCATCTCTTCCAAATGCCAATATTGTGTGCTCATGCATCTTATTTTACAGGTGTAATTTAAAGTCTGAGTGTAGGATATGCAGGACTGCTGGGTTTTTTTTGTTTTTTTTTTTTTTTAAACTAAAATACTGTTTTGATATATGCATTTTGCTTCTCTGTCTTCCAAAGAGAGGCTCAAGAGGTGGGTTCTCACCTCCCTGTCCCAAGCTGTGGCTAAGTTTCCCAGTCCTGATCAAAGCAACCTGCACGCTCAGCCACTGGGGCTGCCAAAAGTGAAAAAAACCTTGGAGTTGAGGCAGAAACCTCGATAAAGGATGTGGGGAGAGGGGTGAGCTGAGGAGTCTGTCACACATGCATCTCGTGTTTTAGAGTAAATGCAAATCCAAAAGCAGGGCCTGGCAGTGTGCTTGTGCAAGCAGAAAGCATAATAAAACAGACTAGTCTTTTCAAAGGATGTGCTGTTACTGCTTTGAATCTGTCATAACAAACAGCCTTGACCATAAGACAAAGGAGATCAAAATAGCCTTTTATGATGACCAAACTGTCCTCACGTGACAGACATTATCCAGGAGGGCCTAGGCTACGTTTGAATTACAGGCAAAAATAAGGACCAAAATAATGCCAAAAGGAATGGATTAAAACCTGCCTATTATAGTAGCTGAAGCAACTGGAGGCTTTTTATTAGTGGCAACTACGTATTTTCAAAGGAGAACTTAGGACTCATGTCCCAGCTGAAGTCAGAGGCGAAGAAGCTTCTTCAAGTCACACTGAGATTCCTCATTTTGCTGGGCAAACACTGTAATTTCTAGTTCGTGTTTAGATGAACCTCACCCCTCTGTTAAGGACTTAAAACATTTCATTTAGCAGCACCTTGGCTTTAGAGTTGTTCTGCATCTCCAGCACTTGCTCCAGAATTTACCCTGCAGTCTGAGAGAGCCTGGTATAAAGGCCAGGGAGGAAGGAGAAAAAAATCCAGAAAATATTTCACATGTGCCATTATAATTAAACAATGTTAAAGATGTCCTATCTTCCCCTCATACAGCAGCATGGGGAGGAAGACCATATCCAGGTGTGGCTTTCCCCAGTGCCTGAGGCAGGGAGCTGACCTGCAGGGCTGCACATTTTTTGAGCTTTGCTCCCTGAAAGCTTCCCCAGCAGGCTAAAGAAACATGACACATCATATTATTCTTCCCCTCCCAGATGTGCTTGATGTGCTATGAAATACAATTTACCAGTCACCTGCACTGGAAAACAGGGGAAAGGAAGAGATTGATTTTGTTGCAGAGGAGACTGAGGGATTAGGAGCAATGCAGTCCTCAGAGCCCTGGGGCAGATGACAAATATCAACAACCACAAAGCACCCAGAGTGGGTTTTGCAACGGTGAATACAGCAAAGCCTAGAAAGGTTTTCTTGGCCACCCCTCAAAGATTTAATCTGATACAAAGAGTGCTGTGCCAGCTCCTGCCGTCCTTACTCTGTTCTTGTCCCAAAAGTCAAGCAGGATGTTTCCAACTGCCTTACTGAGTCAAGCCTGGCCTGTTCTGCCTCAGATGAGCCTAAAGAGAATTGGGATGGAGAAGTTAGGAGGACCTTTTTGGGGGAAACCTAGCCAAAGCCATCCAGTTCATGTCCTGCAGAGACAAAACTGTTCCTTATGCTCTTTATCTCCTCAGGGCTACCCACCACTCCCGCTCAGCAGACCTCACTATCAAAATATCTCACCTTTGTTTTTCCTTTCTTGGGGGAGGGGTTGAGTGTTGGAATCCTGCTGCCCCCCTGCCTGAGATGTTTCTGGCTTTTTTTTTTTTTCCCGTTGCTTGCTCTTTTCCCCACACTTGCGCGCTTTTAGGGCCTGTCCTTTGCTGCTGTGCTCTCACTATTGCCCATGTTTCTTGTCTCCACCATCTATCTTAGCTGGGCACTCTTAAGCAAGGGTGTAGCTTTGTGTTAAAGCTAACCCATTTCACAGTGGTCTTCCCTCCCCTGGGACATGGCCAGGCATTTCCATCCCCTTCCTTGCAGCAGATCTTGCAATTAAACCAAGCACAGAGTGAGCTAGAGCTGATCTGATGGAAAACGACCCACTGAAAACAATAATTACTACTTTTCTACTGGCTCAATGAGCAGAACCAATTCAGGCTGCTGTGGCGGCAGCAACAGATCTGATGCAAAGGAAAGGGCAAGAATAAAAGAGCCAGGAGTGGGATGGGGACAGCTATCAGTTTAACCGTAACATAAAACCACACCTGGGAACAGTAGTGGCATTGTATCTGGACGTCCCCTCCATCCCCACACCAGACTCTCTCCTTGCCCCAGGGAGACTCCAACCAATTGCATCCTTTCTTCACTGCCTTTCAGACAGCTTTTAATCCACCTGCCAGCATAATTTAGAGATCTACATCTCACAACTCCAGGTCAAGGGTTTTAATGAAAGCCAAATGTGTTACAGCATGCTTACTCCTTGCGGGCAGAACTTGGGACACAGTCATGTCTTTCTGTGCTGCTGTTGTTCACACAGAAAGGGGAGCAGCGGGGGAAAAGAAGAAATCAGGCAGTAGCTCTCATCATGTTGAGCTTACATTTCAGTGGCAAAGCATCCAGGCGGGTTGTCAGAGAAATCAGCTCAGATGCTGGATTACGTGATAGGAGACACGTCCAAAGCAGACAGGTAGATCTGAGTCACCAGCCCAGAAACAGTAATTGAAGTGTCTTGTGGTTTCAAATATTGTGAGATGTGGTCTAAGAATTAGTCATTCCCACGCTCCTCCATTTGTGACAGCCTATAGCAGATGTGCCCTCCAATTCTGACTATTTTCCAGCCTGTATGTCTCTGCGTGTGTAGCATGGTCTCCATCCCCATGTTGCACCTCCCTGGTACCGCCTGTACCTCTGCTGTGATCCTTTCTCCCCTGTTCACCTCCAAAGCAAGTGAGACCTCACCTCCACTCACCTTCTACATCAGACAAGTCCCTCTCCAGGAATTCATGATTGCAAGCCTCCAAGAAACAATTTCAGCACATAGGCCTGCTTCGCTGGCACCCAAAGTGCATCCTCTTCTCCAGCGTAATGAACTCCACCTTCCATAGCCACATGACCACATACCACACAAACCTTAACTCCTACCTTCCATGGATTTCTGTGACTATTCCTCACTGTGACTGCAGCTCAGAAAGGACTGCCAGACAATAAAGCATTAAAGCAGTCTTCATCGTTACAGGTTTTTTTATCAACTGCTCTCATTAAGGAAGTGCAAAGAGATGAGTAATTTGTTTTCCAAGCAGGTCAGTGCACCCTAACTTCATTAATCACTTATTTTGATCTGCAATGGGAGCCTTGAGACAGACAGTACAGCCTGCCTGGCTCTGCTTTCAGATTGCTGCCAAGCTTCAGCTGCGGTGCAGAGTTCCTGCAAGAGGGGATAGACTCCATCCCAAAGTGAGTGATCAAGCAGTAAATGAGATTAACACTACGTTATTTGATGAAAAAATGAAATAAGGGTATTTTCTCCATGACCTAAAGGAACAGTAATCTAAGATACCTCTTTTTTTTTCTCTTTACTTCATTCTTTTTGAGATAATACAAGGTATGTCTCAGCATGAAGGACATGGCTGCCTGTAGAGGGATTTTGACAACTCCCCTCTGAGTGCTAAAATGCTGTCAGCTGAGAAATTGAGCTGTTTGGGCAAATTGATCCAACTCTGACAGACTTCCTCTCTGTTTTCATGTTTTCTTTCTTAATCAAAAGCCTCCTAAAGAATCCATGTCTTCTGTTCAATCTCAGAGAAGGGGGAGAAGAGGGAAGATCACCTACTTTTGCTGCACTGTTCATCATTAACCTAGCTGAATGGAGAAACCTGCAAGAGGAAGGTCTCAAAAGCCTCTCTCAACTCCCCATTGCACACAGACAGTGGATCTGAATACAACAGGTTTTGTAAATCACATATAGGAACTGCATATGGACTTTCTGACTGCCAGCAAGGGCAGAGTCAATACATTTTTGGTGCAGACACTAACAGCATAGGAAGTAGAGCTTTTAGGCCTGAGTTTATCTTCAATGTCAATAACAGGCAAGCTGCTGGATCAGCCATCCGAAGAAAGCCTTACCGAGATTTTTTTTTCAATAATCATTAGGAATCATCTCCCTCTTACTCAGCCCAAAGAAAATGAAATCTAAGCATTTTTAAACCTTGTCCCTAGCTGTGAATATATCTGTAACCTTTCCGCATCAGTGACAATTTTGAATACCATTTTTGATGGTCAAATCCTTGAAGCACTCTTACTGCTTTATAGCAAAGATTAAGCATGCTCCTGTCACAGTCACTAAGAGAGCATCTCCTTCTATCACTTATATCGGATACTCCAGAAATCCCCAGTCCTATAAGGTGAAGCAGTGCCAAGCAGCCCAAAAAATGCCTTGAAAAGACAAGTTGGGGCTGTGTTGGTTTTGCATTCTTTTCACCTTCGCACATAACATAGCTTTACAACTTGAAGGACTGCTGTCTTGCTAAGTGTCAAAACATAGTGATTGTTTATTTTTCTCTTTATCTACCTGCTGTAAACTCAACTTGGGGAACCCATGCTCAATGTGGCTATTTTTTTTTTTTAATTTTATATATATATATATAGATAGATAGATAGATAGATATAGATATAGATTTTTTTTTATTTTATTTTTTTTTAGGACCCATGCAGCAGAATTACTGATTTATAGATTCAAAGAGATTTGAAGTCTGTAGCTTACCAATTTTAGTTTTGGTGAAGTCAACTATCAACTTTATAAACTTCACTGCGTTCCTTTTCATTGCTTCACAAAGCCAGGAACGACACAGGAGGTTTTGCCATCTGTTCCCTTCATGCTGCTGTCCTACACTTATTTCTACACAGCCAGGGACTGAAAAGTTTGCAATGGGTCAGAAACTGCACAAGCTCACTCATTCCAAAATAACCGTGTGCAGAATATGGTCTATGCATTAAACATAATTCTACAGACCAGATGTTTCATACAAGGTCAAATATCAGTTTTTCTATATCAGATATTCTGTATTTGGGACCTAAATGGTTTAAGGCCCTTCAAAGCCTGCCTCTGGACTATTCTTATCTTAGTTCCCACGATGTTACTGTAGGCCTTTGGATGACAGTTTTGATTTTAAGTCTGCACAATGCCTAGAACAATAAGATCCTGATTGGTACTTCCTGAATAATACATATGAATTCTCGCCTGAGCCTCCTTCACACTGTATGAGTCACACTGGATGCCTGTCCTCCACAAGGGCTGCAGACAGGTCTGCAAGGGCACTGCTCTGTCTTGCCAGCACTGGGGCAAGGATCCCAAGGCACAGACAAATTTCCTGATCCCACTGACCTAGCTGCATACATGCAGGGGGAAGAGGCATGTTACGCTTACACTGTTTCTGATGTGTCTGTCTGGCCTCAAAAAGGATTACAGGAGACATACAGCATGACTTAAAATGACATCACGGGGTCTGAAAAGTACACCCAAAAGGTGGTGTATTTCAGCTCAGATGAAAAACACTTTCATCTCCTTCTGCCTCAGGTTCCTGCTCTTTGCAATGAAATATGCTGCTGTAAAATTAATGGGCAGCTTTAGTTCTGAGTATTTTCCTTTGCAACTGTCCTGGTTCAGCTAGGATAGGGTTAAGCTTCTCCCAAGCAGGGGGAAGGGATCTCCAGCCGGGTTATTCATACCAAGCTGGTCAGGTCCTGCGTGGCAGCACAGGAAGCTTTCCTTTGTGGCTTTTGTTGCGGGAAGCACGCGCGGTGGGCTGGATGTGTTCACTGCGGTATTTCTCTGTGTCTCTTTTGACTTGTTTACTGTTGCTACTGTTTATTGTTGTTATTATTGCTACTGTTGTTGTTCAGATTGCTTATTACGCTGTTATATTAAATTTCTCCTTATTTCAACCCTGGGGTTTGTGCCCTACTCAGTCCAAAGGTAGGGGAGGGACAACAGCAACATGGCCTCTGGTCCCGGCAGGGCCTAAACTATCACAGCAACAGACAATATTCAAATTGTCCTTAGTCCTATATTCCATCACCTCTGAAACACCTTAATGCAAGAGAAATATTTTTTTCCCCCTTCAGCGCTACAACCCCTTAGTTGCTTTAATGAATGTAGAGATTTACATATACATAAATGCTAGCCCTGACCACCATCTCAAGCTAAACTTTCTCTAACAGACTAACCCTTAACCTTGTATTTGAGTTTCTTAAATGATCTTTTGATTGAAGAACTGACAAACTCAAGCTCCAATTCTCTAGCCAACCAGGCCTCTGTCAGTGATATGAAGCTCTTCCTTCACCCTTCTGCAACCCAAGCAAGGAAGAAGAAATGCCAGTATTTCTGACTAGGTATCTGAACGACATAGGATTCACAACTTAAAGAATTAGCTTCACACTACTAAGGTAGTAATAACTACCTTTGTCCTGAGGAGGCCCAGGATAGATACACACTCGTTTCTCTGGATCAGGGAAAGGACAGAGCAACTCTGTTTAATCCTCTTGTTTAGGGTTATATCTAATAGAATTTAGTGGCTTTGGTGCCACTGAAAGGGAGGTATGATTTCTGGGTTGGCTCCTTGGGATTGAATACGCAGTCTCAATAATATCAGCCATGACAGATCTGACTGACGTGACAGTTTCAACTGAAGTAACATTGGTTGAATGGTTCAGTGACCACTGCAGCAAGAATTGTGTGTACACAAGAATCTGACAGAAGATAGTATTTAGCTTTCAGTAACCTGTAATACAAATTAGCCGACTTGCTGCAGAGGGATTCCTGGAGCAGCACAATCTGCTTAAAGAAAAAAAAAATTAAAAAAAATAATTTCTGGTATGACTCCACTGTGGCAGTGACACCTTCAGAGCAGCATAAACTCACCTTTCTAAAACCAACCATTGGTCCTGAAACAAATAATCTGAAACTCGGGCAAGCCTCAACCAAAAGTCTATCTCCTTTCTCCAGCTTCTGCAGATAGAGAGGGATGCCACTGAGGAAGGTGGCTGGGCTGCTCTCTGTGCCAGTCTACTATTTTAGAGTTTAAGCTACTTTGTACAGGCAATTTCTTTGTGCAGGAGTTCAAGCTTTCATTGTCCTTTCCTCCAGGAGTGACTGAATTAGAGATGGGGTTTTCTTCTCAAGTTACTGGATTTGAGGAATCATGCTGTTGTTTTTTTCCAGGCAAATCAAATAGAAGCAAAGAGAGAGAGTAAATGGGGGGAAAACCCCTAAAAAAAAAAAAAAAAAAAAAAAAATCTACAAAATGGAATAAACTTGCTCACCTTCACAGCAGGTTGGAAACCCTGGCATACGATCCTGTCTCACTATGCTTAGGGAGAAAGTTCTCTGAAAGCTTTTCCTTTACAAGAAACCAGCCAAAAACCTGCAATTAGTTTCATGCAGATGAGAGGCCAGATTGTAAACTGCCTGTTACTTGACACAAAGGCAGCTTTCTGCTCAGGATAAGCAGAGGTTTAAAAAACACTGGAAGATTTTATTAAGGGGCGAGACCAAAAGAAGGGAGCAATTACAAGAAAAAGCAGAGGGCAATAAAATATCTGTGTTGTGAATTGAGGGCAACTACCTACACCTTCTGCTTTACAAGCTGGTTGAGCAGGGAAGCAGATTTTCTCCAGGTGCCTCAGTGAAGCGATTACAAAGGTTACAAATGACCGGAACAAGCTTAGAGCTCCCAAGAGAACCAGAAAAAAAACCCCAACCTGTGAAAAAGGCTCAGTTTGTCAGGTGCTTGAAATGACATTGATCAAAAGCTGGTGCTGGGAAGACATTTCACTGTCAATCTCAAGCATGTGCAAATCAGGAGAGACACCCTCAAATTCTGAGGTTACATCCTAGGACTTTTAAGCCAAAAGTACATAAAGCCCACAAGAAATAATAAATATTATGGATTTAGGCTGTGCCTTGCTGTGCCTCAAAGTCTTTAGGAACTGTGTTTTAAAGCTTCTCTTTCCACATAGAAATGCAAGATGACTTTTGTACTTCTAAACAGAACTGAAAGTCACAGAATCACAGAGACTGAGGCTCTGGAAAAACCATCACTGAGCTCAACAACATGGTCACTAGAGTTGACAGCCCTTAAGTTTAACTTCAGAAAGCAAAATATAGAGCTCGTCTTTTTTGAAAATTTGTATTTTTGGTGTGGCACTTAGAAAATGAAGAAAGCATAACATAGCCCCAGATGTCCAAATCCCCAGAAATCTGGTAACAAAGTCAGGCTTCTGGACTTTGTACTGGAGCAGATGAGCACTCCTGTGCTCTGTCCTACTAGCTCTGCAGGGGATAACCTCCCACAAGGAGGTTAATGATACACTGGGAACGGGAACATCCTTAAACAGCCACCACAGTGCCTGGACAGCTCAAGTCTGCTTGGATTCATGGCATCACAAAATAGAGCCATACGTTTTAGCTATTCGTGGTGTACACCAGACACATGCACAGAAACGCTGTGACAGCTTGAGTTGTTCAGCGGGAGAAATCATATTTGAAACAGCATGTCAGGTTTTGATTAAACTGGCAATTAAGCAAGCAAGGAGCAACATGCCCTGGGGTTGAAGAGATGATAAGCCAGTTTCAAGACAAATGGCCAAATCTTTAGGTGGTGCAAATGGCTGGAACTTCACTGCCTTCAGCAAGGCTGTGTCTTTCCATTCAACCCGTGGATCCAGCCCTTGGAGAGGGACAAGACTGGAGATATAAATGGTAATGAATGGCATTCAGCTGGGAAGAAGCCACTGTGCAGGGAGGCAAAAATTGACACTTTACAGTGATTTCTAATACAACACAGGGATGTGCAACACAGTGATGGACCGCTAGCAACAATGCTCATCTGAGCTGGCCTCCTCTCTCAGTTGTTGGTAGGCTTCTTTACCAGGGGCAGATGGGCTAAAAGGGAGAGGTGGGAGGACAAGCAGATACTCAACGTTAACCTCCAGAAGGTAGTAAGGGTCTTCAGCCCCACTGATAAAGTTCAGCCTATTCAGATGCTTTTCTGAACTAAAATAATATGATTCAGTGAACTGATGCATCTTACATTTTCAGTGGGCACAGAACAAAGGAGAATTTAGCAATTCTATCATAATCTCCCCAAGCTGATGATCACCTGCCAAAATTTCATCAATCTCACCTGTAACAGCCTCCTATTGAGTAGGATGCCTCGAAGATGGAGAAATTAGGGTCATCTGAGGTCAGTGGTCCTACTGCTCAAATTTTAGCTAAGAAAATTGTCATAGATAAATTAATGTACTGGAAACATCAGAACTGATCAGTATTTATAACCAAAGCATAGGATGCTGTCAGATAGCAATTGGTAGACATACTTCGATGCCAGCAAACCCTTTTTGATCTGGTCCACTTCTCCCAAAGGTCCAGAATTCAATTTGAAATACTATCAATACAGCACTAACATAAAACAGAAAAGAGCATGTGATAAGCGTACTGTGGGGTGCAATGAAATGAGAAAACATCACAACCATCTAAACTATGAGACAGAAAACAGTGATCATCCAAGCATTCAGGAAAGAGTGCAGCTGGAGGAATCACAGAATTATCTAGGTTGGAAAGGACCTTGAAGATGATCCAGTCCAACCATTAACCTAACACTGACAGTTCCCAGCCACACCACATCCCTCAGCACTATGTCAACCCAACTCTTAAAAACCTCCAGGGATGGGGACTCCACCACCTCCCTGGGCAGCCCATTCCAACACCCAACAACCCCTTCTGGAAAGAAATGCTTCCTAATATCCAGTCTAATCCTTCCCTGGCACAATTTGAGGCCATTACCTCTTGTCCTGTCGTTTACTACTTGGTTAAAGAGGCTCATCCCCAGCTCTCTGCAACCTCCTTTCAGGGAGCTGTAGAGGGCGATGAGGTCTCCCCTCAGCCTCCTCTTCTCCAGACTAAACCCCCCCAGTTCCCTCAGCCGCTCCCCATACGACCTGTGCTCCAGACCCTGCACCAGCTCCGTTGCCCTTCTCTGGACACGCTCGAGTCATTCAATGTCCTTTTTGTAGTGAGGGGCCCAAAACTGAACACAGGAATCGAGGGGCGGCCTCATCAGTGCCCAGTACAGGGGTCAGATCCCTTCCCTGTCCCTGCTGGCCACACTATTGCTGACACAAGCCAGGATGCCATTGGCCTTCTTGGCCACCTGGGCACACTGCTGGCTCCTGTTCATCGGGCTGTCAATCACCTCCCCAGGTCCCTCTCTGACTGGCAGCTCTCCAGCCACTCCTCCCCAAGCCTGTAGCGCTGCTGGGGGTTGTTGTGGCCCAAGGGCAGCCCCCGGCATTTGGCCTTATGGAAACTCCTCCAGTTGGGCTCAGCCCATGGCTCCAGCCTGTCCAGGTCTCTCTGCAGAGCCTCCCTGCCCTCAAGCACATCAACACTCCCACCCAACTTGGGGTCATCTGCAAACTGACTGAGGGTGCACTCGATCCCCTCGTCTAGATCATCAATAAAGATGTTAAACAGGAGTGGCCCCAACACCGAGCCCTGGGGGACACCACTCGTGACCGGCCGCCAACTGGATTTAACTCCGTTCACCACAACTCTCTGGGCCCGGACATCCAGACAGTTTTTTACCCATCACAGCGTGTGCACATCCAAGCTGCGAGCAGCCAGTTTCACCAGGAGAATGCTGTGGGAAACAGTGTCAAAGGCCTTGCTAAAGTCAAGGTAAACAACATCCACAGCCTTTCCCTCATCCAATAAGCAGGTTGCCCTGTCATAGAAGATGTCATAGGTTTGTCAGGCAGGACCTGCCCTTCATAAACTCATGCTGAGTGGGTCTGAGCATCTGGTTGTGCATTATATGACTTTCAATGGCACCCAAGATGACCTGCTCTGTGACCTTCCCTGGCATTGAGGTCAGACTGACAGGTCTATAGTTTCCTGGATCATCCTTTCTGCTTTTCTTGTAGACGGGTGTCACATTTGCCACCCTCCAGTCCAGTTAGCCATGATTTCAGGTAAATCATGGATAGCGGCTTGGCGAGCATATCTGCCAACTCCCTCAGCACCCTTGGGTGTAACCGATCTGGTCCCACAGACTTGTGTGCATCCAAGTGGTGTAACAGGTCTCTGACCACCTCCTCTTCAACTGTGCTGAGCTCAGTCTGCTTCCCCTTCCCATCTCCCAGCTCATGAGGCTGGGTGTCCAGGGAACAGCCAGTTCCACTGCTAAAGACTGAGGCAAAGCAGATATTGAGCACCTCAGCCTCTTCCTCATCCTTAGTTACCCTGTTTCCCTCTGCATCCAGTAAAGGAGGGAGAGGTTCCCTAATCCTCCTTTTGCTGTTAACGAATTTATAGAAACATTTTTTGTTATCCTTTACAGCTGTAGCCAAGTTGAGCTCTAGCTGTGCTTTGGCTCTCCTAATGTTCTCCCTGCATAACTTCACTACACCTATATAGTCTTCATGAGAGACCTGGCCCCTCTTCCAAAGGCAATAGATTCTCCTTTTGTTCTTGAGATCCAGCCCAAGGTCCCTGTTTAGCCAGGCCAGTCTCCTTCCCCGCCTGCTTGATTTTCAGCACATGGGAACAGCCTGCTGCCGTGCCTTTAAGACTTCTCTCTTGAATTATGTCCAGCCTTCCTGGACTCCTGTATCCTTCAGGGCAGCCTCCCAAGGGATTTTGTTCATCAGTCTTTTGAACAGGTCAACATTTGCCCTCCAGAAGTCTAAGGTGGCAGTTTTACTAACCCCTCTCTTTGTTTCTCCAAGGATCAAAAATCCAATCATCTCATGGTCACTGCACCCTAGATGTCCTCCAGCCTTTACTTCCCCCACAAGCTCTTCCCTGTTCACAAGCAGCAGGTCCAGGAGGCACCTTCCCTGGTCGGCTCACTCACCAGCTGTGTGAGGAAGTTATCCTCCACACATTCCAGGAACCTCCTGGATTGTTCCTTCTCTGCTGTGCTGTGTTCCCAGCAGATATCTGGGAGGTTAACGTCCCCCACAAGAACAACAGCAAGTGACCATGAGATTTCTCCGAACTGTTTTTAGAAAGCTTCATCCACCTCACTGCTTTGGTTGGGGGGTCTATAGCAGACTCCCACAGCAAGATCTGCTTTACTAGCCCTTAACCTAATCCACACACTCTCAAACCTGTTATCACTATACTTGATTTCTGAGCTGTCATAGCATTCTCTGACATACAGGGCCACTCCACCACGTCTCCTTCCCTGTCTATCCCTCTTGAAGAGCTTGTAGCCATCGACTGGAGCACTCCAGTCATGTGAGGCATCCCATCACATTTCTGTGATAGCCACTATGTCATAGTTCTCTTGCTGCATCATGGCCTCAAGCTCCCCCTGTCTGTGGCTCATACTATTGGTACAGATGCACTTCAGATGAGCTAATGAATCCAACACTTTTTTGTGAGTGTGGAACCCGTTTCCTTCCAGACCCTTCTCAGGTGCTTCCACAGTTCCTAAACATCTTTCCCTTCTCTCAAATGAAGTGGCAGAGGGAGAGCCCTCACCAGCCCACCATCCTTCAAGCTTTGGCACGCTTCCCTTGATCTTGTTCCTAACAGGCCCAGTTACCTCCCCGTCCTGCCTCATATCTAGTTTAAAGCCCTGTCAGTAAGTCCTGCTAACTCCTGCCCCAGAATCCTTTTCCCCCTCTGGGACAGCTTCATCCCACCTGTCTCATTTGTCACCAGCAGACCAGGTGCCTTATAAACCTCGCCATGGTCAAAGAACCTGAAATTCCAACGGTGGCACCAGTCTCTGAGCCAGGTTAATCAGATATGTTTTCCATCCTCTATCAGTGGTTTTCCCTTCCACCTGAGGGATTGATGAAAACTTGACACGAGGAGGAGGGCCCCATTACATCAAGTGGAAAAGCAAGCCTTTGCTCCTAGGAAAGCAGGAAATTCAGAAAGAAATTCAGACAAGCTCAGAAAGATGCAGGGCCTGTATCCATCCCTGACTCTCATTCAGAGAGATACCCTGGAAAGGCACCAAGGCTAATTTTTAACCGAAGTCATCTGTGCTTAGCTCTGCAACTAACTATGGCCTCATAAAAAAGGCCATATTCACAGTTAGCTCTGCTGGCCACCTTTCTGTCATGCCTCTACTTGTGGCATTTGACATTTTCAACCACATCATGCACATGTCAGCTCCTCTTGCTGATTTGTTGTTAGTGTGATGCACCCAACCATCAAAAAATCTGGCACACGATGCACTCTCCGCTACATGCCAATCCCTCCGTGCAAGCCTGAAGCTGAATCTCAGCCCCTATATCTAGCAATACAGATGAAACACACAGCTTCATCTTAGTATGTAATTAAACACTGGACAATCCTAGTTAAGTTTGGATATCAAATGCAGCTAGGGTGAAACACAAAGGCTTGCTCCCTATGCACAGTTAAGACATTGATTTTTATATAGACAAATGTATCATCACTGGGCGTAGTTACAATACCTATCCTAAGATGAGATTTATGAAGATAAAAGATTCCATCCCAGAATTGCAAACAAATAAATCACCCAGTAATTCGCTTAGTGCGCTTGCTCCTTTTCCCCCGAAGCAAAATGAAGGATGTATGACTGATTTTCCTACACAGTGATCTGCCAACTTAAGACTCTATCTGGTCAGTTCAGCAAGGACTGCTGAGGTTTTCCAGCATTTGCCACCTGCAGAGGAAAGTTATGAGCTATGGAAATGGGCATCAAATGAAACAGCCACAAAATAGCTATATGGCAAGCTAGAAAGGACAAAGAATATTCCTTGATAGGTCCCCTCTAGGTAGCTAAACCACAGTTTCTCTGCTTGGTCTAAAAATGTAGCAAGTCCAGGGTACAGGGCACAAATCAACAAGAGTTTTACATTGCTCTGGAAGGGCTGAGGGACTATAACGTGAGTCCAGATGAGTGCTGGTCAGAAGAAGCTGCCTTCTGAAGTAAATGGTGACTTGCAAGGATCTATTTTTTATTATGACCTGGAAGAAAAAGCTAAAATTTCTAAAGGATTGTGACTTTGAAAAGACGTTGACTCTAGGGTCACCAAATCTTTCATTTCCATAGAACTTATTTTTTTCCCCTTAGGTCATACTAAAATGTTCCATATTAAATACAACAATAAAACTATAATATAACAACAACTGAACATTCTTGATGACAGCAGCAGTATCCAAAAGGCTTGTTTTGATACTTTCCTGCCAAAAAAAAGGACAAGTTCCCACAAAATATTTTGATTTTATATCAATGGGACATTTTCCAACCAAAAAAAATAATTCTGTTGACAGTTCATTGGTGTGATGTAGTGTAAACATACAGTTTTCTTCATCTAAGCCCCAGGGTGATAGAAGCTTCAACCTTAATAGAGGAGGCAGCTGAAAGAAGCAGTTTCCCAATTGTCCCCATTTGCCACCTGGATGACTCCTCTCCTGCCTGCGAAAACCTGCCCCTGAATTTCCATCAGGCTGATGCCCTCTCCTCTTCAAAGCAGTGACTGTACTTGGAAACATCAGATGTTGGAAACCACTACCTAGCAAATCAAGACAGTCTAACGGTGTCAGAGTTAGGACCGAGCCTTTGCTTCACTGCAGACCACAGGAAAACTGCCTAGGTGAAGAAAATATGCCCATTCCCTCACAGTCTTGTTGCCCCACTTTGGTTTGGTTTGGGCCTTTTTCCTTTCCCATTAAGCTTAGTATTGGCTATCTGATGTTGTCCAACAGAGCCAAGAACCTTCGCAACTCTGCCAAAGCCCAACTAGTCTTGCCTAGAGGATCCTACAGGAGGGAAAATAGGTAAAGGGATAGAAATAGATCATTCCCCTATATTGTATCTGGATTGATGTGTGGAATAAAATTAATTAGGTCTGTATAACATCTTGATGTCTGAGTAGAATCAGGGAAGCCTATCAAATGCTTCTATCTATCAGAACATGTGCGTTGCTTGAGACAGCTTCATCCAAGGAGGAGAACCCCCCATCACCACTGTCTGTAAAGCTACTGAGTATGTCCCTGTCTTCCATGAGAATAAATGTATATTTAGTTAAATCACCTTGGCAACTGAACCAGCTTGCAAATCCTACTTTTTCAAATATATCTAATCAATGTGCAAATATCTAGATATACACACACGCACACACGTATATACATATAGCTAAATTGTATGTGCGCAACTTTCTGTCAATAGTACTTCCTCCAGCAGTAGCTTCAGATGACTCTGTGCTCAGTGTTTGATTTCAGCTGCTAAAAGATGAAGTCTGAATAAAAAACAGGTTTAAAGAAACATCTCAGAGATGCAGGTATGGCTTTTACAAAGCCAGCAACCATCTCACAGGCCCTCCAGATGCCTGTACATGAGAACCTCACTACAGAAGTGAGATGAGGTCTTTCTGGAGAAGAGTTGCTTCCCCATGACATGGCCGTTGACTTCAAGTAGAGTTTTTAATTTGCTGAAATTCAGAAATAGAGCTAACTGACCTCGAAGCACTGCCCATACAAAAAGCACCAGTGTTTTTCAATAGATAATGAAAACAGGTATATAAAAATCCAGATAGTCAAGATGAATTTTTTCTTTAATGCTTTGAAATTGACCGAAAGATTTTATTTTCTAGTAACTGGATCCAGTTTTCATGCATTCAGTACAACAATCTTTATGTTGTTAATAAACACATTTGTCTAATTAATATCTCTTGGTAATCTTGCCTGGAACTCAGGAAACCCAAGTACAGCTGAGATAAAAATATGCACATACTAAAAGCTGAAATTGAAGAAAAAAAAATCAATTCAAAGTTAAATTACCCATCTTAAATTTCAGTATAAAGGCTACTAGAAATATTGAGTTCTTGAACTTAAATTAATCTTTAGTTATTAAGCCAGAAGGGAAAAAGATTCTTCAGAGTATCAGATGGAAAGCTGCAAAGACCTCAGATCAGCTTGTAGACGAATGTCACTATCGCTTAAACTCCCATTCACGGCACCGTTGGGCTGGTTAACTCATGCTTGTCTTAGAGTCCTTTGGGTTTCTTTTTTCCAGGCATCTGTGTGTGACTGCCTGCATGTGTGTGGCATACATTTTCCAGCTTCACTTCTCAGGGATTAACTGGCAGAAGTGCTTGTCATGGTTAAATAATTTTATTTAATTTGCACTGTGTGAAGAAATTTGGGCAAAAGGGAAAAATAATTAAAATTTAATTACTTTTTTTCCCCTTTTGTAATGAGAAACAGTTTCATTCCTTGGAGACTCAGCTGGGAGTAGAACATCACTCAGTTTTATTGTTAAATATGCAATAATAATAATAATAATTTAAAAAATCAATGATCAATTTCTTGTAGTAGAAGAGTGACAAGCCCAGGATAGGTAAAACAGATCTCTAGAATGAACAACAAATGAAGTTTATAAAGATACCGAGGGGACAAGATAACATCATTATCCCATATGGAAATATCCAAATGACTTTCTTATAGGTTTCTAAACAAACAAACAAACAAACAAATAAATACTTTTACTAAAAGGCTCGAAGATGGCTCTTCAATAGTCATGTCAGCTATGGGAAGTATCACCTTTAGGGATGGGCCCGAGTTTCTGCCATGTATGTTAACGGATTTCATCAAAGTTGACATCCTCTCTTTTTTTTCTAATTTCAAGCAAAAATATTGGTTTGTTTTCTGTGGTTTCCAAGTGGAAAAAAAGGCTGCCTAAGCCCTCCTCTCCCCTTGATGTCATCTCTCCTTATACATGGTCAACAGCAAAAGGATTGGCATCATTATAAAAATACCTGGAAAGGGGCAGAGGAGAAGAATCAAGGATCTAATGGAGATATACTATCATTATTGTCAACTCTGTGATACACAGACACTGTTCTAGAGTCTCTGGCCCTTTTCTATGTCCATCTTCAAACTACTACTGTTTAAGGACCTCACCTGCAGCCAGCCACAAGCCTTGCATTTTCCCTGGTTTCCTGTTCGATATCCACAGCCTCAGACATTTTTTGACAAGGCCCACAATGGCTAACAGGCAACCTCTGTAGCAAGACACACCCACAGAGGTGTGTGGGCATTCTTGGCCAGCCCTGGGCTACACAGTAGAAGATAACCGCCCAAAATACCAGTGCCTCTGCTCCCTCAAAAGATCCTTACCTCCACGGCAAAGAAGGTGCAACTGGCTCCTCTAAGCTTCTCCAGCAAGGAAATAGGTCACATTGTAAAGTGACTTTGGAGGAATCAGGTTAGCACCATGATGCTAAACAGGTCTCTGTAGTCCATGCACAGAAACAAGAATCATGTTTAAATGTCACATCAGCAAGTTGTGGATAAACCCCAGGTATGCACAAGCCCATGTCTGCTGCTTCCAAGGCTTCCAGGGAAGATGAATTAAAGAAATGCATGAATGTATGCTATATTTTTAATAATTATTCCTTCTGCAGATTAAAATCAGCTTTCAAATCAGAGCAGGAAAGGACAGTAAGGTCACTGCAACAAAAACTTTATCTGATAAGGACTGGCTTTTACAGCTCCAGATCTACTCACTAAAGCAAAGACATTCGTCACTGATAAATGTCAACTAACTGTAGAAGGAAAATTCACATAATTTCCCCCTAACCTAGAAGTCATCATAAGGGGGAAATTTAATGAAACACATAAAGGCCATGGTTCAGCAAGGTGACGCTTATCTCCTACGATGTGCAAATAAATCAAGTTGCATGGAAATAAGCAACACAAAACTCCCATTGGCACTACTCTATACCAGCTAGCCCCAAAGACATTTCAGAGTCATTTTGGCTAATTTTAATCTTTTTTCTTTGGTTACAGCTGGTGCATATGCTGTCAACTATGTTAGGACAATGACTTCCAAACATGCACAAGATCACTGTGGTCACAAATTACACTGTGAAGGGAAGACACAACTTCCCTAGCCTTCCTTGATACATGCCCATTAAGGTTTCTTCTCTAAAATGAAAATGTGAGAAAGAGGGGGTAACACAGCTGCTCTCACAGTGTGTAATCTAATGATGCCACAGCCTTGATAAAGACTCTCTCAGGTGGTCAGTAACCATAAAGAAATACCTGAAGGTAAAGTTTATACAAAATCTCACAAACCATGGTGTTAGAAGGAAAAAATACACTCTGACAGAATAGTATTTCAAATCAAATTAAGACTTTTTAGTGCAGCCAATTATATATGCATATTAAGAAAATGACAACCACTTTTCACCAGAATTTGCCAATCTGTTTTGACATGAAAAATGTGGTGTAACAACACTCTTAATAAAATTAACGGTTATTTACCAAAGTGCTTCTTGTATGCTCTACAGTTCATTTCCTTGTGTCATTTTTTTTTTTTTTTTTTTTTTTTTTTTTTTTTTTTACCCAGTGTAAATACAGGGTCTTTTACAAAGAGGGTGTGAAACAAAAGGCAAAAACCCCCAAACCAATAATCAGAAAACCCATCTGGAATGAAATCTTCTAATACCTTATGGAAAAACTGCTGGAACGAGTTTTTACCCTTTCCAATGGACAGATGTTCTCATCAATGAGAAAATTAGAACTAGATGACAAACTCTGAGATTTAAATGTCACTCCCTACCACTCTGGTTCAAATAAAAATGGAGTGGCACTAAGAGAGCAGTATGCAAGCTCTGCAGATTGTTAATTTCTTCTAATTAAAAAGCAGAGTTTACAGACATATTTAGTGACACTCATCATAAAGTACACATCTGAAAGTAGAAGGCTTTCTTGTTTTCAGTGCCCAGAAAGCTATGTTCTCATTGCTAGTGAATTATTTGCTTTCTTGCTCTATTCAGGAATTTCCCACTTCATGTAACATCTTTAAATAAAATTAAAATCTCAGACCCACTACTAACTCCCACAGAAGGCAACCTCCTGAGCACCATCTGAGCAAGGTGCAAAGAGTGAATTCAAGAAGTGCATTTTTGACTCTTTATGTATGATGCAAAAAGGCACAAAAAGGACACACTGATCAGGCAGTACAACCAAAACATTTATAATGCGAATATTATTTTACCTCCTGAACACTGGAAGAGAATATCCATGAAGGGATGCACTGATTGTCTTGGGTGCCTTTCTGGAAGGTACACTTTAGTTTAAGTCAAGTCATTAGGCTCAGTACAAGAGGAAGAAGATGAAATCCAATCGAATGCATTACAGAGGTCAGACTAAATGAGCTAATGGTCCCTTCTGGTCTTAAAAAATCTATTAATCTAATTTAATTCTCTGTTCTACTCTTCATACCAGAGTCAATTTAAACTCATTTATATGATAAGAACACATTACAGCAGCCTTACACAACACACCATGTTCTGACTATGCAGTTTTAGGCTATCCAAAAGCTTCATTTACTTCCCACCAAGCTCAGAAGGAGATTTTGTTTATCCATAAAGAGAGCTTATATTTACAAACAAGGCACCAGGCAGAGGCACCTCTCCCAACACAACACTGGATAAATCTGCACCTTAAACTATACGAACCGACCAGAAACTTTCCAGAGCACTTTCCACCTTGGCTTGGTTTTTGGGTGCTGGTATTTCTTACTTACTTATCCCGATACTTGCCATGGTGAAGCGCACAAGTTTTTATCAGTAAAATCTGTTCCAGTCACTCCAAAGATATTTCTTGTGAATAACTTGTAACACACTCAATATTGCACCAAGAAAATACTTGGCAGTCACTGTCCAGTGAGAAAAGCAAGCTCTTATGTGGAGAAGGCCAAAAATACTCATTGCTGTTAGTCCCTCCAGTGTATACATATGCTCCTGTCAAACAAATATATTTTATTACCTCTCCCTCAAAACAGAAAAAAAAAAAATCCCCTCCTTTTCTTCTTCATGCAGCCTTCCCTCAATACTTCTCTCCTCCTGGAGCCTGTGTTCACATTAACATTACCAGTCATTCGCTTAATTCAGCAGTACAAGAGTACAAAACACATGAATTCAGGCTGACTGACCTTAGCGAGACACAGCATCCTTCATGCATGCCTTGGATAGAGGGAATTATTTAACACAGTCAGAGAGGCAACTGAATTTTAGGCCAATACACAGGGGTTCACAAAATCTGTTATTCACACGGTACATTGGAAAGACCCTACGAATGGACTAAAGACTTCTCTGCTGGCGTATCTATACTTGATGCCATCTTTACTTTTTCTGTCTGCTTGCAGCACACAGGCAGCCCTTTCCCCACCTCCTGCCTAAACATCGACAGATGAAAAAGAATTGTAGAGCTGCCTAATGCCTCATCTCTCCAGTGGCTGTGTTAATTTATTCCAGCTATTTGAGAGAAGCATGAATGGCACCCCAGTAAGCCAGCTCAGACTGGTATAAAGGCAGCTGATTTTCCCATCTTCTGTCATGGGCAGTGTATAACTTATATAGTTTTCAGCTCTGATGTTTCTTTGCTTTCCCCCTGCCATCCCTTTTGAGTCTCAAGTAGCTGGTACTTTGTGAGAATACTGAACCAAAGAACTACATAACATGAAACAGCCGGTTTGCTTATTCAGTGACAGTCTCTTTAAACTGAATCCCATGTTTCAGTGAAATTTGCCTCAAGTCCTGTTTCTTCTCAGCACATTTTAATCAAGCAAAAATCCTATTTACAGTGAAGAAATCCTGTTACAGTGAACAATCACTATATTGTTTTAATGGACACAGCTCTTTCACCTAATCCTTCATCATTTGCTTTGCCCTCCAATCATAAGCACACTCTTAAAAAATCATCTTTTCAACATAAAAATGTAGGGCAGATATGGTGACTCAAATTCATATGGATACTCACTATTTGTTCCAGCTTACAATTTATATTTATATACCCTCTTTAGATGCTTTAGACACAAATGAGGAGGTCAAAAAGTCTCTCACTAGCAAAATGCAGTTCCTTCCAGGGCAAACAAAAGTTCACTGTGGACTCATTCCTGAAGCCCTTAGTCCAAACTCCCCCCAGGTTCAGAGGATTTGTCTGAATAATGGCTGGGCTGAAACTCTCCAGAAATTCTATTACTTTGTCCCAGAAACTTTCTCATTATAGCAACCTTTACTCATGCACACCTGGCAGACTTACTTGAAATAAATGCATATTGGTTTTGGTTTGATTTTTTTTTTCCACCACCCAACTCTCTTGATGTAGTGTAGTTACTAATGTCAAAATGCACTTCGAGAAGGTGTGCTTCAGAGTGACTATTATCTCTTTTTTTCTGGGATCTACCCCTTCTTTCCCTGTCATGTTGTTGACAGCATCACCAACTAGCATTTCACAGCCTTTCATGGCTGGTCCCATTTCTCCCAGAACACGGAAATCTTCAAATTAGCTACCAGGATGCTTTTTGTACCTTTAACCTAAATTCCCTTCCTATAAGCAATCCATCACATCTAACCCTACTGTGAGAGTTCAGCTGGATTTTTGAGGATAAAGTTGGCCCTTCTATTCGTCACATATACACTGTGTACTTATTATCAGCACTATTATACCTTATATGTCTGTAAAGTTGACTTGCTGCCCCATCTGAAGAATGAGATGTTAAGGGCATCACCAGAACTTCTTGAAGTCAAGGAAGGGATCTATAAAGCCTCCCTATAAAGGTTCAGTAATTTCGTACATAACTCCTAAAAAGCTTTTTACTCCTTTTTACCCTGTGTATCAAGGCCAGAGTATGAGGGCATCCAATGTATCATCTGCTTGCTTTGACTCTGAAGCAGAATATAGCAGGGCATGCACATCTGCTTTCTTGGCTTTATTGGTTAAAAAAAAGAAAGAAAACCTGGCATGGCAGCACCGCAGAGTGCTCATGGCATTGAAGAAGTTAATTAGCAACACTGAACTAGACTTCAGGAGATGAGTCTTAATAAGTGCTGCTAAAAATATTACAGTAGTCATTTCCAGAACCAACACAATCAGTGGCAGACAAGCGAGGAGAGCGATCCAGACTCATGAGCTGCCATGGTGGAGGTATTTTCAGTGAGGAGCAGGAATACAGACTGCTCATTTTAAAAACACAGTAGCAGAAAACCAAGCTGATACATGAAGAAAACTTCCAGGACCCCACACCCCAATCCAGCCAGGCCAGAGCAGAGCTGCAGAGAGAAAAAAAGTGTTTGCACCACATAGGGCCAGCCTTGAGGAATCAGGTCCACAAATATAATCTAAACTAAGAGGATAATGCCTCGAGAAGAAGCCTGGCAGGTTATAATCCTGTTTTGGGATGGGAGGAGAGGAGCTGGCAGAGGCAACAGCTCAAAAATGGAACATCCTGGAGACTCGCTGGGCTAAAGCCCCAACCCTGTGCAGACCCCCACTGCTGCACACAGGCCAGCAAAATCTGCTAGCCAAGGGATAAACAGTGCATTTGTCACTAAAAATCATGTGTAAAAATCCAATGCTCAAAAGCTGTCTCTAGCACACGATTCAGTCCCTTATTCCTGCAAAAGGCAGCCTGGGACATTTGCTATGTGTCACCTCTTGCTCCCGGCCTCTGTCAACCAGCTCAGACCCAAAGGGCTGGCACACTCATAGCTGGGTTTTCTGCAAAGCACTTGCATCAGATTGATAAGCTGTGGTGGATGTCAGCGTGACAAGCTGGTGGTCTTGAACTTAATGAAATGTCAATTAATCACAACTCTAGGCTGATTCCTCAAGTCAAAGAACTCGCTGCAGAAGAGGAAAAGCCACTATCCTTCATATACAGTCAATGCTTTTTTCTCTATGCAATCACCCCGCTATCTTCAGCAGTACATCCCATGCTTGCTGCCAGGAACAGCCGCCTCAGCTTTTCAGACATGTTCTTGGCAAGGTGCTTTCCCCCTCCTGGCGTTTGACAGGATTATGAAGTGCCGAAGTCTCTGGCCTCCTTTTGTTTTGAAGCTTGAAAGTGTAGTTTAGCTTAATCATTTTGTCTCTTGCTGCCCTTCCCCTATCCCTCAACTATCCTAGTTACCTACCAGCCCAGTCCCCAAGCACTCCTGCTTGTGAGCCCATGGGAACAGGACTCCAGCCTATGAATACTGACTGTGACTTCCTGGCATGCAGGTCTTACAGCCGATTCCCATCTGGTTTGCAATGGTAACAACCAATCTCCAAAGAGGATAAAGCAGTATCCTGGTTTATCTCCTGGGTGGGTTAAGTCTGCTGTATCATTTTCTTAGGCTGGCTCACATAGGTGCCTCACCGTAGGAGCAGTGACTCCAGGAAAAGGAGGGCTCCTCCACCTCAATTTGGTAAGGCTACCTCCTGTTCCATGGTCCTACTGAGAGAAGTACATTTTTATTTAGGAGAAGGGAGCAACGACATATTTATTTGTACTGGAGAGGCACTGAAGATACTCCTGCTGTGCTAACCAAACACTATTAGTATTTATGAAATGCTCCACAAAGGGAGCATTCTGAAGCTGAGGAATCTTGCACTTTTTAAGGACTTTTTTTGTGAGAAGGTAAAGAGCTTCGACTCCAGCCTTCCTGGCAAAAAGCTGGAATCCCTAATTTCAGAGAAGTGTCCATTGGTATGATACTTTTAAATCATATTTTAATCAAACACTGCTTTACAAAGAGGGAAAATTTAAAACAGGATAAAAATGAGGAGACAGATCAGGCCTCAAAATGGGGAACAAATGCAGTTCTGGATCCCAGCATACACCAGTTAGGTGAAATATCCTCCTGTCCTTCACAGCTTAAGGTACCAGCTGGCCAGAAAATGTAGGTTGGGATGCCAGCTTTGTTATAAAAGATGAAGTGTCTCTGTGCTGCTTTCTTCACCTTCAAACTTAGACATCTTAAATAGCAAAAAGGGACTGAAATATTTATAGAATAAATGGGACACGCATATATGGGCAAATATTAGAGGATAAAAGCCAGGGCCCCAGTCATGATATGTGTTTAGCAGAGGCTTCTGAAAGCAAGAGCTGATCCCTCTGAAAACCTCCAGCAACAGTGTGCAACCAGCAGCTGTCACTGTAAGCAATGAAGAGGAACCGGAGTGAGAGAGCTAGGGATGCTCCTAGATGGGAGGAAAGCAACTGGAAAACAAAAGCACAGGAGAAGCTGCAATTAAATACTCAGCATCTCCCTAAAAAAGGCCCGTGTCTGCCAGGATAAGCTGCTAATTGAAAAGGCTCAGGTGGCCTTTTAAAATGCTGCTCGAACTCAACCTCAGAGTTACTAAGCATGTCTTATCACAATCAGATCTCAAAGCGATGGCAATTCATATCCTGTGCACAAGTAGGATTTAAGATTTGGTAGCCCTACTGATGCATTTCCCAGGCAAGGATGTAGGGTGCTGAAGGCGAGCAGTGCAGGAAGCTGCTTTCTGCTACCTGTTATCAAGTGACAGCTTTGAACCGTTCAAGATCCTCTGCCCACTATCCACATTACTCAGCTGTCAAAGGAAAAGCCTCAGATTTATGACGTGAAAATTACATTTTAACGAGGTGTCATATGTGTTTAAAGTTCTTATTCATCACCATACTGCCACATCTTTTACCCAAGACACAATGCACTTAATTAGCATATTATAAGGACAGCGGGTTCACCTTATCTGCATTATTAAACTGCTTTAGGAAAAAAACCCAAACCCAACCACCCTCACTGAATAAAATCGTTGTAACCACATGTTAAGAGAGCATCGCACAATATTTAACAAAATGTGGAGGATAAAGGTTTGACATGCACCCTCTGAGGTTTTTAAAATATCTCAGATATGGATGAAGCTTCATATCACATGTGATTACCTGACTGCCAGCCCAGTGTTAATACACAATCTACGGAAGCCACTTAAGCACAGTGAGGCTGTATTAGAAGTCTTATATCCCTTCTTCCTTATGTGTTGGGCATATTTATTTATTAACTTCATACAGCTATCAAACATCCCATACTTGTAATGCCTGGGTCTCCTGGATATAATTTAAAACATGTCCTTTAAAGTAGGTGGTCTGTATTTCCCACGTCACTGGGAATGGCTGCCAGGACATGCACAGAGGGATCCTTATCCTGGTTCAGGTTCTTCCCCAGACTTCTTCACTGCTGAGCTACAGGACAAGCTTTGGTCCTTATCCCTGGTCTAAACTCTCAGCCAGCACATCCTGAACTGCCGTGCAAGAGATGTCAGCACTGGCACGTGGCACCTCTGGCACTTAAAAGACAAAACTTTCTTCTGGTCTCTCTGCTGCCCAGGAGCCCCTGCCTGGTACCCAGCCAAGAGCCATGACCGCCCTGGTGGGTGCAGAGACAAAAAGCTGAGAGATGTGTGTTTGTATGCTGCACAGCGCCGGGAAGCAGGATGGGAGCACTTTACCTTTTTGGAGAGGAGGATTTGTTGATATTTTCCCAAATTTGTTTATGCAGACTGTATCACAAGTGGGTGATGATTAAAACAGGTAACTCTGGTGAATATTAAGACTGATTAGGTTGCAGAAAATTTTTCATTCTGTTGATACAGCGTAACATTTCCCTCTGCATGTTTCTAGTGGGACACATAAAAAAATTAACAAACCTGAACACTCTCCTGGGTTCAGCTTCTTGAAGAATGTGATGGAAAACACTGCTAGAGTTGCAGAGCTATTCTCACTATCACTTCAAATTAGCAAACTCAAAAACAGCTACGAAGAAATAATCCAAAAGCTCGGGAGCATTTATAGAGAAGCATTCTCCAAAAAAACTAATTTTAAGGCCAAAGAGCTCAAAGAAAATATGCTTCAAAGGCTTTTGGTATCTTCAAGTTCACTTCTTGAAAGTAGACATTAATGACAGGTTTCCTGGGATTTGAAGGCACTGGGGAGTGTTTGCTTTCAGAACTGCTCTTGAGATAAATGAAAACAACCCCAGACAAAAAGAACAAAAAAATGAGCGGGGCAAATCCTTAAAATGCATCTTTTCCCACTTCTGAGAAAAATGAACAATTGGTTTTAATTCAATCAGGAGCCCTGAACTGCTTCTAGATCAAGTTGAATCCAGATTTGTGCCTCACTTAAGACTTCAGAATATTTTGTCTTGCCTTGTACCTTCAGCTGCTACAGAAGTTGAACACAGAAACTCCAGGTTTTGACACTCATTTACTCTGAGAAGTAAAAGCCCATTTTTTCAAACAGCGGGTGAGAGAAGCTCTGCAACAGTGAAGATCTCAAACACATTGTAAACCTACATGCACAAACAGACCTCTAATTAAAAATCATAGAAAATGTTAATCACTGTGAAGACGAGGATGTGATCCTTGCCTTTCCTATAAGCTAAGCAACTCCTGCCTCCTTCCATTTTCCTTGGATGGTTTGGGAAAAGACTGAAAATGTTTGAGTGAACTGGAGCCCCCAACAGCTGTTTTTTATTTTAGATATCCTTGAAATATGTGATACTAGAGATTTCAAATATGTTTCAAATATGTTACTATTTAGGTAGCTAAATATATCACTTTTCTTGTTAAGACCAATTTTTGGCTTTAAGAGCTCTTCTAAAACTTCACCCTTAATTGTTTTTTAACAACCATTTGTTCAACCCATCAATTTTACAATCTTTCTTTTATTTTCTAATTAAGCAGATATTGTTTACATATTTTGCTACTCAAACTGTAACCCTGTGGAAAATGGCTGCATTGAACATTGCCTTGCTCTTACAGAGAAAGGCTCTAATAGAGAAACACTGCTGAATTTTTAAGAGGAGAAACACATAGCCACAGACCACTCTGTATTAAAAAAAAACAAAAACAAAAACAAAAACCAAATATAAATATCCTGGGTCTCCACTGCATCAGCTTCTGTTCTGCTCTTTGGTGGAGGAGCTGGGTTTAAGCCAGCCATATACTTAGTATTATATATAAAGCAATGCAGCATGAAATTTGTTGTTAACCAGAAAATGTTGCACTGAACTTGGAAGAGAAAGAGTCACGCAGATCTGGTCTCCCAGCTCCACTCTGCAAAAAAACCCTGGTCTCAAGCAAGTGTTTGCTCACCTATTCAATTCAAAATCAGTGCTTCTGTTTGACTGACTCATAAAATAATGCTCCCACTAATCAGGCTGTGCAGGTAATGGAGCAGTAAACTCCCTTTGCAAAGGTATTTTTCTTGGTTTTGACATGCCTTGGCCCATTCAAGCTGTCTCATCAAGAATTTCACTTGCTGTCAGAGCAGTCCTCTCAAAAGTCCTCTAAACCCATAAAATAGTGAGGTAATGGGATCCTTATGCATTTCTGCCAAAAAGAAAATCCCAGCAATTTTCAGAGAAGAGAAACGCATGTAAAATTCAGCTTTGTGCCCACATTACAAAGCTATCAAAAGCTGCATGAAAGAAACGTCAGAGAAAGCTCACCAGATTCCCTGACACCAGATTAACCCTCTCATCTCACCACCCAAAGCCAAAACTGCTTCAAGCTTTCCATCTGAGGCATTGCAGGATTTTAAATTCTCCTCCTAACGTGAATGAAATTAGAAGGGTTTCAAACCAGAGTAACACAAGGACAAATCAAATCATTGCACCACAGACTTTCAGCCCTCTGCAAGGTTTTCACCTGCTCTCCCATCTCACCAGCTTAGACTGGTAAAAAGGGAAGAACCATTTCCTTTTTTAAAGGAAAGTACAAAATCTGTTTTTTTCCACTGATTATGGCTTTTCTTATTAAAGATGCTATTACCGACAATGGTCACCACGTGAAAAAGCAGCAGCAGAGAGTCTGCTGTAATACCTGGAAATAATTCACTGAAAAGGAGAGAAACTCCGTGAAATAGAAGGGATGCAATTGATTTTCACTCCTTGGGGATAACCGATAGCTCACAAATTGCGCTGCTTCACTCCACCACTCAGAAAGTACATGCTCATCATTAAGTTGGGAGAATGAGAAGTATTACTTCATTTTTTGCTCATATGAGATCTTACAGAGGTCAACATCATTGAAAATGTCCCTGCTCCTCTCTTAACAGTCACTTGGGGTTTTTTTTCATCTGTCTCTCCAAGATTTCCTTCTCCTCTTCCTTGCATTTTTGTATAAAAATGAGAGATTCACTGCCATTTTACTACTTTTATTCTACCTCTCCCCAGTTTTTCATATCCACAGTTTCTTTCAGCATCACTTGATCCATTTTTTGTATAAATAACAGGCTGCACACAGGAAAAGAAAAGCAAAGCTCAGCAACAGAATCCTCTCGACTTCTCTTTTTCAATCTGAAGCCCTGAATCCACTCATCCACTTCCAAGTTTCTTAACCAAAAATAATGTTTTCGTAATATCCGTGTTATGAATCAAATAGTTTACTGTCCAAATTATATTAATTATGCCTTTCCTCTTACTGTTTCTACCTTTCTGAAGTACACAGTCTACCTGATAACTATGACTACACTGTGTACAGCAGTAACCATTTGAAAATGATTGAGCAATTTGGAAATTCTTGCACTGTCATATGAGTTTGACCACAACCTAGGCTGTCAGTTATTAATAAAGTGGCGACTGTGAACCTAATACTTGAAAAAGATGAAGAAGTTTGTAAAGTTAAGGGAATATAACCCAACTAAGTAATTACCAGTCTGATTTCAAACAGGAAAAAAGGTGGAAAAGCTCAGAATCCTCTGGGGGCCAGATGCTTTCTCTTAGAGAAAGTATAGTAAGTCAGAGTAAATCATGAAATGCTTTAAAAAAAGAGCAAGAATGCTCACATTTGCAGTTACTGGTGGCTTCCCTGAATAGCCCAAATCCCCCAGCTTAATGGAACAAAGTCATTTAAACTGTCTGGCAGTCTTCCCTTGGCCATTTGCGGCAACAGCATCTTCCATGCTTTGTTTAGCCAAAATTCCTGCAGAAAGGAAGATGATCTGATGTATGGAGGAAAATTCAATTAAGGAGTAAAGAATGCTATCCCTGTGACGTAAACAAGAGCGTGGACATTTGGAGACTGTTTCAATTTAGCTAAGGGTAGTGCACTCCTTCCTCAATTTCATTTCAAACAAAGATTAAAAAGAAGGTATTCTGCATGTATGAATGTCTTAATATCCATTGTAGGTCTTGTGGTGGGTTTTAATTTACAGAAACACAGGCAGATCAGTAAAAGAGGTGTGTACTTCAATTTTACATCCTATTTGCAATTCAGATTTTGGCTCAGTATTAAAACCCTTACCTGCTCTGCTGTCCAGTGGGCCAAAATCCAAGGAATATTTCACGACGTGATAGTTGTTCCATACATAAAGGAGGTTGTCCCGGGGATTATAATCCACAGCAGCAATGTATTGGTAGGAGTTTGGAAAGGGCACATCCACCATGCTATCCTTGCTTTGGTCAGTGTTATATATGTAGTCTATTTTATTCCCTGTGGCTTCATTGTCATCATCCTCATACACAGACTTCACCACATATAAAATCCCACAGATCATGAAGGCGTTAGAAGCTGACCTCTTGTCATAGGCAGTATCCCATGTCCCTTCAATCCTTAAAGTGTAAGGGTTTAACTGGCTAATGACTATTTTGCCATTATTTTGTTCTGTTGCATAGATTACCCACAGCCCATTCTCATCCACAGCCAGGTCTATATCAGACTTGCCTCCCCAGCGGTAGGGAGAAGTGTCATGGTAATTTGCATTAGCTATGATAGCCTCCCCGCTTTTGATCCTTGTCCGCAAGTCAAACTTGACTATGTTCCTGGTTCGTTCCTTGTTAAAGAACAAAGCCCCATCGTACACCACGAACCCTGTGCCATCCACCCGGTGCGGGAGTTTGTAGGTCGTGGTTGGCCTCCCAGCAATGAAGTCGTCCTTGGAGGAGTATTCTGTCAGCGTGTCTGTCCGGTACGGTGTCCAGGGCATGTAGTAGATCTTGTCGGATGCCTGCAGAGGGTCCTTGCACCAGGCACCAGACTGGTGGTCAGATTCAAATAAATGTTCGCTCTGGTATACTCCTTTCAGCAGTCCAGGGCAAAGAAAAACTGTCGGAGGGGAGAAGAATTTAAAACAAAAAAACAAAGTTAATGACAGTTCAGGGGTGGTTGGCCCGACCATCTCAACAGCTTCTAGTTCTGGAGCAGAGCGCACTCGAGGTCAGAGGAAACCCAAGAGCAATGCCTTGTAGCTGGAGACTAGCCTTCCTGCTGGCCACGTCTCTAGAACAAGATTTGCTCCATGAAACTGACTTTTTTCCCCCCCCCTGTTTTTTCTATCAACTGTGGCTCATTTTCTTATTGCTTTTCAAATCTGTTTTTGCAGGTGTACTTACTTGGACCACTCGCCTTTGTAAACTCTGAAATGAATATGTACCCCCAAAGGATTTCTGGGTTTGAATTTCCAGATTATATTCTGCAATGAATCTGTACCTACTAGGTGAAGGGGTAAACTCCTGGGGAATTGATCCACATATTTATTTGAACAGCCCACAGAAGAGTGGCCTAGAAATGGAAATAAGAGAAAGAAATTCCGATCCTTACAGCCCAAGCGATATTAAATATTTAAAGGGTACCGATAGCAAAGCAGAAGCAAATCCCTTAGCAACTCAGAAGAGCATTTAAAGCAAAGGGAGCTGGGGGGAACACCCATCTACAGATCTGCAGTATAACTAGAAATGAAGCTTTCAAAGCTGCTACAGGACACACAAAACATGCAGTCCACACGATTAAAAACGAATGATGTATGGATGCTGAAAGGAAAAGACAAGGAAGGAAGGAAGGAAGAAAGGAAAGAAGGAAGGAAAAGAATAAAGTTCACTGGAGAGGAACCCAAAGTCTAGATTTTAATCAGTTAAAAAATGTCCTGTTAAATACAGTAGTAATTCAAACTTAAAAACATATACCTTCTATTGTTACATGAGAGGAGCACAGAGGAGTGGTTTGACTAACCAGGGTGCTTTGCTGCTCAGACTTCGGGGGGGCTGAGAGGAGCCAGGGCATGCCCAGCACACCTGGGAGGAGGCTTGGCCGGCACCTGGCTGACCGTGGCATCACAGGAACGCCAACACCAAAATGCTGGCTAGCCAGGGAGACAAAAGGAGGGCTGCCGCAGAGCAAAACTGTCTCACTTGCCCCCCGTCATCCCTGTAGCACCCTCCTGACCTGGAGGTGCTGCAAACAGCGGGAGATTATTTATTGGTTATTTGTAATGCTGGTCTCCGTGAGCATGTAGTACAATAACCATGATGATGGGATGGGCAGCAGGGAGGCATGAAGAGGTATCCCACCACACGCTTCTGGTAGGACGGGGCTGGCAGATGGGACCCCATGTTCGTGCTCCCTGCCTGGAGCATAACCAATTACTTTCAGAAATGAAGAAATTGGTAATACCCTCTGGAGAGCAAGATAGGAAGAAAATCAGATTTAGTAACTGGTGTGAAAGTATATTGCTCTACTGGAGTCTAAGTAACCACCCAGAGTTTCTGATAAAGGGGTGCTGTTTTCAAGAAGCTTTTATTGCACAGATATACTTATGCACATATGTACATATGCACACTTTCCAAATACTTTGGGGCAGGAGAAGAGTGAGTTATCTAAACCTTTGCATAGAAATTGAATGAAAAAAAGTGGCACTGGTAAAAACTCTTCAGCAAAAATGAATTATCCAGTGAAGTTGAGCAGCAGAGATACTAAATAAACTTTAACAAAAAAGTAGTGAGAATTAATGACAAAGTATTTAAACTAAAACGTTAAACTGTTAAATAACAGCCTATACATAAGTAATATATATATAATTTGAAAGGTATTTAATTACCTTTTTGTTCCACTTCTATTGTAGAGAGAGAGGTAAAGAGAGAAAGGAGAAAAGAGAATAGATTAATGGTACTGTATTGGCCAGGTACTTTTCTTTACCTCTTTCAAATGAAAAGGAAGCTTTATTAATTTACTTTAGTATGTGAACATTTTTTATATATATATATATATATATAAAGCCTTTCCTCTGATATACACTGGACATTATGCAGAGAAGCTGAGCAAAAATACAGATATATTTTAACTTTACAAAAATCTTTAAGAAGAAAAAAAGCAACCAACACTTGGGACATACAAAGCCCCCTGAACTATTTGAAATACCTCCTCAGCAGCAACCTTGGACTAGTTTCTTAGAGGAAAAATAAAATACCCATACACTGAAATACGACTGATACAGATTTACGTATGGAATAAAAACTGCAGGGAGAAACTTTATAGAATATACATCTTCATATATTTCACAAAAATCCTGTAAAATAGAGAACCCTACTTTAAGCAGGAGAATATTCCCTTATGACACAGAGAACTTAGGAGAGTCAAATGAAGCACATTAGTGGATGTTTGCAGAGTCCTGTCTCAGAAAAATAAGCTTTAGTAGGACTTGGGAAAAAAAATCTAAAGTATTGTAATACTTACATGATTTGTAAGATCCTGAAGACATACAGTGTGAATAAGTTACAAATATCTAAGCATATTAAAAAAGCCCAACTCAGAACTCGATGGATATTTTAACGTGAATTATTCACCATGCATCATAATGCTGCTGAAGAGGCTCGTCCCTTCAGACGAAACCCCTTGCAGTCAGAATAAATAAATGCAGTGCACTTATTAATTGCTAAACACTCAGTACCAGTTTCTATAGCCAAAAGCCTCCTGTGAGAGGTCCTGGGGGCCTTCATCCAAAAGGGTTATGGCACAGCCCTTCTTCCAGCACGGCGGGGCCCCAAACAGGTTCTCGCACCCCCAGCCCTTGGGTTTGATGGTTCTTTAGGGCCTCTTCCCTGAAGGTGTAGGAGAAGACAGGCCCCATAAAATATCACTGAGGGGGAAGTGAGAACTTGCCAGCAAAACAGTATGGTTTTGACAGCTGAGAGATCTCTGTTCAGAGAAGCGAGACAGGAATGCAAAGGTATGCACGCGCACTTTGTTTTTGCTTGCCCAGAGTTCAATCTGGCCCCTTCCAGACCAAGAAACTTGCCAAATGACTGTCCTCTGGTGCTGGGACTGCAAACCCCTTTGCATTCGAAAGTCTCATTCATTTGGATGGGAAACTGCAGGCTCAACGGAAGAATGATTTCAGGGTAAGACTGCAAATGCATTGGCTAGACATGTGGATCTGCACTTTGCCGTATGGGGAGGTGTACATCCGGAGCCAACTGCAGCTCCCAAAATTAATGCTTCCAAACTTAAACAGTCTTTTTTACCTGAGCTTTGATTCAGGCTCCTTTCTACCTCCTAACAGGTTAAGGTTAAAGGCAAATGTTTTCACCATGTGGCTGTCAGGGCTCTAGGGAGTAGAGACCACGCATTTCAGTGGAAGCACCTGGTTTCGAAAGGGAAAGAGCTAGCAAAATTAAAAGGCACCAGACCCAGCAACTGGAGAAACCTGCAAAGCAAATGTTCTCCCCATCCCAGACTGTGGCTGGCCACAATAAGTAAAGTATTCAGAAAAACACTAAATGTCCCTGTCAAAAGAAAGAAAGCAAAACGACATATCTCCAAATGTATGGCTTCACAATGATTCTTCTGTCTGATGGTATACCATACCTCTGGCAGCATAGAAGGTAGTAATTTACATTTCCAAACAAGCAAAAGCTTTTTTAATGCACTCAAACAACAGTGTGATATTGTAAAGCAAGAAGAGAGAAACTTCTGCAGGAGATAATATATTCATGACCAGCTGAGCTGAGTGACCTGAAGCATTGATTACCCTTATCCTGAATATCTCGTATGTGTTATTAGCGGTCAGTGCCATATCCAGCTCTCTTATAATTCCAGACATGGTATGTGTTTTGGTGACCTCCTGCATGGTGCTTTCCATTGTATCCCAAATACATATTTTCTTCCTGCTGATTTAGGACTTAATGCTTTTGAAGTTCAGTAATTACTCAGCTTATATTGGGATATCATATTATTTGAACAGGTTGCATGGGAAACTAGGACATTTTAAAAGGAAGGGTCTAATTAGTATCTGATTATCTGTTCAATCATGCCACATATCACTGCAAAACTGTCTTTATAAAGTATTGCAAGAATTTTAAAAATTTTGCCCAAATACAGACAATTTTACATCTTTGCAATGCCTGTGCTAGTCCACAGAATTTAAATACTGTTTATAGCACAGGAGATACCTTATCTCCCTACAGGGATCTACAGATAAAGCACATGTACACAGTTATTTCTCTTGCAGTGAGATCTCCACTCCTGCTGTTGCTATGCTGGAGAATCACAGAATTGTCTAAGTTGGAAAGAAACTTGAAGATCATCTAGTCCAACCATTAACCTAACACTGACAGTTCCCAACTACACCAGATCCTGAAGCGCTAAGTCGACCCTACTCTTAGAAGAACAAGGGTATTTCATCTAGATTTCCTACACTGGTTGCAGGCCAGCGACATTGGCTTCAAGAGTGCCAGAGGCCCAAAGGAAATCAAGATCGACTTGCCAGGGAGTTACAAACAAGACTTTCCATGTACCCTGATTTTCTCCCGTTTCTTCAGATGGAAGAAAAACCGAGGCCAATGCATGGTCATTGGCTGCTACAGCCTGCCCCTGCTGCACCTGGAGCCAAGCGATCAGGCAGATTCCTGCCACCCACTCAGAGAAATTGCACAAACAAATTAATTAAATGCTCTTAGTACTGCTGGGTTGAGGATCTGAAAATACACTCTTAATTTCTGGCACAATTAACACTTGAACAACATTAACTGCTCATTTTCTTACCACCATGTTGAGTTGCACTCAACTATTTAAGGCAGAAGCACGCAGCGGCAGAGTCCTGTAGAGAGCTCTCTCCCTGGCACTGCTTCAAACCCGCAACAGGAGCACAAAACTGAAAAAAAATTATCTGAGCAGGGGGGATGTTAAAAGTCAAATTCAAAAGTAAGTAGAAAGTTGTGCCCTGTACTTTGCCAGCTTTTTTTTTTTTTTCAGGACTGATGTTTAATGGCAGAATAAGTATCATCCACTCCATGTTCCTGTCCTTCACAGGTCAAACATGACAAAACAGGACTAAGAAAACAGGTTTTTGAGGTTCACATAGTAGCACAAGATGCAGTGTCTCAGCCATGCTGGGGGTGCTTCATGCCAGACATGGCTAACTGCTGCATCTTGCCTCCACCACCCAGCTTGATCAGATGCATGGGAGGTGAAGCCGAAAAGCGGCCATGGCATTAGGGAACCAGCTAAGGAGAAATATCGCCAAAAGGCCAGCACTGGACTTGTGCCCTGCTCCAACAGATGACCCATGCTGCAAGATGGTGATCATCACACAGCTGACTCACCACTGGGCCCTGAGCCGTGCTGGACTCCACCATTAAGCTCCCTCTAACTATAAAACAAAATCTGAAAGGTGCCTTGCACCAGGGCTCCTCATACGAGAGTGGTCTGGGATCTAAAGCCTTTTCTTCCTTTGTCTAACCCCTAGACTCAAAGCTGCTTGGCCAGCCTTGTGTCAACAGCAAAGCACCCACAACTCCCGACCTTTGACTTGAGGGTGCTACTTCCCTGGAGCACACACAGAAAGCTCTCCCAACATACTTGTTTCTCCCCAACACACACACCCCATCTGTGGGTTTTAGGTTGAAGTTGAACATGTTTAGGAAGCTGCAAACCTAGCAATGCACCCCAAAGTGCACCCATGTAGAGCCTGCTTGGTGATGAAGGTGCTCTTCTGTTTTGAAGACATGACTGGGTGCTGGAGTCTCAGTGTTTCTCTACTAAAAGTAGGTTCAAGTAAAGAAGTTCAAAATTCAGGGCACCAAAGCACAGTTGATAATAGATTTCCTTTTAGCTATCACAATAGAAAGCAGTAGCCTAGGCAACTAGGCAATACAGAGGCAAGGGCAGCATCAGATTCACAGCACGTCCTGCACAGCAGATCATTGATGACAGGACCCCATAGTCAGTACTAGAGAAGCTCTGTCCTCTAGGATGTAGTAAAATCTGCTGTTAGGTAGGATGTATTCCCAGTCATGCTAATAGCAATGCACACATGAGCTCCTGAGCAGTTTCTCTTCCCAACATCTAAAATTTAAGAAAGTGGTTGAGGCCCCTGAGGAAAAGTAGCAGTTGACAGATTAGAGGCAGCGTGAGGGTGAGGCACAGATACTGCAGAGTGGTCAGCTTCCTAATCGTTCCTCTGGTTCCCCATCCTAGCACCCAGCCAGCAAGGCTGAAGAGGACCACACCTATACGTGTTTCAAACCTGTGGTGCTCTACCATTGGGAAGCACAGGTGGTACAATCCTGATGGGGAAGCACAGTTGGAGTAAAGCTGAAATTTGCAGCATCAGATCTGAAATAAATATATCTAAACTCAGGAAATGAAAATATGAAAATACTCTTCTTTTATTAATTTGTACTTAAAACACTCAAACCCCCACTTACAATCTGCCAGAACAGTTAATAGAGCTAGCTCAGCATTTATATGAAATGAGCTGTTTTGGCAACCTCGGGTTCAAAATGCTGCAGAAGTACCCATCTCTGCATCGTCTTCTTCTCCTGATGCATAATTAAAATGACAAAAAAGACCACATAGCCAAGCTCAGTACTCACTCTGTGCCGCAAAGACACAAAACAAAGCACATGCCACCAATTCTCTCATCCACCTTCTCCTTCTAGGAAAGCCTGGAGTCCCACTGCTGTACAGGTGGGTGGTTGCTGGACCTCAAACACCCTAATAACAGGAACATAGTCACATCTACTGCAGCAAGCTGTAGCCAGCAGGTCATGACATTTTGCCTTTAGGTAAAGGAAAAGCAACAGCAAGGAAGTGGTCTTTGGTCTCAGTCCCTTCATTGCAACTGTCCCCACTACTGAAGATACAGTGACCAGCCTCCATCCCCATTCTCCACATCAAGCTGAGTCCAAGCCAGAATTTAGTTCCAGTCCCATTAACCCTAGTGAAGCACTCATTTTATGAGCTTTTAATGTGAAGAGTTTTCACATGCAACAGGGAAAGCCCTCTTGGGTCTCGGCTCAGAAGCAAGCACAGGGAATTGAACCATTAGGTTTTCTAAGACCACTTTGCAAATACTGCTGCTATCTTCCCATTTTTTGCCACCTAATCCCACTGTACTAAGATTATTTTTTTTTCTTTCCTCAACATGACAGGTTTTCTAGAAATCATTTTCCTTCCTTTTCAGAGCAAGAACAATGTCAGCTTCCTTTGGCAAGGTACAATAAATAAATACATAACAGACTGCACTTCATGCCCCACCACTTGTCTTTACCTGGGGGATCTTCAGTTGTGCCAAAGGCAAGCACGTACATGCCGCTAAATGGGGAAAAGACCCCATTAACATTACCTGGCTTTGCAATCCAAGTCCATACACTTGAATGTAAAGCACTCAGACTTTCATTCTCTAGCCAAAGGAATGAAGAAATTATTATCAATTATATTGCCATGAATTAACTTTCTCACAGCCGCCAATTTCTGTTGTGAAAGAACTACATGCAACTTCAAGTCTCTCCATTGCAGTTCTCCACCAGACAAAACTATTCCACAAGCTAAGTTTTAAAGTCTGTTTAGGTTCAAATTATTATAATGGTGGGACCCACTTAGTCTGTAACATTATTTATATTTCCAAGAAAATTTAAGGTTTCAGCAAACAGAGTACTTTTTTCTTCACTGTACATACCTGTGTGTGTCCATTATACTCCCTCCTAAGACTGGCAAAAAAAAAAAAAAATATTGCACCAGAGAAATGCTTGCCTTTTACAGCAAATGAAGTGCTAATCCTTTATTTAATAAAAGGCAGGAATAATCTCACTTGCTCTACTTCCAAATTACATTTTTCATATAATACCCAGGCATCAGTGAATGAAGGTGCTCTACCTTGTGTTACAATGGCTTCATGTAACAGATTCCCAAAATTATCACCTCCTAATTAATTTTGCTGTGAAGTATAGAGATTGGAAATGTCAATAATCCATAAATGCTTTCACAAACCACAACCTAAATTAGATCCTTAAATATGGTATCTATAGATTTGTAGAAATCAAAACTGTCGTTTTTTGTAAGTGGATTTTTTTTCCCCTTAGATTTCCATTCATCTGATGAATTTGTGAAACCTTTCAAACCATTAATTTGGGCTTCCTTAAAATGTCAGTGCTTTCAGTCTGCTTTTTAATACATAATAACTAAATTTAATAGATGTTCACTAAAATAATACTAAGAATTATTAATGTTAAAACACCCGTCAGTGTAATTTACAGTCATCAGGACCCAGGAAACCACTAATATACATTAACTCTTGTCCACTAGAGGTTTCTGTAAGAGGAAAAAAGTTATAGTTTCCTATAGAATTACCTTATGTATTATAGATCAAACTTCAGGCTATTTTGGGAGAAAGCCATCTTTTTGTTAGCCATTTGTATAATGAATGGCAGGCATCAGAGGCCTGAGCCCTCACATGGACTTTC
Source organism: Athene cunicularia (assembly GCF_003259725.1). Taxonomy (NCBI): domain Eukaryota; kingdom Metazoa; phylum Chordata; class Aves; order Strigiformes; family Strigidae; genus Athene; species Athene cunicularia. The sequence goes on along the minus strand of NW_020799099.1, from coordinate 12,392,972 downwards.
CCCCAAACTCAAGAAATTACAAATGCTTTTCCATGGCACTGTCCCCATGAGGCAAATTTTCCAGCAGCTTAACTACTATGACCTCATTTCCTAATTTTAGGTACCAAAACACACAAAAAAATACACCTTTCAATATTTTGTTAAGGTAAAAAAAAGTATCAGTCCTGCAGAAAGCCAGAGAAACTCTGGGATTCTGAGTTCTGGATTTAAACAGTAAAATCTCTGCCATGTGCCTGGCCCTGCAAGTGCTGACGCTGTTGTGTAGAGTAGAGATCAGTGAGATGGTTCTCAATGGTTTTGCAATCATGAATTTTTCCCGAAATTCCATGAATAATTTCTATTCTGTCTTTGCCTCTCTCCTCTTGTTATTATTCCAGTGGCAGTCATAGTGACTGGCTTCTCTGAAGAAGCAGACACTTCATCATCTTCAGCAGATACTGAATGTGATTGTGCTGCACTTCTAAATGTATTATTCTAAGAGGTAAATATTTTTTGCTCAAGTAAAGATAATTCACTTAAGGTATAATGAGTCCTGCACTGGAAAAAAAAAAAAAAAAAGAAAGAAAAAAGCAGCAGCAAGTATTGTTATATTCAAAGTTCATTTTCAGAAGTATCTGACTTTTTCCATGTGTATAAATCTCTACTGTAGATGAGACTTTATGTTTAGACCATCATTCCAGAGATAAAGCAACCTGAAAAAAACAATTCATCCATGAATTTGGGAAATAAAAAAGGTTGTTTATGCTAGTCAAAGTGTTTGTTGGAGTACTGGCCACTGCTCACCGCCATCACAAGCAGAAAAATGAGCCAGGCAGAATTGTACTGTGACCCTGCAGCCAGTAGCACATCCCCCTGTTGTCACCAGTTTCTACAAAAAACAGTACCAGTAACTTCTTAATTCACTGCAACTCTCTCAACTCATGCACCAGAATTTTCCTTTCAAATCTGTCACTTAAAAAGAAGCAGCAAGATGAGTTAGCATGAGAGGGAAAAAAGGGTTCGTACAAGTACTGTGTGAAATTCAATTATGGGTACAAGTCATTCAGCCAAAGTTTCCTTGGCAGTTGGCCTCTTATTGTTTCCAGCACAACAGCAGATGAGTGAGCTGCCATTAAATTACAGCAGAATCAGCCACCTGGACATCATTCTCCCATCATAAAAAAAAAAAAAAAAAAAAAAAAAAAAAAAAAAGATAGATAACCGAGCATTTTTCTAGGATATTTATTTAATGGTGCCCCTCTGGAAAATGTCTGGGCACAAAGTGAGTACCAAGAAGCTGCTTCCCTCCATCAAGAAAGGCTTCTGTGCATGCAGAGGTGGACCAAGCGGTGCTGGCAGCAGGGTTTCAGCCTCCATGCCTGTTGAGTATGGCTTTCCAGGGCAGGAACCTACATGACACCTCACCAGCTCAGCCCAGGAGCACTCAGAGATGGGGCACGGAGAGACTGACAGAATGGCTAAAAACCCCACAATGAAACAGCTGTCTGGGAGATAACCTTGCCTGATAAAATCTAACCCCAGAAAGCTCTTGTAAGCAAGTGTGTCTAGGTCTTACTCCCCTTGGTCATTCAGCCCACATGTAACTGGGTCGGGTAAACGGAGCAGGATAAATACCCCACTACTTCCTCTTCCTGGGATGTCAAACACACAGAAAGATCACTTGGCAACTAGGCAAATGTAGCTAATTAAGAATAATTATTATTTGCATAGCTCTTTATATCTTCCTTGCCTGACTTTAAAAGGAACAAAAGTCTGAAGTTCATTAAAGATTTGTTCTCATGCAGGCATGAGATAAATCTGGGATGTCAAGAGCCTGACAGAGCCATCAAGGCAAACGTTAGGTGTCTTGCCTTAGGCAGTAAGTGGGAAGGGAAAAATGTCTTAGGTGGGGGAACGCTGAATTAAAGGTCTGTGTCTTTTGGTCCGATTTCTCTCCAAAGAGGAATAAACTGTTTGTCATCCTGCCAGCTATGAGACTAGCTATAAAATAATGGATTCCACAGGCCCAAATGAGGCTAATCATGATTGCCAAGGCATGTCTGTGCTGTGAGAAGTGAGTGAAATCTGATGCTCTTCAGAGAAAACATTTTTTGAAAAGCTCTTTGCTCTGCAATAAGCCTTGGCAGTTATCTCATGTCTTGGAGTATCTACCATATTTCTTGTTTGATTGCAAGGCATGTTGCTGACACTGGCTGCTATGGCTGAGTTTCCTTTAATAAGCTTTGGTAGGTAAAACACCGCTTCTTTTTAGCTATTGAGAAAATGGTAAGGAGAGATTTTGCATCAATTGCCTCTCTCAGTAGTACTTATTCTTAAGTGTCTCCAACTGGATGCTGTAGTAAAATGCTCATCAAAATCAGAAGAGGATTTCCACAAAGCCAAACAACACATTTGTTTTCTCTTCTCTGAATTGGGGGAACACCTACTAAGTATCTAGGGAGGTTGGCTTTTACCGTAACCACTTTGGAGAGCAAGTGAAGATCAGGGGAAGGAGTCATTGGACTTCTTTAGGAACTGGTCCTTTGGAACAAGATTTTACAATCTGGTGTAAATTTTAAAGACATCTGCTATTTGAAAGAAGAAGGGGAAAAAAAAGAATCAAGGCATGACTTTAGCATTTTTAGGTTTAAGTAATTAACGCAAGTGTTCTGTATGTGTGCGTGCGCACATATGTGCATTCATATGCAGAGGAGTGACTTCCAACATTTTAAGATTTAAATCATTAACCCGAATGCGTGTCACACGCACATACATTCACATGTGTAAGGCAAAGGTACTGGCATAGCTTACACTTTGAGGCACATTCCCAAAACACTCTAAAGAAATGACTCTGCGTAAGTCTTGACACTCACATCTCATCTAGAAGCCGCTAAAGCAAGTATTGCAGAAAGCTGCTTAGGAGTCTTCATTTTATCTTCTCTTTTGCTCTGTTTTTCAGTACTGAGAGTCAACAAAATCTCAGCTGAGAGACAGATGTTTCAGAGGAGATCATGCCCTGCCAAATTGTGAAAGGTTCCCATGCCTTTTCCCCAGTTCATGCTCCAGAAGTGCTGGGGAGATGGGAGAGACTGTGTGCACGCCTCTGCAGTGCAAGGCAGATGGGCATAGCTGCCTCCTCGAGGGGTACGGGCCAGAAGGTAACATTAAATGTGCTGGTTCTGCTGAAGGTTTAGGGTGTCCTCAAACACCAGCTGAGCCAATCTCTCTCTGCTGTGCACAAGCATCTTCCTCACCTCTGTTTCACTCATCTCCCTTCCATGCCAAACACCCATCAATCATTACCTACCAAACAGCGCAGAAAACCCTCACATACTTGCAGAGCTGACTGAGGAGCAGAAATGAAGCCGGGAGTCCCTGCAGTGCTCTTGGCAAGGCTGCAGCAAGCCAGCCTGCCACCAGCTGAGGCTGCCGCACAAGCAGGCCCTTGACAGGTTGGCACTGGGGTGTATTTACTTAACCAAGCACGCAGGTAAATGTATTAAGGGAGAGTAACTTGCAACAAATGCGTGATCTGATCCCAAGTGTGAACAGACAGCACTTCATGCATTTTGGGATTTGGCTCCTCACTGTTTGTATCTGGGACTAAGAAGGATGACATTATATTTTATACTTATTTTTTAATGAATAAGTATTGATATAAAGCAGGGACCTAGCTGGAATGAAGTGTCACTTTAAAGGAATACATCTGAGACCTTTAACTTGCACTGGTACATTCAGTGAAGTAAAAATATTATTCTGCTTGGGAGAACCACAAATTACAGCAATAAAATATATGCAGTGAGTACGTAGAAATTTGGTACTATTTGCAATGAACTGACTATTAGGCACCGCTAAGACCTATCATTTTTGCCATTAATGAAAAAGAGAATATTTTATTTCTAATTTAAAGCATAAGAATTTATGAAGGTTCAGAGAAGTCTTTTGTGTGCTTTTGCAACAGCTTAACTTCGAATATATTATATATTTGAAAATTAGGATCCTTGAGCTCTTATACGATATTTACTGGTGCACATTATTGGAGCGGTCAGTGTGTGGTGCCCTCTCTCTATTTAATAGCCAATGCAGCATTTTCCCCATGGCATCAATAGATTAAAAAGAAATATTCTTGCTAGAGTAAAAAAAAAAATGATGTGACAATGAAGCACACTCATTTTGCTATGAGGTAATTCAATAAATCTGTCTACTTTGTTAAGGCTTGGTTTTTATGTAAAACAACACTTATTTATCCTGCTAACTTCAAAGTGGAAAAAGAATGAAGGGTGAGGTTCAGTTTTCAGTCCAGCTTTTAGTAATGTGCAAATAGGAAACAGGGCTAAGAGAGACTATGAGAGGTCTGGGCAATAGAACCAGATGCCAAGGCTATTCCTGCTTTACATAAGAGCTCTCTCCCCTGAAATCTTTTGCACAATTTAGATGAGTCAAAGCCACAAGAATTGAATGACCATGCTGCCAGAGGTTCCCAGAGGGACATTAATGAGGCCATGCTGATATGATGGTGCAGAGGACTCAGCCCTTTCCTTTCACTGTGTGCCATTCTCTTGTGCATTCAGGAGGCCTCATCTAACAGTTGTGATGGGAGTGTGCCATGGCCTGAGCCCATGAACAGCACAAGCACAGCTTACTGCATCTCCTCGGAGAGGCTTTTGAAGATTCAGCTTCCTACCAAATTATTAAAAAACTTTGGGGAAGGGAGGGAAGGGCTTTTGAGAAGGGTTGGACTAAAAATAAGCACAAATAGGTGACCCGAGGCTGGTGAGAAGACACCGCACCAGGTTAGAATTTGAAGTGAAACAGTTTAAGACGCATCACCATTAAGACTAGTATGGAAACACTACCTAGAGACCATCTAACAAGATACAACTAGTAGGCACCACACATCACTGCTAACCCATCCTGGTTTTAACACATTCACACCTCAGAGGCAGCAGTTTCTGATGACCAGCAAAACACCAATGTAATAATAACACGTGTTCCTGGCAGTGATAGCACATTATAAAATTCAAATCATACTTAGGCACAGCCCAGCAAAGGTTTAATCAACTGGCCTCAAGAGACTTATGAAAGCCTTGAATGTTGTGCATCTTCATCATGATCTGAAGGCAAGAGCAGTGTGGGGTTGTGGCTGGCCCACCCTACTGCTAGAAGGAGCTTGTGTAGCATGGTATTACACAAATGCATACTTCTATAAAAATTTAAAGAACTTTCAGTATGTTCCTATGGTCTCATTGAACTAATGCACAAAACAGAGAAACAAGAAGAAAGTCCCATGATGGATCTACCTGGGTTGACTGAGGTGGAAGTCCTGATCTTTAGCACTGAAGACATTAGTCTAAATTAGCAGACCACCAATGTATTTTTTAAAAAAAGAGGTCTGATTATAAAGAGAGCAGGTATTCAGCAGTTACAGAAAGATGATGCCCCATATCTTGGTTCAAAACCAATGTTCTTAATAACAGCAGATTGTGTGTGTGACCTGAGACTCAGAGAAAGGATGAACTATGTATTACTTCAGCTGAAAAACTGCCCTTCTCTAAAATCTAAAGGAGGGGGTGCCGGGGGCTTTTGGCAGCTGGTGCTGCCTGTTCTGGTGTCACACTCAAAATGGCTGAGGAAAATAAGTAGATGGATGGGAGAGCTCCAGCACTGCATGCTCTCAGGCAGCTGGGAGACACAGCTGACATGGGGGTGGGGGAGGAAAAGGAAGAAGCAGCGGGGCCATCCTGCCCTTTGGTATGCACTGAGGTTTTGAAGACCCCAGTCCAAGTTCCCAGCAAAGGAGCCCACCCTTGGGCTGCAGTGTCCAGGCTGGTCTGGCTCACGGTCTGGGACCTTTACTTGTGATTCATGATTTCAACCAATAGAACACGTGCCCTTGAAACATGCCATTGGAAAGGAATAAGCACAGAAATGCCACTTCACATGGCATTTCAGGGTGCACCAGAACAAAGAACAGCCATAGCCATCCCTGCAAAAAAACACCCAAATCCCTCTTGCGTGAAGGTACATCCAGAAGACCCCACGCTTTCCTGTCCTCTCCTTATGTGACCACACATTCATCTCTTCCAGCCAGCACTTCTGCCGTTCTCACTCCCACAGCTGTGCAGCAAAGACAGCATTCCTCATGACAGCTGTGAAATCTATAGGTAAAGACAGATCTGATCGATTTACAGGAACCCCCGCTGCTGAGCCAAGCTGCTAAGCAGTTCATAACCCCAGCAGATGCCTCTGTTTTTAAGCCATGGGGAACCTTCTGGGTAAGGCTATGGCGTTGCTCTTGTCGTGGCCAGCGGGCAAGAAACACAAGCTGGAAGCAGCCTGCTTTGCTGGTTTCCAGATCTTGCAGTGGACCCGACAGTCTGCAAAATGTACCTTCGACTGATGGCTTCTGGACTCTCCTCCATTCAATGCAAAGAGAAGGTGTTACACAGCACCAAACAGCACCTGAGCAAGTAATATCTCTGTTTTACAGGTAAGGAAGCCAGCACAAATGCCCACACATGCGGGAGAGCTGAGCACGCACACGACCAATGTGATCAAGCAATGCCCGTTTATTACAACTAAGAAAGCCCTTTTATAATGTTCTCCTGCACACGTGAGTAACATGCAGTACAAGTCCTCAAGACTGGACAGTTAACTTAGCCCACGCTTTAAACCTTCTTATGATTGGATAAAAAGTGCCACATCAGCCTTGCCAGGCTTCCTGCCTCGTGTAACTTCCTCTTCTGTCCCAGCCCCTTCCGGGGGTTGTTTGTCTCGTCGAGTTTCTCCCCCCTCATTCAGGGTAACATCCTTATCGCATTCTTGCTCAGGCTGAGGCTCTTATCAGTCTTGTTCTCATGCAGGATTGCTCACATGGCCATTCTCTCGCAGAAAGCCCTCTAGAATCCCAACACACACCCTGAAATCCTAGCAGAGCAAGGATCAGTGACCTGGCACAGCTGGCCAGGTATTTAATTCACTGTCCATTAGCTTACAGCAATTCTCAGTTCACGAACTCTCTAGCAATATTATTTCTCCAGTTTTCAGGATGGCAAATGGGAAGAAAACCCAAGGATTTTACAGTTTGCTCCAAGTCATGCAACGAAGTCAGAGGAAAACTGGATCAGGTGCTCATGGCACAATCTGTAGTGAATTAAGCGAAATGAAACTGTGTTTGACATATGCACAGCCATGCATGAATGCAAGGACAGGAGAAATATGTTCAATGAAAACCTGAGATGACAAATCTAGTACATCAGAGCTCTTCAGAGATGTGGATGTTCCACAATAAACCTCTGTTGGCTGAAAATGTCTCATTCCTTCATGAAGAGTGAGGGGAGCCAGGAGAAAGCATCCACAATATAAAGAGCAAGAACACATTAAAATATCCTCTTATTCTCCCTATATGTTTTGTTTGGGGGAGTGGGGGCTCTAAGAGAACTATGTGTATGTCAAAAAAAGCAATCAACACCTAAATAGGTATTTTTAAATTATCTGTAATTTCTACCCAAAGCTACATGCCACTTTGGGTTGGAACTGCACTTTTAAGTTCTTCTCAGAAAACTTCTATAATTGCTTACAATTCTGGTCATCTCTGACTGCATCACAACCAAATATATAGAGAAAATACCAGCCAAAAAGAACAAAGTTTGTTTTCTGAAAAAAAGGGATGAAACAAACACTTCATGACTCACATTCACAGGAAAACAAATACTAATTTTAAAACTATATACATATTCTCAACTTGTCATGCTAATTCTCTTAAGCAAAGGCCTTCAGAAATAAAAAGCATTTTGTTTATACTTGCTCAAAGTTAGAAAAATAATACAAACACTAGATGGAATATGACGACTCCCCAAAACATTTTGTTTTGCCATGAAGAAAACTGGATTTTTCATGGACGTACCTTGTCATGACAAAAACTGGCTTTTTCATGGATGTACCTTGTTTTGTTCCTCTTAATCTTATTTTAAACACAAGCCTCACAGATGTTGCAAAACTGTTTCTCTGAACACTCCTGTTATGCATGCTGGGATTCAAAACTTAGCCAAAATTATGGATCAACAAGCCGTATTTTCACTGTGGGTGTGACTGGCATGACAGCAAAGATGCCAGGCGAGGAAATATCCTGTTATTTTTGATGGTACTTATCCTATAGCAATATCCCAGGGCGAGAGCAGAAATAGGCAGTTGTCCACTGCTAACGTGAGAAAAGACTTGCTCTCCCAATAGATTGTTAAGTTAAACAAATGCAATAGTCAGGGTTAATTAAAGACTGATTAAGATTCCCATTTTGGAACAGTGGCAGGAAAATACTACCTGCTTCACCCAAGGTTGCCCATGGAAGCCAGGACAGAGCTGGGAAATGGTACCAAATCTGTATTCCAGCTCTTTCCCATAGTCCAAAATCAACTATGAAAACCTGCAGGTGTAAAGAGCAAACCTTGAAGGATGATGATTGCAAATGCTGTTGGCATTCTTTCAGTGTGCTGTGTGTAGCCTAGAAAAGACACTTTGTCCAGGTGATTTTAAGGGTGATTGGAGGGATGACAGCATGGTAGTCTCCCTTTAGAGAAACACCAAGCAGGTATACAAGTTAATTTTTCTGTTCCTCTAGTCCTACAGGTTCAATGTTGTGAACTCCTGTGGATCATGTTTGCTCAGGAGAGAGGATGCAATGGTCAGATTTGAACACTGATGTCTCTTCAGTGAACTCAGAGCTATTTTCTTACAGTCTTGCTACCTGCCTAGTGGCCTGTCAGCTGCTGTCAGCAGAGTCTGGTTGAGAGTGGGAAAAGTCTGGTCATGGGGAGACCTGCTCGAAGGAATTGAGGTTTGTTACCTTAAAGAATTGTTTCAGGTGTCAACTGGACAAGCACTTCCTAGCGACAGCACCCTCCCCACACACACACATCCCCCACCCCACCCCCGATCCGATTCTACACTTGGATTTGTTGAGCAGCAAGAGGGAGAAAAGCCTGTAAGAAATGCTCCTCTGTCTTCTTCAGCTCATCAAAAGCCTGTTTCTCTTCCTTTGAGAGCTGGGCCTGGCCTCAGCCATTACAAGGTTAAACTCCCAGAACAGGCTGCACTTTGGAAAGCCACCAGGAGATTAAAGCTAGTGCACAACACAGCTGCTCCTCTTTTACGTAAGTCAGCTCCCAAGAGGAAAGGCCATGGTCATGCTCTGGACAAAGTGCCAATTGCCTTCTGGATGCACTTCAACCCACCATGATGCTGGCAAAGGCTCAGAAGCAGCTACGCCCAGCACCCCGTTGTCAGGGCAGCTGTCTGCATGAACCTGCTGGCAGTGCCCATCCCAGGAGTGGGGATGGCTGAGGAGGTGACAGCCATCATCTCCAGCAGCCAAAGCTGCTGCGATGCCACCAGCATGGTCACCACTGGTGACCCACTGTGAACGAGGTCTGAGGCAGCTGGGGATGGGGAACAGTGTTGCTGCTTGATGGATATCAAACACAGGGAAACAATATGAGGTTGGAGCCACAGCCTCTTTGGCAAATGGTCCAAAGGTGCTGCCATCCTTCCTGTCTCTAACAACAGGACACATGGTGCTCTCACTGATGGTCCTTCTCCCCCACTGCTGATGTCTGCGCAGCAGAAGGCTCTTAGGTTGCAAAGTGAAGTCAAACTGGAAGTGGCTTTGCATGTATGCATGTACTATAGAGCTACACTAGTCTGATGGATGCCTATTTTGGCCACCAGAGCTGCATCAGTTTGTATTGGCTCTGGATAACAGCCTTCTGTCTTCTTTCCTAGCAATGCCAGAGGAGGCCAAGGATCACCAAGATGCCACCTTTAAAAAACACAGACCAGAACCATAAGAAAGTGCAAAACATGACAGCAAGAGCTGGAGTTCAGGATCATTGCGAGACCACGTACAGGTGGCATGCAGAGCAGGGAAGAGTAAAATGAGATGTTTAGGTGCTTCAAGAAAACAAATGTCATGATAGACAGGTAACAGTGGGCATAGCCAGTTAGGCCCTCTATTATGTTCTCGGCTCTGCCTGGCCATGACTGCAAGGGTAGCCTTAATGTAGTGATGTGTGTGACACGCACACAATAGCTTAGGAGTCACAGGACCTTTAACTCTGAATCTCTACTATAATAGCAGGAATCTGCCTATTAGACAAAATGTCATTTAGCTGAGGACTGAGATGAAAAGAAACACCAAATCCCACCTGAGAGACAGTATGGGATACAGTTTCTTCCAGGAAAGGGTTAAGAGGCTCTGCAAAGCACATCTTGCTACCCCTGCTGGTATGGAGGATAAATGAAGAGCACTTGGTGTGCAGAGAGGACTTCAGCTCTGAACAGTGCAGTCCTTGGGGAGGAGCCCTAGGAGCGGCTCAGCACGCTATTTTTTGTTGCTTTCTGTGTTAATAAATCTAAAGGGGGCTTCAAGCTTTGCATACAACATGGACTTTTATTTATAGTGCAGGTCAGGGAAGGCTCCTGCTCACAAAGTCGATAGTGGAAAATGGCACTGCTGTACACAATATCATCACGCCAGGGACCTGAGTGTGCAGAATGCTGAGCTTGTTGACTGTAATCAGAATTTCTGCTTTGTCTCCAACCTTTAGCCACATAATGACTATGTTTCACAAGAGGAAAACTTGGATGGAAAATAGTGGCGAACAGGTTAGGGCATAACGGGTTTTCCTTCTGGACCATCAGGATTCATCCAAGTCACACCCAGTCAACACAGTGTTTGCAACCATGACCTTCTCTGGCAATTACAGCTTCGCTTTCTTGTTAAAATGTTTTATCCAGCAATGATTTCGCAGCTCTGTGAAGCATTCCTGATTAGATTTTCAACACTGTTACACATGAGGTCCCTTGTACAGAACAGTTTCCACACACAGAATGTGAGAATCGCCATTCAGCAGTTTTCAGTGCACTTTTTGAAGGAAACTAGAAAGAGAAAAAATCTTACTTTATGAAGAAAGTAATTTTAAAGTGCTTAAAAATTCTTTAAAAACAAGCCACTTTTTTATGTGTGCATTTAAGCAAACAGGTGTATAAATGAAACTTTGTTAAAAGTGAAAAACTAACAACTAGCACCATACATGTTCAGGACCTGTAAGATAAAATTGAAATAATCTATAGCACCATCATAGGCTATTACCCTGCAGTTTTAGGGCAAACAAAGGAGGAGCAGAGTCTTTTCAATTTGTCCAAGAGTAATTCCACGCATTAGAGATGGGCAGGATGGTTGGGGTATTCAACAGTCAGTATAAAAACCTTCAGTTCATGTCAGACGAAGTCTTGTACTGAATATTTTAAAGAGAGAAAGGGGAAGAGGAGAGGATAGAGATACATTATGATCAAACTAATTTAAATAGGAAGAATACTGAGCACATCTGTTACTTTTTCTAAAAGCAATATCCAGCAGACAGAGGAATGGAGAGGGAGATCTCATGCCTATGGAACAGAAATGCATTCTGTAGCACCAATGTCACACTGTGTGTTGGGACTGAGTGTGTGGTGTGGGTTTTGGTAGCAGGGGAGGGGGCTACAGCGGTGACCCCTGTTAGAAGCTTCTCAAGACTTCCCCAACTCCAAGCAGGACCTTCCTCTGGCCAAGGCTGAGCCAATTAGCAATGGTGGCGGCACCTCTGGGATAACGTATTTAAGAAGGGGAACCAGTTATAAGGTTATGAGAAAGAGTTGTAAGGGAGACACCTATGCAAACTCTGAGGTCAGTGGAAGAAAGGGAAGAGGAAGTAGGGGAGATGTGCTGGAGCAGAGACTTTGCTGCAGCCTGTGGTGAGTGGGCAGGCAGTGCCCTGCAGCCCGTGGAGGTCACCGGTGGAGCAGATGCCCACCTGCAGCCCGGGGTGGGGGGTCACATGCCAGAGGAGGTGGCCGTGCCCAAAGAAGGCCAGGGCACTGAGGGAAGCCCCCACTGTTTGTTGCTTAGAGGACTATAACATGTTGGAGTAACCCATGCTGGAACAGTTTGTGAGAGCTGCAGCATGTTGGAGCAAGTTTGTGGATGCCTGTCTCCCATGGGAGAGACCCCACACTGGATCAAGGGAAGAGTGTGAGGCATCCTCCCCCTGAGGAGGAAGGAGCAGCAAAGACAATGGGTGAAACAATATGTGATGAACTGACCACAACCCCCATCCCCTTCCCCCCTGCACTGCTGTGGGGCAGGAGGTAGAGAAATTGAGAGCAAAGCTGAGCCCAGGAAGAAGGGAGGGGTGGGGCTAAAGTGTTTTTAAGATGTGGTTGTATTTCTCACTGTCCTACTCCGATTATTATGTGTTGTTGATGGTGGTGTTTGAATTAAACTGATGTTCTTTTTCTTCCCCTAATGAGTCTGTCTCTTGCCCTTGACCATAACGGATGAGTCATCCCTCTCTATCCTTACCTTGATTTCCAAGACTTTTGTTTTTATTTTATCCTTCCCTTTCCTGAGGGGGAAATGAGTGAGTGATCAGCTGTCTGGTGCTCAGTTGTCCTCTGGGCTCAAACCACAACACACTGTAAGGCCAAATCTGTTTCCTTCTAGACGATAAAAATCTAACACAAGGGAGTCAGGCCATTACAAAGAGGAAAACTGGAATGATGAAAAACACGGCATGCCTTGTCCTCTCTATGACTTCCATTGCAACACTCCCAACTGAAGTATAAAACATCTAGACACAACTGGTCCAAAGGATCTCTATAATCATGGAGAGCTTGCCTTCTCCTAGGATGCCTTGAAGTAGGATCATCAGTATCAATGAGTTCAATGTTTTTCAGGGAACACAAAAGGAAGTGAAAGAAATGATTGGACAAAGACAAACGGCAATCAAATCCTATTTGGTTACTCAATTTCTATGTCTTCCAGCTGATATAATTCTAATCCTTTAAAAGCATTTTACTATGAGAAGTTCTGAAGAGCTTACATCTTCTACACTTACCAAAGATGCATGGGCCAGCAATCAATAGGCTTTTTGTTATTTTATTTAGTCAATTTGCTTAAAGACAATGAAATCCTAACATCAATACATTTGATAAAATTCCACCCCAAGTAAATAAATAGACACAGGATTTGTAAACGTTGCTCCATTAGTAGTGAAACAGTCAAGGATCACCTCTTCTGTATAAAAAGAGAAAGTGTGTCCAAAAATTCTAAATAATGATGACTTCACACTAAATGGAAGAAGATAATTTTTTTTATCTATTACTTCACTCATGAGGGTCACCTGCCAAGCCTGCTATTTTTCTCACTCATCTTTTTACACTTACTTGGTCGCCTGAGCAGCCAGGAATAGTGCAGGCAGTATGCAATGTCCACTACAAAGCAACTTTAGCAGGCTAACCATCAAACAAGGTTGTATTAATCACCTCTTGCAGACTAAACTGTACAGAGACATGATTGGGTTTTCAAAAACACATAGCTACTGCTGTATGCCTAGACCAAAACATTTGGGGTTTTTAGTTCAATTGCATGCTGCAGGTACACACAACAGAGTGTTTATAATTCTAGCAAATTTCTTGGTATCGAATTGTTTTTAAGTCCAGGTCAATCAGGTTTGAGGTCCAGCAGACCATGAAGTTGGAAGAGCTCTTCCACTAGGTACTGGACTACTAAGGAAGCTTTGCCTCTGCACAAGCATGACAGATCAGGCATCTCCCTGAGAAACTGAAACAATTTTTGTTTGGATTTAAGGTAAAAGGATGACTTGAAGTTTGAAGTAGCCGTGCTGAAATTGTGTTTTCTGCTCCATTCCCATTTTAAGGAAGTCAAAAGCCTGCCCAAACAGCCAAATGGGAGCATCCACTGCTCCAAAATTCAGGCCCACATATTGCACTCTTTCCTAACTAGAAAGACGAGTAAAGCAAGAGTTTTCTTTGCATGTTGTCCAGAGCATCACCCAGCTTGCCATGCTTTTTTACAAAGCTGCCACATATCAGCACAGAAACGTCTCTGCTGCAGCACTGGGTGAAGAGAGACATCAGGATGCTGCTACATTTTAATTAATGTGTGAAAGGATTTCTGTTTTTTCAAATAAAATGTGTTTTAGAGCAAGAGATATTTGCATGTTCATTTCTTTAAATGGAACTAACAAGCCATGCGCATAATAAAACCTAAAATCAAAGGAAAAAAACCCTGTAACATTCATTTTCTCTTAGGTACCTCCAATTCAACATTTTCTGTAGCATATCGTTCTTTGGAGCTTTAATGCCTATGCTTTTATAGACCAAAACCAATCATTGCTATTTTGCTTGAAAGAAAACCTGCAGGCTGTGAAAAGAAGGCTCTAATTGACTTATTTTGTTTTATGAAAAACTTTGTCGCCAAATTCTTTATGCAGTAAATTGAATTTTCAAACTGATGTTTATCATATGTGCAATTGTTTCCAGAAAAGAATTTTTAAAACTGTGATACTGGACAGACCACTTGGGTAAAGAGCTTGCCTGATGTTTTTAAAACTAATGGTTGCAGTAAAAATGTCGGTCTGAAGAGGAAATAACAGTTTTGGCTTCTACTGCTAATTTCATAGGTTTCAAAATTGTATTAGGACATTCATTTATAGCCAGCATTAATCAGGAGTCATAAAGCTGTAGGTCAGAGCAATTATGTGCATTTAGAAGCAAGTCCATCATTTCTGTCTATGATTTTTCTTTGTAGGTGAAGAAGTTTTACGGTGAACATACACTGTTAGTCTCAAATAAAAGTGTATTTTTCCTTATTTTTAGATCCACTACACAGACACAATTCATTCTGGGAACTTCTGAAATTCAGCATGGCAGGCTGAATTTAGAAACAGAAGTTGTTCTCAGTTTGATGCTTTCTTACTGATCATTAACTGCCACACAGCTGGCAATGAAATCAACCCCCCAACTGTCTTTTAAATGCAATAAACACATAACTGGGTCATATTATTGCTGTGAATCATCTTTAGCCACTTTTACATCATGTCATTTAATATCCATTTGTAGAAGAGCTGACACTACCACTCTATTCCCGTTCAATATTGGAAAATTTAATTGGCTACCTATTTGACTTCAGGCAAACAGTGATAGAAACCAGACAAACTCTCGCCTCTTGACCCTATTGATTGACCAGTGTAAAACACACTGTTGGTACCACAGAAGACATCTAAACATTAAGTTAGGATAATTCTGCATTCCTGGGAGCAAACGATTTTGGGACTCTCTGCTGGCGTGATGAGAAAAACTTACCGAAAAAAATAGTCCAAGTTGACCGATTAATAATAAATACAATGTTCTGCAAGCCAATATCCTCCCAGAGCCTTGTCTTCTAGGAGAGCCTCTGCTCCTGAGAGAGGCTGCAAAGAACAGCATTTGAATTTAAGAGACTGAAGCTTGTAAAGCCACAGTCAGAGATGTGCAGGTATATTTATGATAGAGTAAGTGGGAATGCAAGAAATGAAGTGGAAAGAGAACAGAAGGGGAGAGGAAAGGTGAATTTTTAATAGAACCTCCCTGAATTCAGGCAGAGGAAAAGGAAAGAGATAAATAATCTCTCTGCAGATAACTCCCATCTCTACACTGTTTAATGGTATTCATACACCTAATTTCCATGGACTCTGATATCATGAGAAAGAGCAAATCTTGGGTACCTGGGGCTCCTTCCCACACATCCTGATTTGCAATGAGTCTCTCAACCTGCTCAGATTTTTGCAGCCTGCAAACTGCATGGCAAAGACAACTGACTTCACAGTAAAAGATGTAGCTCGGTGTTGGACCAAAAGCATCATGGGGAGGATGATCACAAGTGGGAGAGAAGAAGGAAAAAGATTCATCTCTTGTGCATCTTCAAGCAGAAGGATTTGGGTGTCAGGAGGTGCATCTCTTCTTGCCCTGAACTCTAGAGAAAATAAATCCTTTAGGCCTTGCATGATGCTCACCACAGTTCCTCAGAAGAGCAGGCAGGACCCATAGAGCGTCCAATCCCACCACAAAAAATGGGCTTTTACATTGGAAAATCTCTATATCCAGATCTGACCAACAGCACAATACAAGGAGTTTGCCCCACTGTTAGCAGAGTACTGCAGAATTCCTCTAAATTAGTCTGAAAGATTCCTCTAAATTAGTCTGAAAGAAGTGAATTTTATTTTCCTACTAAAATAAATATCAAAAGTAGCGCTTAAGAAACTTCTTGGTTAACTTTAGAGCTTTGTTTTGATTTATTTATTTTCTTTGCCTGAAGAGAGAGCTGTGTAAATGCTGCACTGTTAAGGGAAAGAAGTTCAAACTTTACATAAGGGCTTTTTGCCCAGTGTCTCTTGGCATGCTTCCTTGGGTTTTAGATTGCTTTGTATGGTGAAGCATTACAGAATAAGATAACACTGTGTTATCTAGGCACTAAGGAAGGGCTTTGCGCTAAAGAAATTGAGCCAAAATTTCTTTTCAAGGAGAGCAGAGAGTGCATTTGAATAAGCACTAAATTCAGCAGGGGAATAACTAATATGATTGGTTTTAAGACACAGAAATGAATATTTTGCTGTGTTATGAATGTTAAGTGTGAATTTTAAAAGGCCAGAGGAAGAACATACACACTTTCTACTCCCAGGTTCAGCCAAGACACCATAGCAATTTTATAAATCAGAAAGTAAGCAAATAATTGTGATTTATTTTTGAACGGCTACTATCACAAAATACCTCTGGCTCATTTGTTCTGGCAATATGTGCCTTAATGATGTATTTTGCATCATAGCCAGCAAACATTTTTGTAGCATATTTTGTAAAAGCGATGAAGATTTTTAACAGCCTGTTCTCCACCAAATTAAGCACCGATCCTGCAGATGCTTATATAGTTTATTTGTTTCCAGATAAGGCATGTGCATAGACTTTTATGTCTGTAGTAAAAATAGATACATGCTCAGAGAATGCAGTCTCAAAGATTGTTGGTCCAGTTTCTGAGGACTGCTGGGCTGCAGTCATCTGGATTCAAATTAATTATAACAGGATTGCTGTCATCTGGATTGTTCTTCAAGAGACAGGCTTTTATTCTGCAACAACCTTTCACCTCCTGTATTTAGAGTAATTGTTTGATTTTTAAAAGAAAGCAAAGTGACAGATGTAGATTGAAAGGAAAAAACTGGGTTACTGAAGGAATACACAGTATTTTCTGCAAAGTCAGGCACCTGACAAAGCACCCATCAACATCATCATGATACACCTTGATCTTAGGTCACCAGCTGGCTCCTTGCAGTAACATTGTACAAACTTCTTGAAACTTCAGGTAAGAAGTTTTGCAGAACTTCTCTGTCCCAAGGTCCCTTGGGAAAGGCTGATCGTTACTTGTGCTGCAAACACAAATTTCACCCTTGCCCAGACAGGTGCAGCTCCCTCCAAGATGAAAAAAAGCAGGATCTTCTTACATCGGAATTGATGTTTGCTCACAGTTTTCGATCATACTGTATTTCATGGTCTTCATTTTCAGGTTATTAAAATAGGATGTTATCCAACAAGTGGAGGGAAAGAAGGGGTCAGGGAGTTGGTTTCCATCTCAGAAGTGGCAGCTAAAGCTGCTGAGCAACATGTGTTACTCATTTGAAACGTATCACTCATTCTTAAAAACAATAATACATACCATCTGTTGCAGCCATTCATAATTGATAAGATTTGGTCTGAGTTTGACTGTGAAAACCCATTTCAACATGAGTATCGAAGTGCAGATGAAGAAGTGTTGCAAAGCAATTCATTGGAGCTTTCCTTGTCACACATTATAGCCAACGATGGCCAACTGTCTCCAGGCACACACATGGCGCTCTGGAAGCCCCATTTATCGAGTCATTACAAAGTGTCAGCATCTTCCCATGGCACAAGTAGTTTAATAATCTGGCACCATTTCCCTCAAACAGTTAATAAACAAATTGCTAGATGTTTGTGTGACTGTGCAGAGCAGTTGATTGTGTCAACATAGCTATTAAAATGCAAGGATACACAAGGCATATTTTAGAATAAACCAGAATATTTTCAGTTACAAGGAACCTACAATGATCATCAAATACCTCTTAAATACAGGCCTGGGGCATGACAACCTCTCTAGGAAGACTGTTCCAGTGTTTGACCACCCTTTTAGTAAAGAAATGCTTCCTAACGTCCAGTCTACATGTTCCATGGTGCAGCTTTGAACATTCTCATGGTTCAAAGAGCACCTCCCTCTTCATGTCCCCTCTTCAGGTGGCTGCAGAGAGCAATGAGGTTGCCCCTCCTTTTCTCCAAACTAGACAAACCCAAAGTCCTCAGCCACTCCACACAGGACATCCCTTCCAACCCTTTCACGAGCTTTGTTGCCCTCCTCAGATGCATTCAAGTACATTCACATCTTTTTTAAATTGTGATGTCCAGAACTGCAGACAGTACTCAAGGTGAGGCTGCGCCAATGCTAAATACAGCAGGATAATCACCTCTTCTGACCAGCTGGTTATGTTGTGTTTGATGAACCCCAGGATGCAGTTTGCCCTCTTGCTGCCAGGACACACTGCTCACTCATATTGAGCCTGCTGTCAACCAGCACCCCCAGATCCCTTTCTGCAGGACTGCTCTCCAGTCACCTCTTCGTTTATACTTGTGTACAGCATTACTCTGTTACAGGTAAATAATCTGGCAGTTGTTCTTGTTACATTTCATCCCATTAACCATTGCCTAATGCTCCAATCTATCTATGCTCCCTCTGCAAGGCATCTTGTCCTTCAAAAGAGTCAACAGCACTTCCCAGTTTGGGAAACTTGCTAATGGTACATTCAACTCCCGCCTCTGGATCATTGATAAAAATATTGAACAGAAACAGCCCTAAAATTGAGTTCTGGGAAACAGTGCTGGTAACTAGTTGCCACCCAGATGTAGCCCCATTTACTATAAGCCTTTGAGCCCTGCCACTCAGCCAGTTTTTCATCCAGTGTACCATAAGTCCATTCACCTCACAGTTGGACACCTTCTCCAGAAAAATGCTGTGAGGGACAGTACTGAAAGCCCTACTAAAATCCAGAAAAAATACATTTACCATCTTCTCTACATCCACTAGGTGGGTGACCTTATCATAGGAGGAGATCAAATTAGTTAAGCAGGACTTTCCCTTTGTGAACCCGTGTTGACTGTGCCTGGTGACTGCACTGTCCTTCTTTTTCCAGGTACTGAGGTTAGAATAACAGGTCTGTAGTTCCCTGGGTCTTCCCTCTTGCTCTTGTAAATTGGAATGACACTGGCTAGCTTCCAGTCTCCCCAGACCTTTGGTATACGATCAAGAGGGGTCCTACTGTAACATCCACTAGCTCCTTTAGTACTCTGGGATGAATCCCATCAGGCACTTGTGAACATTCAGCTGATACAGCTGGTCCCTTACAACTTCAATGTCCACAAAAGGGAAGTCACTTTGCCCACACTCATAGTCCTCTGTCTCAGGGGACCAGTCAGCCCAAGGTCTATCAGTATTATTAAAGACTGAGGCTAAAAAAGCATTGAATGCCTCTGATTTTTCTTCATCTTCAAGAACTATCAGTTCAATGTTTTCTTTATACCTCCTCTTACTATTAATGTACTTAAAAAAGCCGTCCTTGTTATCTGACACAACACTGGCCAATTTCAACTTCAACTGAGCTTTGGCCTTTAATATCTTCTTCCTGGAAGAACCACAGCTCTGTAATATTCCTTGTATCAAGGAAAAATCTGAGTAATTGTTTTGTGTACTCTAGGACTGGTTTGAGACTTTAATGGCCATTCAGTTTTGTCTCTTGAGAGGACATGGGATGACAGAGCAGTCCTCTTTCTCAAAGAAATGCCTTTCCTTCACACTGGAAATATCTTTTCCTATTACCATCACTGTACCACAAATTTCTCCACTCACAAATCTGAAGGCCTAGACTCACTCTGTTTAATAACCAAGGCTGCACTGATTTTAATATTGCCCAATTTCACTCTGTGCATCCAAATTCCCTCCAAGTCAACATGAAAACTCCCACGTGTTTCAGCAGACTCTCATCAAAAGCATGTGCTCAAAGGCAACTCAACTACTACAGCTTTATTAATCCTATTTTTAAAAAACAAAACCAACACCCCCCACCCCCCCAAACCAGAAAAAAACCCTCCAAAACTTTAGACATAAATTTAACTTAAACATGACAATTGAACCAGGACATATTTTTAATGGATTCTATTTGAAACAATGACTTTTTGTTTTGAAAGTACCACAAAATGTAGATTTGTCACTTTATGATGATTAGTAATATCCTCCCTCACCAGAGTCATCTGGAACATATTTAATTATTGACTTCATTGAAAGTACATGACACATGTTCACTCTTCTGAGCAAGTCTTTAAATGGACAAAGGCCCATTTGTTCCTTCTTCCGAAATCCAGCCTCAGCACACGAAGTGACCCCCAAGTTAGGCTTCTGTTATTTGCATATAGCTTATATAAAATGTAAACATGCAAGCTGACATTCATCAAGCATTTAAGCACATGCCTAGGTATAAGCATCCCAGCTGCCTCAATGGGAAAAGCCCTAGTGAAACTAGGGGTACAACTGTGCCTTGTACAAACATTCATGTGGCAAATTTATTCCTGTGTTACAGCTCATGCCTCTGCACCTCATCTCCTAGTTCGTATCAAAGTCAACACAGGTGTGCCTGGATGTACTGCAGGCACTCCCCACACACACCCCACCATGTCAAACCTATGGCAGCACTTGGCCATATTTTCCCTGCTACATTTTAATAGCTGATGCCTCCGTCTTTTCAGTTCTGAGTATCAACTAACAGTCTGTCCTTTTTCAGGCGCTGCCAATCCAAGTATAAATACCCAAAGCAGCAACAGGATACAAATGCAATTATACTTGAGGCAGGACTAATTTTAGCCTGTGGTAAGAAAAAGACCACCAGTAGCGATATAGTGTAATTTTATAGTGAAGAGAGCCACTAGCCACTCCTTTCTGTTCTCCCAAGCGAGGCTAGAATATCAAAGTCATTTATCTTACATTTTTGTGCCAAGTCTTACCGATAAAAAATATCTCCAACATCACCTATGCATTGTTTCCCGATTTTTCTTCTCCTTAGGGTCAAACTCTCAAACCTGAGTCTGCATTTGCTATGTGGACTTTACATTCCTCACACTCCTTCAGTTTTGCTGCAGAAATGTGGAACCATCTTTTAAGATTGCATTCAGAATAGCATTTAAATGCACAATTTGTTGCTTTAAATAGTAACATCGGTGGAATAACTCCAGAGTGTTTCATATGTAGACATTAAAGGCAGATTTCCAGGGGAGCTTAGCTTTCATTAGGGCACCTAAATATAATGGGCTCATTTTCAAAATCACACAGAGCGCAATAGCTCCTGTTCTGTTTAGCGGAACTATTATTTTGCAAACCTGAACATCAGAGGTTTTGGAAGCTTTCAGGTGCGTGAGTGTCTGTGTGGTCCTGCAAGCCTTTGCAAAAGCTTAAATTGAAAAATGAGTGATTATTAATTTTTAAAGCAAAAAGGACAAAGGCCGATGCTGCCTCTCCTGGGATAAAAAGAAAGAACTTGGCTAGATTACAAAGCCATGTGCTAGCTCCAGCCTCTGCTGAACTAGCATGTGCTCTCTAGCAAAGGACAAGACAATAGTTTCACTCATAGACACCGTTCAACACACACACACACACGAGGAAAAAAAACCAGCGAGTTAATGAGGTGTTGCTGAATAATACCTTCATAGAAGCAGAGAGACAAACCAGGTAGATGTCATCTGCAAGGCAAATTAAAATTATACATCTCTGAGGATTATCAGTGAAAATTGAGATCTGGAAAGGAATTTGCTTTTGATATTGGAAGGGATAAATACCCAATGTAAATCCTTTTATGTGGCCTGTAGAGTGAAACACAGAAATTAAGGAGAAATGAGATTCAGGCATTTTTTAAAACTATGTAAGACATATTTAAGTTACCCATGGAGGAGAAAAAAGACTTGAGGAGGAGATTAGTTTAGACCCTCAGCAATACATTCACCTGGGAAATCAATTGCAATAAACCTTTTTAAATCTGAATTGGCTACCTCACCCCACCCCCTTCTCTACCCCAAAAAAGCCAGACACACCCCAAAAAGCCCTTAAGAACATTTCTGCATAGCCTGGCAGTCAGGCTGGGTAAATGACATGCCACATGATTTTTTTTGGTGAGGTTTGGGATAGGAAACCTCTAGGCATAAGTTGATTTTTTTGTTTTTGCAAACGGATGCCCTGGGGAGGGCCCCTTTGCCTTAGCCTTCCACAAATCCTCCTCCCATTTAATTCCTCTTGGAAACAGAGACAGAAGCTAACCAAAATCAAATGTTATGCAGTCTGTGTTTCTGTCTCCTTTGCCAGAGTTTTGAGGTACATACAACTACTGCGGTTTCATGCAGGCCTATATTGTTATTAAAAGTCGACTGGAAATGTTGTTAGCAAGGAAAGTGGAGGAAATGAGTAAAAAAGTAATACATTCAGATGCATTTGGCTCTCTTCCTGGGAGCCCTTTTAATATAGAGAAACTCAACAAAGTTGTATTTTTAGATCTGGAGAGATGCATTTTCGTATTTCACACACTAAAGGGATTTGCCTTAATACACTCAAATTTCCCCCTCCCTCCGCCTTCCTCATATGCTAGAAGAAATGAACTTCAATCCTCAACCACTGGATACACATACTCTGTTCTCCCCATTGGCCAGAAGAAAACCCAATAAATGTATTTCATTTCTTTTGTGGATTTATAATAGCACCTGGCAAGGATGGTCTTAATCTCCTTACACTGCTTGCACCAATGAACGAAACCTTTGCAGTACTTCTTGAGAGAGAAATGAAAGGATAATATGAATAAAATCTGGAAATGTAAGTATTATCTCCATGAAGATCTGTTCTAAAATGTATGAAATCCATATCAAAGTCTCCACAGAGTGCTTGACATACTAGTGCAATTTAGACAACAAGTTATTAAAGATGGAAAGAAATATATTCCTCTTAATGATGGCAGAATTGTTTAGAGACAATTGGGAAGTATGGGGTCATGTTTACACAGTAAATTGTTGGCAAATATCTAGTGTTAGACCCATCTGAAATAGAAGAAAAATACAGCTTGGTACAAACAACCTAAAGCCAGTGGTTTCTTCCCATTGTGTGGGACAATTGTGTAGACAAGTGTGCATGCAGGGGTTAGGCTGCTATGTTCTGTCAACATCTTTGTTAAGCAAACACAAATCTATTTCAGACATCAGAAAGATGCTCCACTATTTGGATGTGGAACCATCAGCCACTAAGTTGAGGGAATTATAGCTTATTAATGTATTGAGGAATTGACCAGAACTTCACTCTTTTTTCTGCCCAGTATTGGTTGCGTGTTCCATTTTAGCTGAGATAGTATCTGTCATTTACTATGCCAGAAAGGGCTGTGACAAAGATGAATTTCTCAAAAAAAAAAAAAAAAAAAAATTACCTCAAGTTACTGGGAACCTGAACTAAAGTTTGCTGACACTGAAAGAAAATTTCCCTGTGATTCAATGACCTTTGATACAGACTCAAAGGCCAAAGGCATTCAGGCAACAGATTGAAAAATTTTAAGCAACTTTTAGTTTAAATGCTAAACCCAAACCAACAATATATACTTTTTCACTACAAATTCAACTACTTTGGGACAAGATGGGAAAGGAATAAATGGTGCACAGAAATCACACAAGGAATTAAGGTACTCCCTTATATTCATAATCTTCATAAAATGAGGTAAAGTTACACTACTCATCACAGTTTTCCACCTTCAGCTTCCATAATAAACCAATTATAGAGGCCCTAGGAAGAACTGACAGTGCTCTACATCAAGAAAAACATAAAATGTGAGAAACAAATATCTATGGTAAAGTCTTTCACTTATTTAAAGTTTGGATCTCCACACTGCAAAATTTGTGTGCATGATGTGATGATGGGGATAGAGACAGGAATTTTGCCTCTCTTGCTCTACCACAGAAATCTTTTTATATTTTCCAGAGAAAGAAATCTTCCTCCAGCTTTACTTGCTTAAAAACAAAACAAAACATAACTCCAAACATTAAACTGATGTCATGCTTTCCACATTCCCCCACCTTCCCTTCAGTCTGTGAATTTTACTCTTGCAAACTTGCCACTGGTACCCATTTAATTTCCCACCTACTTAAGTATTAATTGGAAGGGAAAAAACTAATCTCCTGCTTAATTACATCTATCACCAGAATACCCAAAATTTCACACCAGAAGAATCTTGCCACTCCTGCTGTTTCTCACACCTGCATTGAATGTGTCCAACATTTCCATAAGATGATCAGTGTTTTCCAAATGAACAGAAAAGGAAGTTTTGAATTTGCCTCAAAAAAGTAAATAAAAATACACATTTCTCATCCTAAGACTTGGCATTCAGACTGCAGGAGTTTAATTTGTACCTCATGTAGCCCAACATGCCATGCCATTCAGATGCCTGGCAGTAGAGCACGCTGCTGGCTGCTCCACTCATAGATCATCATGTAATGGCTTAGTTCAGCCTTCAGTTAAAATAAGCCATTCTGTAATGTTGCAAAAATCATATTTTTCTTTGGAGTGAAAAATGAAAAGTCTGGAGGTAATGAAATTCTCATAATAGGACCGAGAAAAATGAGTATACAGGGGTGGTGGGCATCCTTCTGCCTACTTGCAAGCAAATTAAACTCTCCCCCGCCACCTCCTGTGACACTTCGATTTTCACTGTGTTTGAGTGCAAGATCTTCAACAACTACACAGCCTGAGGATGTCCAGCTTAAATGTCAGACCTCTTCTTAAGGTTTGTCTCACTTTGATGATTAATTAGGAGTGCAATTTTAAAATATGATGGGCAGAGAAGCGACTCTCAGACATTCATATGACTGAAGTTGCACTTACTTAGCAATGACTTCTGTAACAACCTGTTCAGCTGGTATGCTACCAAGTTATTTTTCTAAGTGGTACTAATACATGTCCATCAAATTTATGTTCTTACCAACTTTGACAGCAAATGTGCAATAAAACACCCCATGATCAGCTGACAAGTTCATAGGTGCCCAGGCTATAACAGACTCCAACTCTTTTCCCCTGCAGCATTTCAGATCTAGTACAATTAAGCAGAAGCACTGTGGTGACTTTTCTGATAAAGAGAGCATGTGCAACTCAAAGATACATGGAAGCACAACCTGTTGTGTGTGTAGGTACAATTTTCAGAACCAACACACAGAGTAAAGACCAAACGCATCAATGAACAGAGACATTTCAATACTTTCATCCTGAGACTGGGGAGTGGTGAGCTAGTTCAGGAGGTGATCAGCTAAACACTCACAAAAGAGAAACAGAGAAAAGAAAAAATTACTTTTCACACAAGGACTCATACCGGCACAAGTGAGAGACGGGAAGAAGCGGCCCACAACTTAGAGGAAAAGACTGAGATGCCAGGAGCCAGCAGGAGCTGGCTTTTCACAGGAGCACTCTGGTAATTATAGATGGAGCCGGTAGAGGTGGCCTTCATACCACAGAGATTATCTAACGTTTATCTAACTTCTCCTCACAAGAAAATCCATAAAGCTCCTGTTGATAGCAGACCTTTAAACCAGTATGCTTTACAGGCACATAAACTTGAAATCACCTTGTTCCTTTAATTTAAACCAAACTCATCTCGGATTCAAAAATGAACCACGTTGTCATGTATTTCACCTTTTTCCCTCATCTCAGGCTACTTTCAAGTTTTCAAACACCTTTATTTCCCCCAGCTCTCAGCACTTTGTTTTCCTCCTCTTCTTGAGGACTGCACACACCTATGCAGATAGCTCAGCCTCCAGGTTCGCAAAGCCCCATAATATCAGGTTATTTTAATTGAGTGCTTTCCAACTGGCTGTTGTATAGGTGCACTCTCTCCACAAACACACAGTGAAAGCCAAGTGATAGGGGAAGTAACATGTCCTTCATTTCTGCCTCTGCAGATAAAGAACCAACAAGCAAAGCTGGGAATTTCAGTGAATACAAAACAGGGTTTTTGTGGCTGCAATGCCCAGGAAATTGTATGCCTTGGAAAAAAGGCAATTTGTCAGCAGGATACAAAGTAAAGATTCTTTGCTCAGAAATAATCATAATGGGTAGTTAGGTCTGGTGGGGTTTTTATGTTTTGGGTTTTTGTTTTGTTGAGGTTTTTTTAATTATTGTTCCTAGCCCATGCACACAAATCATTTATTTAACTGAATAAAACAAAGGACACCTGGCTTCAGGGGGGAATTCACTCGTTACTGACCAAAGTGCCAACAGCTGGGTTTAACTCAGTGGGAATGCTTGCCATTTTCACCAGTGGGCCCCAGGGGACCAAGTTCTCTTGGGAACAAAAAAATACCAAAAACCCAGAGCAAAAGAAAATTGGAGAAGCCACAAGTTCATTTATTTAACAAAACACAGCATGGCTCTCAGTGGGCAAACACTGATTCTCAAGCGATAGGGAAGGCGTCAAGAAAACACACACCGGGAAAGCCTGGAAGCCACATAACGGTCTTACAGCACTCCAGAAATAATTAAGAACCATATTCTTGGGAAAAGTGGTCTCATTAAATTGTTTTCAGATTGCAATTTTCTCCCACCTTCTCCCCCCTCTTTCCCTTTCCACCAGCAATCTTGGAGCAATGAAAATATCAGTTTGCTTTCTAGTGCTTGTATTCTCTTAAAAATGTCATTATTCAATTATCTGTCTATTCACTGGCCTTAAGGTCCAGCGGAGCAGATATTGTGAGCCTTCATTTAATGTTTTTAAATGCACTTCAGTCCACTTGTGATACAATAAAACTTTATTGAATTCTGTTCCCACATCACACTTATCATCCCTCACTTTTATTGTGAGGCAATATGTGAGACCATCTACTCTTCTGTCAGCAATAAAAGGAATACTTCTAGCAAAGAAATGGCCTTTCCTTCCATCAATATAGCAATTTGGAAATTTGATTTCAGGTTCCATGCTTAAAAAAAAAAAAAAGTCTTAAGAAAAGATGAACCATGCTCAAGCGCTGTTTTCCTTCCCCTTCTTAGCATTAACAAAACAGGAAAACCTCTGTAAGCACCAAAGATATTTGGTGCTTTTGTAACATTTGTTAGAGCATTTACTCAGAAGAATGGAAAGGAAGGATGATTCATCCTTCCTTGGAAGCCACAAATATTTTTCCCTTGCAGGAAACAGCCTTTTGAATAGATCTCCCCAATATTAAAAGCTGATGGAAGACTTGTCGCCTGGGTGTGAGGCAAGTTATTATCACAGTGGGATATGCCATGCCCAAGGCACCTGTCTCACTTCCTCCTGCAGCTCCCATCCTTTCCATCAGTGCAGCAATGGGCTTCTCCTTGTTGAGCCCCCCATCTTTTTTCCACTTTGTCTTGCCCTATGCCTTAAATTTTCCAAGTGTCTATTAAAACCCATACTGTTTCTGAAGGACAACAGTGCACAAGTTCTTCTGTGAACTCCAAAACCTAGAACCTAAGGGAACTGAGAGGTCAGGAAAAACAAGGTAAATTTGACTCAGCTAGCTAAATCCTCTTTCCAACATCAGACTGGATCCTCGGAAGCCAGAATAGTTGCTCTAGGGGAAAACAAACAGAAAAAGCCCTCTAAACTAGTACCATGCTTTCAACTTGCACCTTTTTTTTGAACGTGAAGTAAAATCTAAATGCAGGCAGTCCCTAAATTTCAGTCAGAGCCAGTGGGAGATAGTTGCTCACATGTTGGAAAATTCCCTCCCTGTTCTGACCTGGGGTATCACCCAGGAAGGGCAGTGGCACTGCTGCAGCCCACAGAGCATGTGTGCTCAGGAAAGCAAAGGGCAGGAGACTCGTCAGCCTCAAGTGGGCTTTTTTTCTCTTCAATCATCTCAGAAATACATGCAGGACTACTAAAACATGGAGAATTTGAGCTGTAAAGTGTTACACACATACAAAGGCTGTATTTGCATAGGGAAAACCAATATTTTGGTTTGGATTTATCAGATTATCAATAGAAAATCTGTCCACTTACAATGACAACTAGTTCAGAAGCTCTCTCGCCACCTCTGGTCTTGCAAAATTGCACTCTCTTGCTTGTCACCAGTCTCATGTACAGCACTGGGTAAACTGCTCATCTGCTTTCTATGCTGGATCATGAGTAAAATGGGAAGTCCCTTAGCACATTACGAAGGTGAAGTAAGAAAAATCACACTCCTAGATGTACTGGCACCATGACAACAGGACTATACAAGCACCAGAAGAAGATACTGAAGTGTTTCTGCAATGAGAGTGTTTACCTAGCATCACAAAACTACCTCCATCACTGCTCTTCCCATTACCCATTTAACAGTGCAACATAAAGGAAGAAGGGGAAAGGGAAGGGATGCACTAGGAGACAACAACTGAGTACTGGACCAAAGAGCCCCTTGCAAAGTGAGGTTTCTCATGCTTACACACAGCATACCTCAGCCTAAAAGGTAGTTTCAGACATCCCTCCGGAACATGCAATGTGTCCACAGCCCTGGCAATGGCAAGCTGCAGGTCTGCAGTAGTATATATTTAATATAAACCCATGGAAAAGCTCTCTTGATCAGTAATGATTAAAAGAAAATTCAATTTAAGAAAACTATATTATTTTGCAAGAAAATGAGCAGTATTTAAAGCAGGTATCAGAGAAATAAACATCATACACCAAGGCCTGCTTTTAGAAAGACAAAATTAATTTGTTGACTTTCTCCAATACCAGAAAAATAGGACAACTGATGCCACTGAAGCTTGTCAAATTAAGCCTGGTATCTTTTCACCTGCTGAAATCATCTGATTTTCACTTGCTTTTCATTGTCAGAGGGCAACAAAAAGAGTCCAGAGGTGCTTGGAATGACTGTCCATTTTTGTAGACAGCATCTGCCATCACATAAACTGACTACAGGATCAGGAAAATGAGGAGAGAACTGGGCTATCTGCATAATCATCTGTTGTCCTCCCCACATGTTGAGAGTAACTGCAGCCTCATGAAACTCCTTGTCAGGGGAATCTCCAGTGAACACACAGGAATGTGGTGTGGAGAATAATATAAAGGACATTTTAAAATATATGAACTACTGAAGTCAGAAGAGGTTTGTATTTCCCCCTCCTGAGAGGGGAGCGGGATGCTTTCTTCTTAAAAACGATACAAGTTAGTGGTGCAAGAGTTAATAAATAAATAAACAAACAAACAAAATTGCAAGAGGAACAGGCTACCCAATGGTGTTTTAAATCCTCCAGAATTTTTCTCTGAGGAAGAGTATACACTAGCACTATACTGAGCATAAGCGCCTAAGGTCAGTCCTAACAACATCTGTTAAAGATACTCCTAAATGCTGCTCTCTTGAGACACTCACACACTCCCCTCTGCTGCTGAGCCAGCGCTTGGGTAAACTCTCTCTCCATCCATAAGTAATAATTTGAAACCATAAGGGGTAACCTATCCAACCAGATGAAGCAAGCTGGAATTGCACACAAGTACAAATGCCCACTGAAATATTAATTCCTTTGTTATGTAACTTCTCTGTTTCTTTAGGAGACAGCCATATGGCAGACATCACTGCTCACCAAAGGCTTGGTGCACGAAGCCACCATGGAAATGTCAGTGGCTGAGGAAGGGTTTTCCCCAGCAGTGAGTAGCACCAGGGAGCCTGTAGAGCCTACTCCCCTGCTCCAACAAAGCATCACGCAAGGCAACTGCATATGGGTAGCAATGCTATGAAAGCTGGACCTGAAAGGACTTGGGCAAAGGCCCAAATTTGGCTAGAGGGGCTGAAGCACATGGGCTCGGTCACAAGAACTCAAGGGCACCAACAAACACACAGCAAATGGTAGAGGCATCACTGAGGGCATCAAGGGGGAAACATATTTCATCCACCAGGTGTGGCTTTGGTGTAACCGTACCCTTTGCTGATCTCCTTGTCCAGAACTGACACCTTCCCCATCAGTTGGATGGCTTTCACTCATGGGTCCCAGGCAAGGAACATCTACAAAGTTGAGCTGACCATTTTCAGAGGGAAGAAATGGAGGCAGTAACAAAGCCAGGCAAGAGACTGAGGTAGGAGAAGGATAAAAAGGAGCCATAGGTTTCCCACTCCACGTCTGCAGATGAAGGGACACAGTTTGTCTGAACACAGCCAAATTCCCTGGTGCTACACTGAATAACAACACATGAAGATCTGACCCAAAATTTCCTGGGCAATGCAGAACAACATGCCCAGGAGATGGGATCCTATTCTGTAGCATGCTTGCCCCTCATTTCCCTGCCCCTAACTCTATGCACAGAGGCACTATATTTGATTCATAAACAAACAGAGGAAACAGCCATCAAAGCTACTGACTTAATTGCAAAGGCAGCGTGGCTTGTTGTTGTTGTTTTCTTCCCCACATTCAGATCATTAAAACATACTCAATCCCTACTGTCCATTTGGTACTAAGCAACCTCTCACAAGAGTTATTTTACATCTTGTACACAGGGCCGATTAACACCTCGGGGTATAATATTCACATATTACCTTTCTCACAAGGCACCACTGTTCCTCTTTGTTTTATATGCAACAAAGGCTACGGAGGGGTACTAGGTAATGACTACTGCTTTACCAGCCCAGTCTCAGGAGGGAACAGCATACCTTATGCAAATCACAAATCACAAGGAAATACAACCTGCTATGATAAGTAGAAATCGATCTCCGCTTGCCCTCCCCATGCACAGTGTCATTTGTAATGTGAAAGACCTCATTTAGAGTGAAATAACTCCAAAATGCTAATTTGGTACGAGTTCGCTAGGGCAGACCCTAAGCCCCTGATGTCACTCTTTCCATTGGCTTTAATGGCTCACCCCATTAAAAATATTCCATCACTGCATTTAAAAGCTTCACATTTTTGTTTAGAAAAATCTAATATGGAGCCCCCCACCAGCAGAGACAAAGTCCCTCAGCAGAGAGGGTCCTCTTTGCTCAGAGCGGTGGTCTTAGCTCCATCCCTCACCTTGCAGTTTCACAACAGCAAAACCCCCACACAGCCTTTCCACACTGCAGCAGTAGGCAGGTGGCCACCTCCTGCATGAGGGATGGGGACCACCCAAGGGGTTGTAAGTTCTCGCTTCCCCTCCAGACAACGTGCATGTCATTTCTCAGCCACGTTTGCTCTCCTGCAGCCTGTGCTTAAGTCAAGGAAGATGATGTTCTGTTCTTCGTCCTTGAGTCAAATCCCGGGTTTCAGCAAACTAAAGTCTCCTGCTGCTCTCTCAATACAGCTCTGTGACTTGAAAGCATCCATTCCCATACCTGCTTTATTTTCAGAGGTATGCTATGAGTTTTGGCCTACTCAAACTGAAAACCTAGAAATGGTGTTGTTATTCACTGCTCAGCCCTTTATGACACCTAATAAAAAAATGCACTCCTAGTATTACTGTTGTTACTTCTTTTTTGAGGTATGCCCTTTTTGACAGTAGGACCATAACTGTGTCTAACAAATTTGGTTTCTACAGAAAACAAACTCTGAGGTGCGCTTAACTTTTTGTAGCTCTGACATTTCCCGTTCAGCGCATATTGCTGTAACCCCAGATGACTGTCTGTCTACCCTCAAAAATTCAGGCTAAATGGCTTTCCTGTAATTCACCTTCATAACTTTGGGAGCTTATAAATTAGTATTTTTTACCATCAAACATCAAATATCCCAGAACATTAGCTTTCTACCTCCTCAGTAATACAATACTGCATTTAAAGCACTTATCAAATGTCACCAGTTACATGGACATAGGTCGGTTGAAGTGCACTGCTATACATTTACAAGCATAAAAGTGGAAAAAGAAGCTCTCAGCCAGCAATGGTGCTTCATTCTTGTTGTCTGTTTTCACAAACAGGCCTTCCCAAGTGTTTTCCGAAAGGTGATATGTCACTGTTATACTGTACAACAAGGAAAACATGGGGCTTTATTAAGAGATTTTTAACCTAAGCACAAACCTCGCACAGAGGACAATTTGTCATATCTTATCAGCTCAGTCTCATATGATGCACATGGTTTGTCACTGAGCGTTTACTTGCCCTTGGGCAACAAGAGACAAGCTCAAGGATGGCCCAGTCTCCACAATAAATCAGATCTCTAATAAAGAAACAAATGCAAATACATCAAGATACATACTGTAAGGGACACATTCGTACTGCACTTCCAAGTACTTGTACGTCCCAGGGCAAGGGTCTGGAAAAACATCAGGGCCAGCAACAACTGCACATTGGGTTCGATTACTGCATCTGAAAAGCAAGAAAAAAGAGAGTCATAAAACAGTCCAGACAGAGGGACAGGTCAAGACGTTGAGTGGCCCCTCCAGTGTCAACAGGAGTGAAGATGCAAAAGCCAGGGCCTTCAGCATCTGCTAAGGAACCTTGCCAGAGAGCGTGCAAAGGCTGATGACAATATCAATGTCTTCATCAGCTTATTGCCAAAAGGAAAGAGGCATGGTGTCACAACTCCTTCTTCTCCTAGCAGTTCTTATGGCATCAGGAGGTATTTCTTTAAAAAAAACCTGAGAGGAAGATTTTAGAAAAATGATTACAGGTACGTGGTCCTCTAATTCTTGAAACCCAAACTCCATCACAGTGACCTCAAGTAACCTTAAATACCAGCAGCCCCACCAAATGAAATACAAAAACTAAACCAACAACAATTTGTTGCAGAAATAATCATTGTATCTTTTATAGCAGGCACAACAAATACATTTTACAAAATATTTATAAAATGTTCCCACAAAAAAAGAGTCATCTTGAGTAATGCTGTTTATTGCAAAGCAAAGACTAGAAACAGCAACATGAGTGGGGAAAAAAAGTCACCAAATAAGCTGTCCAAAAATCAAAATAGTAGTTTCTCATACACAGCCAACACACTTGCATTAGTTATAAATGGCGAAGTTTTATTCAATCATTCTGCCCAGTATGGATGCATCTCCTGAGATGATGTATTTTTTCTAAAAGTGAATGTCATTCTCACTGAAGATCTTGCTGTACAACCCCACAGAGAAGGAAGTGACCCTGCCCGCTGCAGTGAGCATCTTTCAGGTTAAGAGCACACACACACAGGTTGGGCCCTGCGAGATGCTTTCTCTGCAGCACATATGACTCATGTCCATGGGTGAGTAATTTGTGCATGTGTGGAAACCCACATTTGCCTCTGCTTTCATAGTACAAGCACCTCTATGTTAAACTTTTGTGTATTTTGGGGAAAAACACTTAACAAACAGCAGTTCTATGGAGAAAAATCCTATTTGTTTAAAGAAAAAAAACAAAAACATGCAAGAGAGAAATATAATTAGTCTTTCATTTTTATGCTTTTGCATGCCAGAAAGAGACCTCCTAAGGGCTAGACCACTGCATTTATTTTGCCTAAGATGCTGCCTCTTCTCATGTGACATGGGACCCCTGACCCTCCTGCTCTTCTGGCAGAAACTGTGACATCCAGTGCAGAACTCATTTAGGCCTGCAGTGAAAATCCTTCATGTTTACCTGAGGCTATAGTTTGTCAGCCTTAATGAGGATTTTATTTGAGCCCATAAATTAAAATTGATTCATTAGTGACTGCCTTAAGCTCCGTAATTTCTTTAATTTTATAGAAAGATTAATAAAAGCTGATATGCTTGCTCATCAGGCTGTTTTGCTGGATAACAGATAATCCAGAGGGCTAGGACATTCTTGTGTTTTCTAGTTGAAAGATGACAGTTATCAGAGCAAGTGACTAGTTTTATCATATACACAGAAAAACAATTTTATTAACAAAAAGGATAATTTTGCTGTCCTCATCCTCACTACTTACAGACAGGTGGCTTGGCTGGAATATCACAGGTAGCTTGGACCATGCAAGTGGGCAGTCTTCCAGGAGAGACTTTGAACATCATCCAAACTTCATTTTCAAGAAAAATCCTTTACTGGGCTCAATGTGCCTTTCAAAAAGCAATTGCACTGGCCTAATCAATAGCCTCTCTGGCTGCATGGACATCCCTGGCCACGTTACACAGAATAAGAGCAATGGATCAAAGACATATTTCAAAATCACGAGTCACGAACCAAAATTATCAGGAATTGGAAGTGGAGGGAGGACAGATACATTTAGGATTCATTTGTGCCTGTTCTCTTTCTTTCTGTCTGTAAGGAAGTGTTTGCTTTGAATGGCCAAGTGTTTCCTTGTGGCCATTTATTTTTTATGCAAGAACTTGGACACAAAAAACAGAAGTGAAAACATGAAACCTAGAAAGCTCCAGGTTCATAACTGGTATTTCAAAACTTGGTTTGGAAGCTGAAGGCTGTGAACAAGAGCTTTAACCTCCCCAAATGTGTGCTGCTGTCTGGGATATCAGCAAAAAGAGTGAAAGTACCTGATACAAGGGGTTGAATGGGGAATGCAGGGTGTTGATACAAGCTTTTCCATTCAACTCTAGCAAGTCCTCAAGCCCGCTTGCACATTCCTGTATCGAGGGATGGCAAAGCACTGAGCCTACCAAGCATAGAAACTTCAAAAGAAGGTGAGATCAAATTGTCAGTGCCACCTCAGAGGGGAAACAACAGAAAACCAAATGAAAACCTCCCAAATTGGCATTTCAAGTTTCCTTTTATCACCCCAGGGTGAAACATGCAGATTCCCAATCCATCATACTTGAGGGATGAGGGCAATTTGGACTAAAATCCTTAGAAAAAAACTAATACCTGCTGAACCAACTATTACTGTCAGACATCAGGCTATGAAAATTTTAGGTGGAGAAAGAGGTAAAAACCACTCATCATTAAAGCTCTGGTTGCTGTGCTTTTGCTCACTTTTTTCCCCCCATTTTCACAACAGCTTCTTGGTCCTTTCAGTTTTATCATATTTCTTTCCAGACAGATTAAAGGCCCAAGTGACACTAAGTGACACTCAAGAAGTGACACAGAGAAAGAGATATGTAAAAGATTACACATCTGTAGCCTTGAAAAGG
This sequence comes from Athene cunicularia, assembly GCF_003259725.1. Taxonomy (NCBI): domain Eukaryota; kingdom Metazoa; phylum Chordata; class Aves; order Strigiformes; family Strigidae; genus Athene; species Athene cunicularia. Next base: position 12,358,044 of record NW_020799099.1, on the reverse strand, counting down.
GAGGGGAAAAAATCCCATGAAATTGTGCATTACCACATTCTCAGCAAACCAGCCCACGAGCTCTTCTTTCTAAACCACAGGATTATACACTGAATCTTGGGGTTTCTTGGTGCTTGGGTCTTAGTAATAGTCCAAACTCCTGAGAGTTGTGAGGCTCAGTACTGGGTCCTTTCCAGTCAACGCAACAAGGATTCCTTGGCTGGGTTTTTTTCTTTGTTTGTTTTTGGTTTTTTTTCCTCCTTTCTTGAAGGAAGACCTTTACTAACTACTGGAGTTACAATTTGCAGTAAGAACCACCACTGCATGCATTAGCTCAAGTATTAATCTGTGTCCTCTATAGGGCAACTGCAGAAACACTACCGAGGTCCCTTAGCTTTACGCTAGAAACGGCAGCTCCACATCTTGCTAGATTCCCCTCCAACAGGGCAGGAACTGTTTGCATCACCAGTTTTAGCATCTGGGAGTTTTAGTACTCCCGAAAACTACAGCCACTTCTCTTACACCTATCTATACCTCTTACTACCACCTTCTGACAAGCATTATTTCTACCACTGATTCATCAGCTCCTATAAACAAAACTACTTCTCTTTCCCCTGAGTTGCCCTCATGCCACAACTTTCCTAAGCGACCTCTGGCCTCTTGGGGTATTTTCTCATTTTCCATATGCTCTGACACCAGGTAAACAAGAGAACTGTGGGAGGAATCCGTGAATCTGAGGGACCAAATAGACAATTTTATGCCTATTAAAAAAGCAGCTTCCATTTTATTAGTTCGTACATTTTAAGGCAAATATTCTGGAGACATGGAAGAATTAAACAAGGCCCTCAAGTGGTCTTAGTTCCCTTTATTGTCATTTATCATGAAATCTGACAAGGAATTTATAGCCTATATTCTACCTGCAGCCACTCCTCTCTCCTCCTGTTGCTCCCTGAAGTGCAAGGTAGGCATGTGAAGATAAAGCCCACTTCTCAGAGACCCTACATGTCTTGGGTCACCTCTATTAATTGCTGCTGGGATTCATGGACACATTGGCTCAACCAAGAGCATCCACACACACCTTACTAGAAATAACTCACCGTGCTGCCACAGCATTTGGGCTAGCAAGGCAAGAAGTCTGCTGCATTTTCTGTTTTGCAAGATACGGAAAATGTGTCTTGCCAATGCCCAGGTTCCCCTGTAAACACTTGCCTTGGTTCAGTGTGCTCAATAAAGAGGCCATATACCATATCCACTTTGCCAAGGCACAGATACCTACCAAGACCAACCAAGAGATTAGAAACCAAAGCATAACCCAAGATCTGCATTTTCACCCTGACTTGAGAGATTGACAGGAACGTATATTCCTGTATGTTCAGGAAAAGAGAATACCCCAAAACCCTTCTAAAAATCAGTCCAATTTCAGCAGCCTTTAAGCACCCAGCATATGACTCCTTTATGCCTCCTGTCCAGCTATGTTTATTCCCACTTACTAAGCTACCTGTTTTCTCTTTCAGATGTGGGAAAATATTTAGCCTAGAAGAGAAGTGTCAATCTAGTGTAACATATACGCTGTAAGAGAAGACATGGATTATTTTTTGCAGAACTTCTCCCAGTTCTAGTGGAAAATGACTTTCAAGAGTTTTAATGTGAAGCAGTAATAATAATTCATGTGGCATTTTTCTGCATTTATAGCAGCAAGACCGAAGGAAGCATTTGAGTTCAGAACCAGCTGCAGGGCTCAACTCTACTTGCAACTTTTGGTTCAGACTTAAAAAAAACCCACAACACCAAAACTTCATTTCCCTTCAGCAAACTTCCATTTCTTCTCCCTGGCAACATTTTTGTGTTTTTAAGTGACAAGGTCATCTTGTAATAGTGAGGCAGAAACAATTTAAGACATAAACAGCTGTTTATTCCTGCTCTGACATCTTTGATTTTTTTCCAGTGCTGACATTGTTAATATATTTACCAAAAGAGAAAGAAAGGAAAAAATAATAGTTTGGCAGGTGATGTTAATTTTAGGCCTTTCCAGAAACTTTAATAGCACAGACATGTCAACAGCATCAGGCTAGACATGTCTGAGGCGATATGTTTGCCAGAACAAAAGTGCAAAGGCAGCGCAAAATAAAAGATCAATCCCAAACAAAAGCCTTTCAGCATTAATCATCACAGGCGCAATAACAGTATGTCCTCCAGCTCCCCATCTGGGTGGGGACCATTTGCCCCAGACAAGAAAAGCAGGTGCCAAAACCATGGGGGCAGGCACCCATCATGCTAGTGATGCCAGGAGAAGAGCAACAGGTCCACAACAAGCCTAGAGGCTCAAACATCCCTTTCATCCCCAATACACCCTCTTTCTCCTTGTTCTTATCCTCTAGAGACAAGCCTTCTGAGGTGCAACAATGCTTTCTGCAACACCTTGGTCAGGAGCTCCTACAAACAGGGTGTACTGGAACACACTACAAATGGGGAAGCCACACACTCCCTCTAAATCTGTAAGTCAGGCCATCAGAATCCAGGGCTACAGTCTTATATACCCTGAAGATCAGAAAATTTCAGTCTATGTGACCATGCACTTGGATTTGCATGGGAAGCACTGAGCAGCCATATCCATTCCTTGCTGCTGCTAACAGACCCTGATCATAGCTGGTGCTACCCTCCACCTACAGCAACTTATAACAAGGGATTCTTAATACCCACGTGTGCCAATCAAAACAGCTCACTTGTGTTCGTGAGCACTGGTTGCCAAAAGACAGATACTCTTTCCCTCTCCCCTCAACTGAAACACCTACTTTACAAAGACTTTTTTTTTTTTTCCTATGAAGACAAGGCAGCCATCATGTGCCCAGGCACACTAATATAGCCAAGACATCAATATCTAAGCCTCTTTCTCAAGGTCTATTATACTTTTCTAATGGTTTTACAGTAAGAGACAGACTTAATTCATTATCCTTCATGGCAATGCTGCAAGACATCCTTTTCCTTCTCTGGAACACAAAAATCTCCTCTCTGGATGACTGCTTTAAGAAAGAGGCTGTCACAACAAATAAGTCAGCCAGGACTATGTTCTCCCCTGTCAATATGTGATATTTTCAAATCCACCCTTTAGGAAGATCCAAGAGAAATAAATAATGCCCTGGAGAAAGTACACAGGAAGCAAAGAGAAATTTCACTCATAAGTGGAGTTAGCATGATGGCTTAAAAATATGGGGGGG
>NW_020799099.1:12259992-12354800 GCF_003259725.1 Athene cunicularia | reverse complement strand
GGGGGGGGGGGGAGCAAGCAGAAAAGGGATGCAGCAGAGGGGAGAACAGAACTGCACACCCTGAGAAAAGTCTTTGGTTTACCACATTTGCTTTCAATAACGCACTGCACAAAAGCAAAGCTAAATCCTTCACCTGTTTAGCTCCCTGAAACAAAGAATTCCTCAACAGAATCTTTTTCTGCCTCAGCAAAACCTTAAAAGCAAAGGATCTAATGACAGGGAGATGAAAATCCAGTTTCTCTAACATTTCCTTCATTATGAATGGGCCTTTTTATTGATCTTTCAGAGCACGGAGAAGTTGGCTTTCCAACCTCTGCTGCGATATAATTATCTGTGGTGTTTAATGCTAGCACAGACGAGTCCCACTACACACTGCATTTTGTTGTTTTATTGACGGGTTTTAATTATCTATCCAGGTGCTAGAGCTGTCAGATAGGCTGCTTCTTATGTGATCAAACTAATGCAAGGAGAGGCAGAACACTCTAACTGCAGCCTCACCAAGTGCCTTTGTGGAGACATGCCAACGAGATACATTTAAACTGCTACGGTTATTGTAAAATCTTATGCTGTTTTTTGGGAAAAGAGAGTCCTCTTTCTATAGCCTCAAACCATTTTGTTCCTCTGATTATTATACTGAGCAAAGAAAAACTTAAGAAAAACAAACCATCAAAACCACACCAAAACCCCAGACAGCCAAATAGCAGAAAAATCCTGCAGAGCCAAACCAAATCCAAGTTGTAAAGGTCACTGAGGGGACTACCTTGATATATTAAGGAGAGCCTGAGAGCAAGATGGAAAAACAGGTCCTGGAAATAATTTAAATACCAGTTTTATGTAGGAAAAAAAGAAGAAGTAATTACACTGTTTCAACTCACTGATAAGACCCTTAACATTTAACAAGAAGCACTTAACAGCAAATTCACAAGATTTAACAGATTTAATGGCAATTTGTGGCACCCCTGCACATGGTGCATCTGCTCTGCTGCCAGGGACTCCTCAGCTCAGGAATCTGAAGTCTGGGGCAGGACTTGTCAGTGGGGACAGCCTGGCTCATCATCACCCTCCAGACGAGGGTCACCCCAAGCAATGAAAGTTTTTTCTCTGTGCTTCATCATGTAACATCTCTTACATTTTATAGTTTCCTTGGATTTCTTTCTGTCCCATGTCTTTGCAATTAACACAGTGAGGAGGGAGATTAAATCTCCAAAGGCAATGAATGTGTACCCCAGCAGGAAAACTTGCCAAGTGCCTTTCACTAATGTGCTTGGCTACAGCATCCCTGCAGCAACAGGGAATCTGAAGGAAAGAGTGGTGGAAAAAACACTCATCATTAGTGCAAGAACAATGAAATGATGATCTGTCCAAGCCTTTGGGTATATTTGGACAGAAGGTTTGGGTCAGTATTGAAAACAAATCTGCACCAAGCATGTCTAAAGCAGTCAGTGTTGCTCCAGCTGTAAGGAGCCAAAGACATAAGGAAGGCCAGGTTTGCAGTGTAGGCTAATGTCTTTTAATGGATGCTGGTCCATAGGACTGAAAACCAAACGAGGCAAGCCTTAAGGCTGTAAAGCTCATCTTTTGAAGAACCACATCTGCGCTTTTACAGGTACTCTACTTCTTCCAACTCCATAAACTTCTGTAGCACCCTAATAAAAGCCCACTTTACAAAACACTGGCAGGATATCTGGAGAGAAGAATAAACACCTAAAACAAACCAACCAATAAAAGGCTTGTTGGTTTAGCCAGAGTTAACACTAGTTAAAATAACTGTGAACAGAAAACAATCTGGCTTTTAATTTGGGTTAGAAGGTCACATTAAAGGCTAGAGGAGGTCTGGGCTGAATTTCAGCTGGCACTCCACATTACTTTGTCTTCATTGACATTTTAACGCAAGTCAATGCACGTTAAAGCCCATTTTTAGTTCTTTAGTGCAGCTACCCAAAGCTGGAATAGCCAGAGCAAGTGGCAACGGATTATTTTCTGTACAACGGCTCTGAAGTGCATTCAGACTCTCAGTCTACCATCGCCTACCTACCCACCAAGTCAGCAGCACTGGGAGCCGACACTGTGCTGACACCAAGGCACTGCAGCCCTGTAGCACCATGAGGTATGAACCTGCTGCTTAGCACTGATTGAGCAAAAAGCAAATCTGAACACAAACCATTTAGAAACCTTTTAAATATATTAACAAAAGAGATTAAGAAAATATATTCTGTCGTGTTGTTGAAGGAAAATCCAGCATTATTTCCACTGCAACTCCCTTCACTAGTCATCATGTTTTCTCGAAGTAGAAGGAATTACACAGCCTGTAAAAACAGCAATGCTTCCATTTACTATCACCACCCAATGTCCCTGTCCCAGCCACTGAATGATTCCTGCAAAAAGAAAAAGTGCGATTAGAGAATATTGTCTCCAAAGGGGCTAAAGTAATCTGTATTCATGGGCTGCTAGGTTTAATGTATTAGCCTTTCACCTCTGCGAATAGGGTTAAAGAAAGGTTTGGGGCCAAAATAATTTGTACTGCACTCCATCTCAAATTTGACATAATAATTGAATGACTGAACGAAACAAAAATGAATACGTCCAAACAGTGCAAGAGGTCAAAGCTGGGCAACTCCCTGATGAACTCATGAGTGAACCAAAGGCATCCATGCAGCACTGTTTCTAAAACCCAGTGCAACCTCTCTCTTCATCACTCTTGTCAATGGCATGATACTAAGGTGATTTTTAAGTAAAGGTCCATAAATTTTAGTTAAGGAAGCAATTGCCCCTCAGCCTCTTGGGGGGAAAAGCTTCCCTACCAAGTGAGACGTAGGATCAACCTGTGACAGGTTATGCCTTTAGTAACATGGTTAAATCAGTCCAGACAAAAAGATAATATTAGTGAGTAAAGCAAACTGACTGCCAGGGTCGAATGCTGTTAATACAACATCTGTGAATGGTGCCTGATTTTGTACAGTACCTTGTGCAAAGGAGTATTGGCCCCTGTCTGTGTCTTGGGCATTAATGCAGTAAAAATAATAATCACAAACAAATCAAACTTTCTCAAAAAACAATCCTGAAATGAACTAAATATTTTTTTGATATCCAAAAGGGATTTTTTTTATTTTATTCCAACACAGCCAACTCTGTCTCTTTGATCTTCAGCCCAAAGCTTGAATAAAGGCAGACTGCACTTTGATTCTAAGCTCAAGAGAAAGAATAGCGTCACAAAACCTTTATACACTTCCCAGCCCAGCATTGCTCAGCCAAAGTATATACAGACACAAATGGTAAGGAGCAAAAACATGAGAGAAAAAAAAAAAAAAAAAAAAAAAAAAATTAGAGACATTACTTGAAACCGGCATTGTGAAGTTTCTCAAAATGTCTAAACATAGCACTGAACTTTCTTTGGCTGAATGCAGCAACATGGAAGGGCATGGAGGGATGCATTTTGGAGAATGTCTGTCCAGCAGCTCCAGCAAGCCTTTCTCACGCTGTGCTCAGCTCTAAGCTGGGGAAAGTCAGAGATCACATGGAAAATGGCCTCGGAACAACAACTGTTAGGAACAGAGCAACAGATCTTCCGCAAAACCTCGAGTCTTCCTTGTGAAGATGCAGAAAATACTTTGTTAGTGGAGGATTAGCTACTTTGTAATACAGAACCTGTCGATGTACTCATAAAATTAAACTTGCTTGTATGTAAGAAAGCTTCCTTTGAGGAGGCTAAACTCAAAGGTCAAATCTTCTAAAAAGGCTCTGCTTCCCGCTGGAGGTGAGTTTTTGAAAAGAGCTTGGTTCTTCTTGGAGGAGCTACAAAAAGGCCCAGGTGTTTGAGCATGGCCTGGGACTCCTCAGTTCTCATGGACAGCAGTGAAGCTGACAGCTATTAAACATTTTTCAGGCAGCGGCTATGTCACAGTGCCTAACCACTTTGGTAATCCAACCCAGGTAGCTCTGCAGAAAAAAACCCTGCCTGCCCAGGATTGCATGGGAGCCTTAAGTGGGGCAGAAACTGCAAAACCCACGTTGAAGAGCATGGAGCACGTCTCCAGCAAGACAACTTTATGTGACTGATGCTGCTCAGACATACTAGCTGAAGTCCAGGGAGATGGATGAAAGGGTAAAGATGCAGAATAAATTCATCAGATGTCTCCATAAATCATTTCTATAGTTCACATTTGTTCTCTGCCTTTCATTACTTACATTTCCAAAGCCACTGGGTGCCTTGGTGCAGTGGATCTAATAAAAAGGAAGATAAATTTTAACATCCCTTTTTGAAACATCTTAAAATGATCTAGCTTTCTTCTGAATGTTAATGGCAAGCATTACAAGAAACACACTGTCTCAAAACAATTTATTGGGGCTGGAAGTGAAAGCAGAGTCCCGTTGAAGCCTAGAAATTCACAGTTGTGGTCCCCCCCTCAACTAGTATAAAAGATCTTATTTCTGGCCCTAATGTTTTGGCAGTCTTAACTCTGTCACCAAATCCTGCCATCGCTTTGCACAGACCCTCTGACTCAGGGGCGAAATTCCATACTTGAGAAGAGGACGAAATATTTTTGGAGATTGGCAGTTTGGAAAAGAATCTGAGCTGCCTGACAGCTGTTCAGAGATGTGGGATGCCAGAGGGGTCCCAGTGGAGCATACAGTATTACACAGACGCACACGCACAGAAAATCATTAAAGTTTCTGTCTCTAAAGTTTCACATTTAATGAAAGAAAGAGAGGGAGATATCTGGAGAATTCTTGGGTTATATTAACAGCTAATGATACTCCCTGTGCCAAGAGCACAGCCCTGGGAAGCTCACCAACAGTGATGGGGGGGGACCCACGAAAAAACCAGTGGGTCCAGGCGGTGTGGCAAGGGGGAGCATGGAGAGCCGTCCTTCCCTTTCTCCCTGCCACGTCCCCAGGGTGGTTGGGAATCAAGCAGGGAGCCTGTTGTTGCATGGCTGGGGTTGTTCTATGACAGAAGCAAGGACCTTTTTAACAGAGTTTAATCCGTTGCAGGTTAAACAAAACAAATGACTGCACAAGTGAGCAATTAAAGAGCATTCCAGAGCCAGCATTCAGAGTGCCTCGCCATTGATTAATTAGGTTCAAAGGGCCAAGGCTAACCTTGCAGTCCCCTGAGAAAGAGACCACTTAGCCCCTTTAAAAAAGAAATTTTTTTAAAAAAAAATTTCAGCATTCTTATTTAACAGTTGAGCATTAGTTAAACAGCTGCTAAAGCAGTGAAACAATTACTTGGGACTGACCTACATTCAGCTGTATCGCTTTATTACATTCAGGAGAAACTTAATTAAGCTTCTGTTACTTAATAAAAGCAAATAAAATCCTCCATTTTGTGACAAGAAGCTGCACTGCTACAGCCATGTGAAATTTTCGAATTTGGCAGCAGTGTTTCCCAAGAGAATGTGGCTCCCACTATCACATTCCTCCTTGTTGTATCTGAGGGTAAGAAGATACAGGGTATTTTTACGCATTAATGCTCCTCAAGGCAGGTGACCTTGTTCTGCTAGCTACCAGCAAGGTGGAGAAGACTGTAGCCTCTGAAACCTGACCTGTTATCTTATGAGAACTACTGTACCTGTGCAATATGGTCTACTCCCAGACACATCATGGGCTGGGTCATGAGTACTTCAGCCCTGCCAGGAGGAAGGCATCAACTGTTCACTTCACTGCAACCAGCAAAAAAACAACCTGTTCCTGGAAAGAAAACCCATACTGCTGGCCATATAGCTGCTCTTCCCCATAGGCCTGATCCACAACCCAGTGAATTCAGTGGGTGAGCAGTCATTTACAGACACCACTGACCATTAGCAAGGTCTGAGCTGGGTAGTGGCAATGTACAATGAAGGATACTCCCATATCAAGAAAAGACACAAAGAGATTCACCAGTTCATATGACCAAAGAGACGCCCCAGATCATCCACCCAAAGCCTCCCTTGAATATTAAGATTTTCATACATTGTTAATAAAAAGGACCACCCCATACATGAGACTGACACTCAGCTACACTCATCCATTGTAACTGTATCTAACTTCAGCTACGCACTACATTCTTACCACACTCCTCCCTAAAATGCTGATCTTTCCCTCCTCTTCTCCTCCCCTCACACAAACAGATCCCCTGCTCTGACATACCAAAAGATCCAGTTTTGGGGAAATATGTCCCCAGCCTTGTACAAGTAATGAAAGCAAGCATGCAAACTGCAAACAGCTGAACAAAACCATTCACCAGCTGTCCAGAACCTCTGGACTTACAGTGAATTGACCACAGATGCTTAGACAAACCCTAGAAGCTTTAGTGAGGTCATGGGAAAATTTCTGCTCCATAAAGGAGAAAACCCAAAAAGTGTCCTATGCTGAGCAGAGGCTGTGGCTGGGCAGCTCTTCAGCACTAGCACCACAACCAGAAAATAACTTCTGAACACACGCCAGCTCCTGCTGTGTTTCCCAGCCAAGGGGTAACTTGCCAACTGGCTTTTCATCCTACTGAACTCCGTGCTGGATGCTTGAGATCATGAAGCTGCTACTGGACTTTCTGCCACATCCAATTCCATGTGTGCCCTGTTGACATTTATAAAGCTCCCGATTCTCTCAAGGAGACAAAGACATGGGCACAGAGGTAACAGCTGTGCTCCCCCGGGGTGACTACGGAGTGATTCCCCCAGCCTCATGACACAGGGGCCCTTCCATCAGCTCAAAAAATCACAGCAACTAATTGTTAATAATGCTGTGACACCTCCCAGGCTTAAAAATCACAAGAAGCTCTTAAATTCTACACACCATTAGGACCATTAGCGCTGAGCATACTGGTCTGATGATGCCTTGTCCTTTGCACGTACTTTGTTCCTCCTCTCTGCAGTAGTTCATCACCACAGATTTTGTTCAGAATCCAAAAGAGTTGGATATAGTTCCACGGATGGCTGTAAACCCTTAGTTCCCATTGTCTAGCAGAACGCCCTTCTCTTCTCCAGCCTCCTCTCTTCACAAAGGCTCCACTATTTCTGAGTAACTGAGGAAACACAGTGGTAGGGGCTGAAAATGACATCCTAGATTTCTAGTGTATACTGGACTGCTAGAATAAAGTATCAGGCAGGCTCCGCTGCTATCTGGCTTGGTAAATATTTGAACAATTAACATATAGGCAAGAGCAGAAATGGAAAAAATGACACATTCAGTTCCATATAATGCCGTTAAAATTGTGGTGACTTAAAATCCTGCAATATTTTGGGAGTCCATTTTGCATCCTGGCTGCAATGAGGAGCAGTGGTGAATGGTATCTCAGGTACTGGGGAGTCAGGAGTGAGGACATCTCAATTCAGCTTTGGGGTTAAAGAAATTCTCCATATCCTCACTAATGCTAACCCCAAAGGCAGTAAAAATAATAGGTAATTAACAGCATTTTATTTCCTTTGTTAATGTAAACAAGATTAGCTTGTTAAGTCACAGGTGACATCAAAACTCTTCCTTCTTCTCAGTGCATCTATGGGAAGACAATTCTTTTTCAAATGCTGAGAAGATGAGGCTTTTCCTTATGTCATCAGTGCCCGTAACAGCATTACTCCAGACTTTTTGAAGTGTTTTGTATAAATAGTCAGAGCCCCTCAGTATACTGAATTGCCAGTTCAGGCATATGGACAGTGCTGAGAATTAGTTTAGAGCACACAGATTGACAGGCAAATCCTAAAATATTGACCAACCAGGAAATTCCCTCTATCCCAACCAGCCCCGTCCTATCTGTCACTCCCTGCAACTGCACAGTCTGGGAGGGAGATGCTTCAGTTTTCCAGCTAATGGCTACCTACCTGCTAGTGCCAAGGACTCAGGCTTGATTCTGCGGCCTCTGCCTTTACAAATACTCTGACAGCTCTCTCAAAGCCAGAAAGCTTCATCTCACTTACTCCAACACAACTGAGTAAATAAATAATGCTATTTATGCACTGCACACCATTTGTCAACCCATTTGTCATTTCCGATCTTTCGTTGCTTATGCAGTAAAACTATGTGGGATTTTATTCAAACCTCCCTTGCAGGTGTGATGAATGCTTTATTTATACAGCAGCATTTCATCTTGCAGAACTGTTACTATGCATATACAGGCCTTTAAGTCCCTGTGTGGTGTAAGCAGAAGGTGTAAAGAGAGATGAAAACTAGAGGCAGCATCGTAATTAAAGCCAAGGGGGAATCACGGATGGCTCAGCTAAAACTGGGGAATGCGTGCCAGAGAAAACATACCACTTCAGAAGAAGTGTTCACTCCCCATCATCAGGTAACATCGGAAACATGGACCCATTCCCAAAGGTCAGTGTGACACTGTCAATCCCTGCGCAGTTTATGAGAGAACCCATGACATCAGCACCCGCTCTATCTAGCGAGCACATTATTTCCAGGCAAATCGTCTCCCATTTCAGTCCAAGACTGAAAAACCTGGAAGCAGACGCTGTTACAAATAACTACAGTTGAGTGAACCACGAATAAATTCCCTTGGGCAGTGTCTTCTAGTGGCCAGAAGACGAGACAGGGAGTGGCAAAGGAGCCTCTACTGTGATTCCTGCTGTGAGTCAGAGTGACCTGCAGGGAAGGGCATCTCTGCTCTTCTGCAGAATGGGAAGCATTATAATGACCTCCCTGCAAAGTCTTTTGAGATCCACAGATGGGAAAAAAAAAAAAAAATTACTTTTATTACTATTTACTGATGTGTAAAATCTGCTACCCAAACCTGCTGAGATCTACAGGGTCTCCTCTAGAAGTAAAGCACCACTGTGATGAAGGGCATCAGAACCTGTCCCTGGTGTCTCCTTTGCATCACAGTCACCCCAGTAAGGCTTGAGTTTTACTCACTCATGCCATGGAGCAAGCACACCAAACGCTTCCCTGGCTTACAGGAGCCTCACAACCATTTGACTTGAGCCAGTTTGCCATTAAAAAGTAAAGAATCAGCCCCAAATTAACCCCTTTGTTTCCTGGAAGAAACGTCTTTGGCAGTTTTCACTAAGAGGGCAAAAATCTCATCAGCTCCAGTATGATCTTCCTGGCAACTCCTGGTTGCTTCAGATAAATCTGCAAGTGCTACCATCAATTCCTGTATTTTTGAGGGTGCATGACAGAGAAAAGGTGAGAGAAACAGCTGTGGGACAATTTCAGATACCTTGATATAAAACCTCTCCTTCCTCCACATTCTTTTTAAATTTCAAGGCAAGGATGGGTGTGGGATTCAAAGAACTGTGTAAACAGACATCAGACTCATGTTTATTGCCTAAGCAATAAAAGATTAGAATTGACAAATGGAGAGGTTTTTGGAGACACAGATGCTACAATCATTTTAATATAATTTGGATTTCCAAATCAGTAATTACTCTATCACATATTTATAATTTTGTAGATGCTACTAGAAATGCTGATGTCTTTTTCTATGCATAGTAATGAGCAACAACAAGGGCTGTTAATATAAAGCCTGTAATGTTTGTATTCATATGTAAATAGGTTATGTAAACGTTTTAGACATTTCTCACTAAAACGCTGAGTTCTAATCTAAGTGGCTCCGATCCTAAACTAGAAAATCGCACTCTGCATAGAAATTGTTTACTAGTCTGTCAGCAAAGCCACCAAAGCAGTGAGCTGAATTTATAGGGGGATTTACATCTCTCCATTAGACACAATACTGGAGTAATTGGCAACATATAAATGCCCAGACAGATATGCAGGTTGATAGTTTCATGCTTGCACATAGTGGCACACACATTCAACACACATGCATCTTCTGCACACAGGTATGTGCAAGCACGGGCACTTTTTTGGGAGACTGTTTGAGGAATGCAGAAGTTTTTGATTTCATTAAACTGATTTAGTTAGGCTGATGCAAACCCCTGGTTAAGAGTGACAGAATCAGTTTAGTTTGTACCTGCTCAAAATTGACATGATAAAACTGATTAAGGCACATGAGAACACCAACAGGTGTGTCCAAGCAGAAGTAAATTATACAAATTGAAAACCGTAACTTCAGTTAACTCCTAAAAATGCTAGAGATAAAAGAGAAAAAAAAAAAAAAAGTGGATTAACGTGTTCTAGGACCATCCTTTTCACCTCAAGATGTTATCATTTTTCTTCCCTCTTCTTCCACTCAAGCACCTGTAACTGCAGCCTTCATGTGTTGCCCCACTGGTGCACACAGAACTCCGTGGAGTGCCCCTTGGGGCTTACAGAGGCCATTTCTAACTCATCTGGAGCATGGATACACCTCCATGGTACTGTCCTTTACAGGACTTGACATGCCTACCGAAGCAAAATCCTGGGTCTCTCTCCTCTTTGAACATTATATGACTAACTTGCATTAACTTCGGTGACATCTGTTCTCAACTCTGTGATGCAGAGAATCACATCTTGAGACTTTTTCCTTGGTGTCTCTAAACAAACTGCATCCAGACTCATCCCTTTCTCTTCTACTTGAACATAAATATTTGCAAAGATGATTTAGTGCCACTAAAGGGTTTGGAAAGACAGCTCAGAGACCCCCATGGCTCTGCTATAGCACATGAGTAACTCCCATTTATATAGGAAACAACAGATGTCTTCTCTTAATCAGCAAAAATGAAAGGGAAATGACAACAAGGAAGTACACATCCTGCTGTTTCTCCATCAACTTTCAGCATATTCTACCATCTTAAGATAGTACTTTCAAGACCTGTTCAGTCCTTTGCTTTTGATGAGGTTGCCAGAAGCTGCCAGGGGCATCTAATGGCATTTTGACCTTGCTCTCTCCTGCCTTTCCTGCTCCTCCTTCCTATCCACTTTGCCTTTTCTCCACCTTGAAGAATCCCCATGCTGCTCCTCGAATGGTATTAACACCTGAAGAGCCAAGGTATGTTTGCATCTCATGCAATCATAGCTTTATTCATCCTGCTCTCTTAACTGCTGCCTTCAAACAACGCAAAGTAACATCAGTCAGGCTATAAAACAACAGGGAGAGAAAAGTCCGACATCCATACCCATGTAGTTGAATTATTGTCATTTCCACAGTGAGCTTCAGGGATGTGGGATGACCTGTGACAAACAAGGCAGTTTCCACTGGAAACAGGGAAAAAAATTAAAAACAAAAAAAGGCAGATAGCTCTACAAAAAAAAAGCATAATAAATTTCTCCAGGCCACAAGTGTAGACTCTATTACTTTCCTGCCAAGAACAGTTACTCACACAAGTAAAATTAAGAGGACTACTGACTAGGTGAGTAAATCCATGCCCACTTTGTTTCCAAGGAAAGAAATTCACACTGGCAGGCTCTGTTTACATGCTGGAATAGCAGTGTCAATTTCGGCAGTTACTCCAGTCCCCCGACGCAGGAACACTGCAGTGAATCAAACTCACCGAGGTTTTTCCCCTGTGATTACCTTCATGCTGAGGAGTACACTGGGATGCCCAGTGGTAAGAAACTAGGTCATAGGCTGCTTTAGATTTTTATTCCCTTTTAAAGGGGACACTCTTGGATGTGATAAACAGTCAGCACTTTCTTGCTATGACGTAAGTGTAAAAACCTGGCTGCATCTAAAAAAAACTAGGCAAGTCATTTTGCCTGTTCACCTGGAATTTGTTACGTCAAGTGAAATAGCAGACAAGCACTTACAGCAAAATGAAAGCTCTTTGCTCGTTTGGTGAACCTTCGCCCATAAATTTTAGGAGGAAAAAGTAAATAATGGGCCATATGGCACATTTGCTCAGCCACACCGGTGGTCTGACATCACTATGTTACTTTATTAGACCTGTACACTTACCAAATCTGACTAGATTTCTCATTACACAACCCTTTTCAACAAGGACAATTATTTTTACGGTATCAGTCCAATGAGACACCCCCCCCCCCCCACTGGTGGACCAAAGTCCCCCTGTGGTTTTGAAACACAACCGGATGAGTTCACAGCCTAGCCTGCAGACTCTGCAATAGTTTTGGATGCTCAAAATGATGCTCTGAAATCACGGAAGCTCAAAATGATCCTCCGAAATCACAGAAGCATGCAGGACCCCTGTGCCATCCAAGAGAGAGGACCTTGTCTGAAGGAGCCAGCCTCTGTCCAAGGTCTGCAGAGGGAGCAAAGTCAGCAAACCACTTTAACTGTCTCTTGTTAAAATTACCACAAATTATGATGAATCTGGTTTAGTATCTGTGTTTAATAAGAATAATGCCTGCTTCATAAAAAAGTCATTGTGGCATAGACATATCCAAATTAAACAAACTCAACAACATGGTGAAATAAATGAGGTTGATAAGAGAGGGCTTTTGCTGGCAGAGCTTTCTTCATCCTCTTTGTACAACTGGCTACCCTGGCAAAACAAATTATTTGCTAACAGGTCTGTGCTCAAATTATGAGCCCTAGTGGTATGGCACAACTTCTTTCTATGCTCTTAACCAACTGCATTGGCAAAATAGTCCAATGCAGACCAGCCTGCAGATCAGTGTTCAGTGTTGTTCTCAAAGACTTCTTCCTCATGTCAGGAAAATCCCATTCGGCTTTTGAAACTTCTGGTGCCAATATACCCTTAAATATCTGCTCTTAAGACTATCCCTCCACATTATTTCACAGCATATTTACAAGGGCACAAAGCTGGAGTCTCCCTCACCATCCACTCCAAATCCTCTCTCACACTGCCTGCCTTTTCCTGTATTGCTCTCCATTTCAGCAAATCCTGATTACAACAACGCAAAGGGAATCAGACGTCTCTGTTCAGATGCAGCCTGAACACCATCAACTTGAGAGACTGAGTGCATGTATCCACCAAGGCCTCCAACTGATTTTTTTTTCCACTACTGATGTTAAACAGGAAGCTAAAATGTCTATAACTATTTCACCAATTAAAAAATTATAATAGTCTTCTGCAAAAGCTACTAAGAAACTCCATCCCCTCCCTCTTTCAGTTACAGCTGATAGCTTTCTTGCATAAAATACTGCTCTGAAAGGTGCTGAGGTCCCTATTGATTCATCCTGAATCCACTTGGCTATGGGTGGGAAAGAAAGCAGGAATGAAAACCAAAGCAGGAAAAAGGTTCGTAATTTTGTACCGCGCTTCAGAGGGCTGCAAGGAACATTTGTCTTGTCAACTCATCTGTTTAATCAAATAATTTTAATCAAAGTGCAGTTCTAGAAACCACAGGTTAACGTGGACAAATGATAAGAATAATTAAACCACTCAAATAATTTGTAGCTCGTCTGTCATCAGCTCTTAAGTATGCTGGAGGTTTGAGATAGTTTTAGCTTGCATATTTAGTGAGCTGGATCCTTAGCAGGTCTTGGTGAATACAGATCCCATGGAGCTACCACTGATACCTGATGAATGCAGAGCTATTACCTCCAAATGCTGTGCTGCTCCAGTCTCTGCATTTCTTCAGACACTCATACACATACCCAGAAAAAAACAACTGTGCAGTTTCATATTAATGCAGTTGATCCAAATAGTTGTCACAACCAAATATTTTTAAGTGACTGTTTTCCCTTGGAAAATTATGAACTGTGAAATCAAAATGTTTTGTGGGAACATGTTGATTCACATTGTCATTTAGGAAAAAGCTTTCCAGTTTAAAATGTATTTTATGTGTTCTCATTAAAATTGATTATGTAGCTTTGAAAAGAAAAATATACTGGTACAACAGAAACATTTTTTTCAATGAAAAATCAGTTTTCTGGACAATTTACAAATGTTTGATCTTGCATTGATTTAGAAGTGGTTTACATTGTCTTCACAATGGCAGAAGTTCCTGCAGCACAGAATAATTGGTCTCCAGGTAACTGAGAGTTGCTTATTTTTCTTCTCATCTTTTAACTTAATACATAGTTCTTCTCCAGCAACTGAGTGTGCTCTCAGCAAATGCCAAATAATGCAGCCCTCTGTCACCAGGTTACAAGCCACCTCGAATTGGCCTGAGATTACTATATGGTCCCTCAGAATACATGTATATGTGTTTTTGAGAGTTATTGCAGAGATACTGATCTTCAGTACCTCACTGGCCAGCCAAAGCAACTCCTTGGTCCCTAATTCTGCATGCTTACAGAATTTCAGAGGATTGGCTGAGTAGATTTGTGGGCATTAAAATACAAAAACAAGTATACACAAGATGATGATTGCACTGCAGCCTAGGAGGAACTACTCAGCAAGAGATAACCTGAGCCTTTTGAAGGAAGCAGGCTCATGAGAAAGGAAAGAGATTTCAGGTTGGTGCAACTGTACTGTAACACCTTTTCAGATGAGCAGTTTGTACACCACCGTGCATTTAGCTCTCATAATACGACCCACATTCTGAAATGAGAACTTTTATGGGGTGATTTTGTTCTCCTGAAGGTGACCCTGAACTCCTCAGATGCATAAGTAGAAGGGCACACAACAGCAACTGGGATAACCATTGCTGTTCAGATCGTGCTTGTGTTGGTATTGAGATATCCATTACTGAGGCTTACTCTGCTCCTGCCTCTGCCTGTTAGCATTGCTGATCTTCATTTGGCTGCTTTTTGAGGGAGGCCTGTGATCAGGATACTGCAGGGCTGAAGGGAATAGAGTATTTGTCTGAGAGCAGTGAAAGAAAATGGGGGCATAAGGAATTCCTTCTTACACTGCAAAGGACCTGAACCTACACATGCTTACCAGGCTGAGAGAGGACAGAAAAGTCCAAGCTTCAGGGCATTACTTATGGTGTAAGAGAAACCCTTCATAAAGGAACATGCAGGAAGATCTATGAGAAAGGGCAAAGTACAGTTGTTGACTAGGGAACTCTAGATGATGCTATTAAAAGAAAAAAAAAGTCTAAGTGTTGTTCCCCAAAAGGTATTTCCCAACACTGTCAAAGAAGGCTTAAAAAACAGACAAGTGGTCACACAAAACATAAGAAGATGGCCAAAGTAATTTTTTCTACACCATTAAGAGCAAGAATTGTACTGGCAAAAGATTAAGGTCGACATCTTCCAGTAACTCAGGAGATTCAGAGAGGGGGGAAAAAAGCAATGAGGTGCCCACTTTGGGATGTGAGAAGGCTGCAGCAGTCACAAGAGAACAAGGAAACCTTTATTACTTTGTCTAAAACTGTACTCATCATCAATAGGATGGACATTTAAGCTTATGCCTCCAAACATCAAGACTATGAATCACTGGGGAAACCAAGGCATAAGAACAGGTAGACTGTCAGCTTTTTAAAAGCAAGTGCTACAACTGTTTGGTTACAATCATAGTCAGTTTTGCATTTTTGCCTCAAGTTTATCCTTCAGTCATCCTTGCGAATTGGAAATGTGCTGCCAGGACCAATTTATTTTCTAATATATTCAGATAGCTACCGCTGTTTATTATGAGATGATACAGCATGTTTACTCAAACATTCAAGAAGAGCAATTTCACTTTCCACCTTAGTTTGTTTGTTCAGGTACACACTGATATTGATGCTACCCACCATCAAGGTAAAAAAATCACACATTAGAAACATAAGCTTCCACCTGTTTTGCCCCCATGTTTTATCATCAAGGATCAGATAAATCAAAGCAATTATTTTTTTCCTTTCATCTGCTTTTAAACATATTCTACTGTATGTTGTTTTTACTTGGGTCAGGAGATGGCTATATAATACAATAGACATTTGCTTCTGCAGACTTGGAAAGGGATTTAATCAGTACATGAATGAGGCTTAAAGAAACAGAAAGCTTCCTAATGCAAATGCAGCTGTGACTGATAAGAAGGACAATGGACAGAAATCCTTGACTTGATTAACTTAGTGACCTAGAAAGAGGGATGTGTCTCATTCCAGCAGCGCAGAACAGAGAAACACTCATTAACTGTTCCATTCGGCTGAAAGGATCTGCAGCGCTCACTTCCGCACCCAAAGGAGCCATTCACCAGAAACTTGGACACACTAGGGAAGCCTTTCTTTCAGTTTCTGGCGGTACAAAGTCGAACAGAGGGACAGACTTCACATAAATAAGTGTCTTTCTCTTGCCCTCTCTCCCTCTCTCACTCACTGCTTTGGCTTTTCAGAGGGTTCAGCTGGTCCTAAACCACATATAGTAAGAAAGATTATTTCAAAAGGCCTTAAATTCACTTTGATGTGTTGCTTTGTTTTAATGGGATGTCTTTTCTAAGAACACACAAGATCTCTTAACTATTTCATATCTGCACACATACTGTGTACATCTGCATGGTAATTGTACAGGGAAGAGAGTAAAACTCAGCAAGGCTAATCTTAGTAATACCTTTAAAAATACTTCAGATATACCTTACACCTTCAAAGCCCTGTGGGACAGCAGCTAATTAAATCTCTCAACACTGTTCTGATACAGATGGGTTAAGAGTAGTTATCTCTGTTTTGCAGGTGGAAGGAGAAAAACAACATGACATGCTACAGAATTTACAGAGGCTATGGGCATTTCCTTCTCCAACTCACAGCTATAAATGCTCACTCCAAAACCCCACAGAGCATTCTGGTGGTTGCATGGACAGAAGGGGTCACAGACTGCCCTGGGGGTTTGGGCAGTGAGAGAGAGAGGACATGAACCCAGAGCCAGTCTCTTGACCCCAAGGACTCATGTCACAGAGAAACGATGCTGAACAGCACTGACATTTTTACACAGAAAGAAATGGAGCACAGAGGCCTCATAAAGAATCAATTCGATATTGCAAGAGAATGCAAAATAAAGGCAGGATGGACGCGGACACACACACACACTATATCAAAAGAAAAGGAGAGAGACAGGAGCATTTTCTCCCAGGGCTGGCTCATGTCCCCACTCCAGCTATCACAGGGCTAATCAGCAAGCAGGAGGATGGGAATCCAGAAGTGTAAGAGAGCTGGAAAAGAAGCCAGATCTCCTTATCTTGCCACTGTGGTCCCATTCCTCCAAATAACAGAGGTTCAGAAAATTAATTAACATTCTGAAAGGAAAACCTGACCGTAAGAACAGATTTCTAATTAGCTACAGATAGTGCTGGCAGGCTGCTTAAGAGTCAAGACTGATTCCACTGGCTGCACACAAGGTGCAGACCCTGACCAAGTAAAAAGAAAGCAAACCTGGAGACTGCTTACTGGAGTGATTCACGGATAATAGGACAAAAAGAGCACATTAAGATTGGCTTACAGGATGGTGGGCTTGCAGCGTATCTCCAAGGATCCTAATTGACACTTCCTAAGAATTAAAGACACAGATGTCTCTGAATGCCTGTATAAGCCTAACTCATTTTCCTTTTCTCATCTCAGAACAGCAATGTACAAAAAATAGCATACAACGTTACAAAGTTACCTAGCTGAGCTTCAGCCTTGTTTGGATAATATTGCTAAGCATAACTCATGCTTGGCTAAGGACTGCAGAAGGGGTGGGATAAAGGTATGGGAAGGCAGTGACAATGACAGGACTTTTCAGTGGATGGATTTCTTCCACAATCCTAGGCAGGTAGATTGAGAGTTAAATACTTCTGATGATCAAAAGGGCAACAGAGATCTTCAGGAGTGTCAACACTGTGCTTGATCTCAGAGAGCTGGCTGAGATTTCCAAAGTCATTTTAACGTCCCTGCTCCCTCTAGCACTACCACCTTCTCCCCTCCAAATACTTCTCATAATGGAAGTCTCCTCTTTTTAGGAATCCAGATTTCACCCTGAAGCTTAAATGTATTTTTTCCAACCATATCTGAATCAGAATAACATTCATAAGAAATGAGGGCATAGGATAGATTTAATGGACAACTACAGCAGGAAATAGTCAGACAATAAAAAGTGAAAGGCAACAAGAAGCAGAGAGGCTGAAGACCACCTAAGCACAGCTTACTGCAGTTAGCAGGGAAGAAACATCTCTGCTGCCAGGCAGGACGATGCACCAAGGGCAGAACGAGGTGTGCAAGGGAGTGGGCCAGCTCTGCAGAGCACAAAGCACACAAAAAGAAGCTGTGAGTCCTTCCGGCAGAACAAAGGAATGGTCCAAATGTGGGATCCCCAGGAGGAGGAGGGAAGCTGGAGGTGCCAAATTCTCCTGACAGCCTCTGAGGCTGTCACAAGGTGATTGATGGGGGACATGTGAGATGTATAATGGAAAGGAACTGCAAAGAGAAGGAAGAACCAGCTAATTTACCCACAAGCAACTAACAGAGCCAAAATTGTTCTAGGGTCAAGAGCCAGACAAAAATCAAGAGCTTTGACTTGACAGGAAGATGTTCAGCAAAGAGACAAAGACAACCCAGTTTCTTCGCATAAAGACTGTGGAAATAGAAGCTGCTAGGAGGAACACAAGAAGTTGTTTTTAAAAAAAAAAAAAAAAAAAAGAAAATCAAAATCACAAGCAAAAGAAACCCACAAGGTGTGAGAAGAAAGAAGACAATGAAAGTAACCTGATCTAGAAAGGAAGCAGGGAGTGAAGTGTCTGACATGAAGCTGAAAGGATGAGCTAGTCAGTGGCAAAAGAAAGAGGGAGGAGAGATTTATGAGTCTGGAACAAATCACTTAATTACAGATAGAACTAATAAAGCTTTCACCTAAAACCTAGTTCTTAATGCAACTCCCAGACAGTTTGGTGTGCATCTGCTGATAAGGAGCTAGTTCAAAATAAAAGGAAAGCACAAATCTTTGAGTTCTTAAAAAAATACAAACCAGTATGTGGGTCTTATCCTGCGGGTAAGATTTGTGTGATTGCAGTCAGCCAGGTCCAAGCCATGGGTGTTTAGCAGGCACAAGAGGCAGACTGGTCCCTAGGAAGATCAGGGCTCTAATTCTGGGGAAGCAGATGACAAAGGCACATGGAGGCAAACACCCAAACACACTGCTGGAAATAGAATCTACAAAAAATGGCCTCTAGATAGTTCAAATTAGGGGCACAGACCAGGCCTGATTAGAAAAAAAAAGTCTACAACTATAGCCTGAAACTAAGGGGTGTGGAGGGTAGAATACTGGTGCCCCTAAAGAAAGCCTGAATGCTGTTTAATTCAAAGCAAATGACTGAAAAATCGCAGGAACCTCTCTAATCCCATCACTGACACCTTATTTTTCAGCCACCTTATCCAATCTTTTTTTTTCAGCAGGAAGAGAGAAAAGATTTTATTAATTGAATTAATAAAATCCCTTGTTGACTCCAGTCCATCATGGGTGATAACAAACCCTTTCCAGATGGATTGTAATTTCTGTTAAATCTTTTATTCCTCTGTCAATCAGCAACCTACAGGGCATGAGAACTCATTTCTGGCCATCACTGGCTTGGTGCTAGATGCTCAGAGGTAACCCTAACAGCTGTTTAAAATTACTTTAATTTAGTTTTAGACTGCATTCAAAATCAGTTTCCTTTAGTAACCCCACACAGATCAAACAGTGATCAGACCCCAGCCTTCAGTCTTATCTATAAAACCCTCTCTTTCCAAAACCTATTCAAAGATGAGTAGGATCTGCTAACATTAAGTCTGATTGAAGGACTGGAGGCTGAGATTTGAAGATGTGCTGTGTGTTCAGGTTCAGCCTCTAGCCCTTTAACATTATAAATCACTCTTGGGGTGTGGCTCCATATTGTCATGAGTGTGTGTCTATGTTGCTAAACTACTGACTGCAGCTGCTTTCACACATACTTTAGGAAGATGTATTAATAGCATGATCGAAGGCTGCAGGAAGCAAGTGAGATGCCATCCTTCTTATAATTAAAAAAAAAAAAACTGGACAATCAAGAGCGAAAAATCCTATTTTAGTGCTGAAGCTCTATGTGCGCATATTATTAATTAACCTCTTTGTACATCACAGGATTCTGCCCTTTGATTGAGCCATTAACCAGAGTCCAAAAAGGATGCTAAGAGCTCTCTCCCCTATTCTTCCTCTATCCTTTTCCTTGGCACTCAGAGGGCAACCACAATGAAGACCCCCATGCCCTAAGAGGGAGTGAAGGCTCCTCCTAAGTCCATTATGGATAAGGAAAGGTGGAAAGAGCGATACAGCTTTTCTCAGCCATTTTAAAATATATCCTTTTATCATCACTAATGCTTCCCTGCATCAACTTGAAAGAACAAGCTCCTTCCCTGTTCAATGATAGTTAAAGGATTAAAAAAGAATTCCCTCGCTGTAAGTGACTGTCGTACACAATACAAATCCCTTAACCTGAAGTAAACCCAAAGAAAACATTTATTTAAAAATAAAGGATGGGTGGAAGGGAGAAACACTGAAAATCCCTGCCAAAAAAAAATCTCAAAGCCACTTGGTTGTTGAAAACGAAGTAGTAACTTACTAATTTACAGGAGGGAACACATTCTCAAACTTCAGCCCAAATTTCCAAGAGTTACAAAGGGACTCGGGAGTCCTGACAGCATGTCCCAGAGAGATGACCCCACAACAGTGCAGGGGCTCAGGCAGGCTGCCTGTTCTGGCCTCTTGGCAACCCTCAAAAGGGGATAGTTTAGAAAAATGACAGCGAGGGGGTCTCAAAGGCTGAAGCAAACAGCTAGGAGAGAAAAGACTGTCTTAATCTTTCATCTTATACAAGCTAGCAATTTAGTAGTGTACTTTTTGCAGCTAGGTCTCTAAGGCACAGGGAGCTGCAAAATGCAAAAGAACGGCCAGAACCATGAGCCTGTGTTAAGTTATACTTGATTAGACCTAGGTCTACGTTTCCAACCGAAAAGAGATGAACTGCTCTTCAGGCAAGCCCAAAAAGAAATCATCTACTTCCATTTGGCATAACCATTTCAAAACAACTCCAGTTCCATTCATTCATCTCACTAGTGTGTTCACATATAATAAAGTAACAGCAGCACTGAATGCTGCAATGAACTAGTATGCTAAATGACTTCTGACTCCTCTCTTTAGTGGTTACTTATCTCTGAAATTAGCCAATGAAAACAGTATTTTAAGGACTAACAAAGAATAGCCTTGATAAAATAAAACAGGTTTATTTTCCCTAATTATTTTTCCTATTTCCTCAAATGACTTACCTATGCTTATTGAAATACCATTCCCGAGTGCCTAGAGATGGACAGTTAATGATTTTAATAGGAACAAGGTTTCAACCACTATGTTCAGATGTTAATCACATCTGTATAAAATCATATTCCTAATAATAGAATTAAATTCTGTACATGTTCACACAGAGCAATACGTACAGGGATATGCTAATACTAAGTTCCTAGTCTCAAGCACAACTTTACTTAACCTATAGGCATATCTTATAAATGCACACATCTTTTCCAAAATACATTTATAAAAATACACGCATATAAAATATTCATACACACACATCAAAGGTACAGGTATAACATATTCAAGATGAGTCATAGTTTCAGCTGGGATAGAGTTAATTTTCTTCCTAGTAGCTAGTATAGTGCTATGTTTTGGATTTAGTACAAGAATAATGTTGATAACACACTGATGTTTTCAGTTGTTGCTAAGTAGCACTTATCCTAAGTCAAGGATTTTTCAGCTTCTTATGCCCTGCCAGCAAGAAGGCTGGAGGGGCACAAGAAGTTGCTTGAGTGCCATTAAAAGCCATATAATGGACAAACAGATGCTCAGGCCCAGTCAGCATTGGTTTATGAAAGGCAGGTCCTGCCTGACAAACCTGATCTCCTTCTACAACAGGGCGACCTGCTTATTGGATGAGGGAAAGGCTGTGGATGTTGTTTACCTTGACTTTAGCAAGGCCTTTGACACTGTTTCCCACAGCATTCTCCTGGTGAAACTGGCTGCTCACGGCTTGGAGGGGCACACGCTGTGATGGGTAAAAAAGTGGCTGGACGGCTGGGCCCAAAGAGTTGTGGTGAATGGAGTTAAATCCAGTTGGTGGCCGGTCACGAGTGCTGTCCCCCAGGGCTCGGTATTGGGGCCACTCTCTCCTGCTTAACATCTGTATTGATGATCTAGACGAGGGGATCGAGTGCACCCTCAGTCAGTTTGCAGATGACCCCAAGTTGGGTGGGAGTGTTGATCTGCTCGAGGGCAGGGAGGCTCTGCAGAGAGACCTGGACAGGCTGGAGCCATGGGCTGAGCCCAACTGGAGGAGTTTCCATAAGGCCAAATGCCGGGGGCTGCCCTTGGGCCACAACAACCCCCAGCAGTGCTACAGGCTTGGGGAGGAGTGGCTGGAGAGCTGCCAGTCAGAGAGGGACCTGGGGGGGTTGATTGACAGCCCGATGAACAGGAGCCAGCAGTGTGCCCAGGTGGCCAAGAAGGCCAATGGCATCCTGGCTTGTGTCAGCAATAGCGTGGCCAGCAGGGACAGGGAAGGGATCTTACTCCTGTCCTGGGCACTGGTGAGGCCGCCCCTCGATTCCTGTGTTCAGTTTTGGGCCCCTCACTACAAAAAGGACATTGAATGACTCGAGTGTGTCCAGAGAAGGGCAACGGAGCTGGTGCAGGGTCTGGAGCACAGGTCGTATGGGGAGCGGCTGAGGGAACTGGGGGTGTTTAGTCTGGAGAAGAGGAGGCTGAGGGGAGACCTCATCGCCTTCTACAGCTCCCTGAAAGGAGGGCGCAGAGAGCTGGGGATGAGTCTCTTTAACCAAGTAGTAAACAATAGGACAAGAGGTAATGGCCTCAAGTTGTGCCAGGGATGGTTTAGACTGGATATTAGGAAGCATTTCTTTACAGAACGGGTTGTTAGGTGTTGGAATGGGCTGCCCAGGGAGGTGGTGGAGTCCCCATCCCTGGAGGTGTTTGAGTCATGTTGACAGAGCGCTGAGGGATCTGGTGTAGTTGGGAACTGTCAGTGTTAGGTCAATGGTTGGACTGGAGGATCTGCCAGGTCTTTTCCAACCTAGACGATTCTGTGATTGTGTGAAGTTGGGAAGGGACGCAGCCAGGACAGCTGACCCGAACTGGCCAAAGGAATATTCCATACCATATGCTGTTGTGCCCAGTACATAATCCGTGAGGAGTTGGCCAGAAAAGGCAGGTTGCTTCTTAGGGACTGGCTGAGTCAGCAGGTGGTGAGCAATCGCATGGTGCATAATTGTCTTTCTCAGGTTTTATTTCACTCTCATTTTGTTATCTTCCTTTTCATTATTATATTTTATTTTTATTTCAATTTGTTCTTTTATTTCAAGCTGTTCTTATCACAATCCGTAAGTTTTAGCTGTTTATGATTCTCTTCCCCATCCCACTGGGGTTGGGGGGAGGGGAAAGGAGCGTGTGAGCAGCTGCATGGTGTTTAGCTGCTGGCTGGGATTAAATCACAAGACACCATCCAACAAATGAAAGAAGAGATGATTCTGAGTATGACTGAAAATAGCATAATACCATATTATAAGACTTGCTCTTTGCACAGATTTCCTAGAAATTTTGTGTGGATGACTGAGGACTGCTTGTATATATGTAAAGTTGAATGCAGAGGATGTCTGGACATATGGTAGCCCAGTTGAAGCTACTGTATGTCCAGAAATCTTGGCTGTGCACACTGTACAGGCACTAGTGAAACTGCATAGCACATGCACGAAGAGTCCAGTAATTTAGAAAAATGTTAGGTTTAAGGTGCAGGCAATGAGGCAACTTGTGTATTTAAAAGCTCACTTCCACAGAGCTTCCAGCTAATTTTCTGAGCAAGAAAGAATCAAGCAGTCATGGACATGAAGCTGGAAGCTTCCTGCACTGTATCGCTGAAGTGCTGTTTCAAAGATGCCTTAAACAGAAATACAGTACCTCTAAGATTCAAGACAAGCAAATTATCAGTGCTACATATACTGACAGTTGTCTTCACTTTCATTCAGCAAAATACCAACTCTTTGGTTAAAAACTGAAAATAAAACACAATACACCATCCATTTAAAAAATAAGTATAAATAATTAAAAAAAAAACCCAACTGATTTACTAAGTTAAATTAGAGTCAAACACAATACAAATACAGGCTGGGCAGAGAATGGACTGAGAGAAGCCCTGCGGAGAAGGACTTCGGGGTGCTGGTTGACAAGAACCTCAACGTGACCCAGCAATGTGTGATCAGAGCCCAGAAAGCCAACCATACCTGGGCTGCATCAAAAGAAGCATGACCATCAGGTTGAGGGAGGTGATTCTCCCCTTCTACTTCGCTCTTGTGAGACCCCACTTGGTGTCCTATGCCCAGTTCTGGGGCCTCCAACATAAGGAGTACATGGATCTGCTCAAGTGGGTCCAGAGGAGGCCACAAAGATGATCAGGGGGCTGGAGCACCTCCCCTGTGAGGACAGGCTGAGAGAGTTGGGGTTGTTCAGCCTGGAGAAGAGAAGGCTCCAAGGAGACCTTACAGTGGCCTTCCAGTACTGCAAGGGGGCTACAGGAAAGATGAGGAGGGACTCTGCCTCAGGGAGTGTAGGGATAGGACAAGAGGTAATGGTTTTAAACTGCAATAAGGTAGATTCAGATTAGACGCAAGGAAGAAATTCTTCACTGTGAGGGTGGTGAGGCACTGGCAGAGGTTTCCCAGAGCAGCTGTGGCTGCTCCCTCCCTGGCAGTGTTCAAGCCCAGGTTGGACGGGGCTTTGAGCAACCTGGGCTAGTGGAAGGTGTCGCTGCCCATGGCAGGGGGGTTGGACTAGGTGGCCTTTAAGGTCCCTTCCAACCCAAACCATTCTGTGATTCTGTGATTTCTGATGCAAAGCATCCAAAGAAACTCTACCATAACCAAAACCCACCATACATTTCTTAAAGAAAAAGGCAGCTAAAATACTTAAGACATGCTTCCCATGTTGGACATTCTGTACAAAGTAGTTCTCATTTCCCTCTCCTCCTTTGGCTGTCAAAATGAAGAATTGGGAACAATTTACCCGAAGACTGGCAGAGTCTGTCAAAGATTTAGCAGTGTAATTGATGGGAAATCTAGTATGTTTAGACAGCACTGACTGAAATCGGTCTCTACAACATAGTGTGCCAAAACTCTTATGTCATTACAGAACATGTTGAACAAAAGTAGTCCAAGTTCTGGCAGCTTGTAATGGCAGCTTGCTTGGATATGACCAAAAGCAGTTTCATCCAAAAGTTACAGAACATGGATTTACTCTATGAACTATTAAAAATGAGTGCATGACCAGTAATATGTAAACAACACAGAAAAGGAGACTATTAAACAACTGAGGCATATGGGACAGTGGCATCACTGTCACTGAACGAAGTGGATAATATCCTGTTCTTCAGATGAAAAAACCCCAAACAACAAGGAGCTAGAATTAATAACAGAATAATTACGTATAAAGCTTTCTGACTACAGTGGACATCAGATCATTAGTATTCTTGACTTAGACATCTTTGATGGTGAGGAGAAGCCTGGAAACTGTGAGCAGAGCAACAAACAGCAGAAAGAGGTCAGGCTCAAACTGTAACATGAATTTAAATACGTACTTCTCCCCCAAGGGGAGTTTAGTCAAGTAACACAAAACACGTAAGAAATATTTAACAAAGAATAATTCTCCATAAGGGCATCCACACACTGCTCTCTTGCACCATACTGACAATTTGAGTTATTGAAAGTGGGACTGCCAACTCTATTGGCAAGTCCACCCCAACACTCCTCACTGTTCAACAGCTCTAACTAACAAGATGCAGTAGTTTCCTAACAAATATGAATTAAAACCCTTACCAATTAATAGGAAAGTTTCAAAATAAAGACTATATTCACTAACACAAGAGGTTACTGGCACAGCCAGTATATCAGATGTGGTATCAACAAATACTTGTGATTTAAACTTGTGTATAAAAATTTTTAGATTAAATTTCTTTCAAGGCACATTTTCTGTGATATGCAGGTTTAAAGTGAATGCTCAGCTTTTACATGGCTAAGCTATGTTATATTTTCGCTGGGGTTTTATGTGTTTTTTTAAGATGTCTCTAGTCAGACAAAAGGTTATGACTCCAAGATCCCCAGAAGGCAGCCAAGACTCCTGCCCAGGGAGCTAGTGGAGTCCCCATCCCTGGAGGTGTTTAAGAGTCGGGTCGACACAGCACTTAGGGATGTGGTGTAGTTGGGAACTGTCAGTGCTAGGTTAATGGTTGGACTGGATGATCTTCAAGGTCTTTTCCAACCTAGATGATTCTGTGATTCTGTGAAAAGTATCTACTGGGAGACAAGCTTTCATAGATCAAAGAAAAGCAACATCCTTCCCTGAAAACAAAACTATTAATGGTCAACTGAATTCTATCTCTTTTTTTGGCTAGCATACTTAAATATAGTTGTAACCAAATTCCTCTCAATCTCTGTCAACTCATCATCTAGAACCAAAGCTGTGTAATACCAATGCAAGTTTGTAGTAGCAATGATATCAGAACTGTAATGGTGTAAAGGACATAAAGCAAGGCAAAATCTATTATTACATTTCTTGACCAGCTGTTGAGATGCATAATCTCAAAAAAAACACAAGGAAAAAAAGTATTTGTGTGCTTACAAGTTAATGGAGTTTAATAAACACAAAGATAAACTGCAAAGTATTAGTCTCATATATGTAAAAACGTGCATGCTTACTAAGATTAGTACTATGATGTGATAAAGAAACTCAGATTAATTACCAGTCAAAATTAGTAATGGTATTTTTTCCCCAGTATCTGTCATACCTTGAAGGAGGATTTTATAAAAACAAACAAACAAAAAAAACACCCTGCATTAAAATCCAGCTTCATAGTTTTTGTATTTAAAAAAAGAAAACAGCTTTATATAAATGCATTTCCTGCTACTCAGTTCTGCATAATTTTTGTGAGTAGCAAACCATACAAATCAACCAAAAATATGGAATTTGTAAGTGGGAAAAGATGCATGCCCTAACTCCAAATTAATGGTAAAATGGTGATATTTGCTTTATCATACTATTTTTGCTGGACTATTGCTTCATTGTAATAATAATAATTCTTTATTTCTTTACCATGTTATATATTATATCTAAGAAATACAGGGAAAGGCAGGACGTGTTTGCGATTATAAAGAGCACAGATAAAAGATCATTATTTCAGTATTCTGATGTAAGTTTTTTTAATGAAATGGCTGAAAAGGAAGCAAGATTCACCTGAGTCATGTTTTCCTTACAAAGAACCTATGCTGATTACTGAGCAGCACTGCCACAGATGCTTAACCATCATGCATTAATCCCCTCAAAAGCATGACATTGATTAAAGAAAAAAACCTACATAAAAAGAAGTGATATTTTTCTGATATTTTTGAGCACAAATCTTACTCTTGGAAGTATTTTTAAATAGCTGGTGTAAAAATATTGTTTTAAAAATCAAAGTAAGTAAAATATTACAAGTCCTCATCAGTTAGAGATTAAGGAGAAAAAAAAGGCCAGTTTGCTGAATATGAAAACAAAATCACTAACACTGGAAACTTCAGAAAGCTGCTCCAGGGATTCTCTCCCCTCTGCAAAACTGGGATATCATTAAAGCTGGTAAAGATCAGTTGTCCTCATAGCAGCAAAATATGGCCCTGATCCTGCAGATAACTTGCAAGTGAGTCCAGGACTATGGTGGATTAATTGAAAGAATTTCTTTTCTATGGCTTGTAATAGCAGGATCATCTATATTCTGCACAGGAGACAATCCATTGCAGGCAGGCAAACAAATTAGATAGTCCCGAGGTTTGCAAGCTGAGCCTGTTATTTATCATTAACAACCGCAGTAACTATGCTGCAAATGGCCACCTGTTTAAATTACTCAGGTACTTGTGTTCCAGTCAGACTACTGGGAAATCTAGGCACGTGGGGTTTTAAGGAAGCAAGTCCATAGTTCAATAATTGAGTTTGATCTTACTAAAAAGAGGAATCATTGGAAAAAAAAAGACATAAACATGCATATTGAGGAGTAACCATGCATACAAACTACTACCACATGTGCACATGCAGAGAATGGCCATATCCTAGATAGTTCTCTGTGGGGCAACAACTTGATTAAGTGGTTTAACTCCTGATCTTCCTTCTGTCTCCTGTCCCTGGCTGCTCTCCTCCGTGCCCAGCACAACTGCCTTAATTCAGAGCTGCTCCTTGATGGGCTCTGGCTTCCTGGCCTAAATTTAAACAATGCCATTTTGTTCCACATTTTCTTGTTGCAGTGCATTCAGGATTTACCCATACCATTTCCCAAACAGACCGTGTCAGATTTTGTGCAGAAGAAATCTGCACGCAAGTTACTTAGACCACGTGTTGTCTCTGCCCAAAGAGCTGACTTCTGGACAGGGATTCCAGGAAGGCTTCTAGGAAGTGATTCAAAAGGTTTTATATGCACACTTATCTAAAAGCTATTTCAGAAACTTCAACAAAAGCCACTGGATATAGAAATTAACTTACTAACTTATATTACAGGCCGCATTTACCACCTCGGCAATGCACACATTCCTCCGAAGTGTGAAAGAGGGGGACTTCCACCTCACAAAAACTTCAGGTTTTCTTTGGGTTTGAGGGGTGGTGGATTTTTTTGGATCAGTGTAGCTTGTTGATTATACTTTGTATCATCAAAATACTGCTGAGATTTCGAAGCCTTACTATGCTAGTCCATTTGACAGCGTCAACAGTCTGCAATATTTTGGTTGTTAAATGAACATTTCATTTACTATGCAGCTCAGGGAAGTGAATTAGGAAGCCAAACTGATTTACAAAAAGATGGGCATGGAGAGTTTTTGGCACAAACAGCAGCCTGATAGGCTATTAATAGGAAATGCAGCCTTAAATAGTTAAGACCTCCAAAAAAGATGTGAAGAGCTTCTCGCTGTATTAACAACTTTCATTTTCTTAAAACAATGCTGTGGTATCCCCAGAGAAGGTCTTGGATATAGAACAGAAATGTTAAGCCTTAGCTCTTGCTATTACTAGCCAGTTTTCTTAGACAAAAGCTTTAGGGCAAACTACTTTCCACTGCTGGAAAATACCCAGACTTTACTCAAAGGGTTAGAGATTTTATAGCATGTATTTGTTGCCAACTCTCTGTCAATTTACTTTCCAACTAATTTAACACATCTTGACTCTGAAGTGTTTTTTATTTTCTCCCCTGCTGATATCACAATGTCAGAGATCAAAGGCTCATTCCCATCTTCCAACTCGTGCTACATTCAAGTAAATTACCAGATATGTTACAGAAAATTTGCAGCACTCACCCAAACATGGTCACAAGCAACCCAACAAAGTGCTGAACACAGCACAAAGTCAGGGGTACTGACAAGCTAGGGCTGGAAAGGCAAGCTAATGAACTATGAAAATGTCTCCTGTACCAAGCAGGCATTTACACATGTGTGGGCTGGAAAGAAAAACCCAAAAATCCTGTGGGGGATGGGAGAATAAAAGAAAAAAAAATATACAGGGTGTTTCTTTCAGCTTGTTTTAACAAAGCTAGTAAAGAGATCTGTAAAGCTTTGGCAGGTCGACATGTTTTTTAACCTGTTCTTACCCACACACGTAAAAAAGGACTTGCAGAACACTCAAAAGAAAACAATAGGCAAATGTCTACTAAAGACCAGGTCAAGCAGTTCTAGCTCACCTCTCTACCCCTTTCAGCACAAGCTAATCCTCCCTTGGCACTGAAATAAAGAAATACAAACAGAAATCCCTTCTGCATTGGCTGCCTGCCTGAACTATAGTGTCTGTAAACTTTCATTGAAAACCTGGTTGAAGTGAAAATGAATTTAGTGAAGACAATTCATTGCTACAAGTGACTCTTTCATAACAAAACGTACCTGACAGTCCAGCTTTATGACCTACATCGGAGGAAAAGACAGAGGTATATACAACACATGGCAAACATGCACAGAAAACGGGGAATAATTGGGCTTTGATTTGAGGTTTGCAAGAACACTTCAAAGTAAAGAGACCGTGATAGCAGTGATATTGCACATGGACAACGAAAGCGGGGAGAAGTTTTCTCACTTCCACTTTAACTGCTCACTCTCTAGTGCACACCAAAACCACCCCTCTCCCCAGCATTCTCAGTAATGAGCTCTGATATCTTGAAAACAGTAAGTAAAAGATAAATTAGCTGTGCAGAGGGATTAAATTAAACCAGTGCCATGGGCTGGATCAAATCCTGGATCCCAGGATATTCTACAGAGAGCTCCATAGCAACTTAACCAACAATTAGCAAGAAGTATCTAAAAACGCTAATAAGAACAAAGAAATCTTAATGAAGAAAGCATATGCTACCTGTTATGACCATCAGAAAACAAAACAGGGTGAAAGCACTAACTGAAAAAGCTTCAACATGTTTATTTTAATTAGAAGTATTACAGAAATGAAAAGGTTGCTAGTTTAAGACTGCTGTCATATTAAGTGCATGTGGAAGAGTATTCAGGATCTTCTAGGCTCCCTCCTCCCCCAGCTTGAATGCAATTAGTGTGTCAAAGCAATTTCAGTAATACTTTTGCACAAGCCAAAACTGGCTAACAAAAGGAAAGCAAATATTCCAAAATCACCATGGTAAATCCAAATGGACTGCACCAAAAAACCCAGGTGGTAAGTCACCAAATGCAATTTTTGACCATATCCCAATGGTTTTCATGCCATATACCTAGAAGCTATTTGACTGGACTACCTTATCAGGTGGAATGGCTAGATTGATGGGAGGTGATCAGAATCACAGAAATTCCTGGTTAGGGGCTGAACTACCCAGGGCATTAAAGAGGAAAAAAAAAAGAAAAGGAGCAGGACAAAAGTAAAAGTGAAACATACAAGGTGACTGATAATTCATTACAAAGGGTTTCTCCTGCTTTTCTGGGAAGGCTGCAGCGACAAGCGCCAACGATGAGACAAAAATCTCCACTGTTACTGGGGTTACAAAGACAACAGCTTCCACATAGTGAAAGCTGTCAGGTTACAGCAGTCAAGCAAGGGATAGATTAAGGTACTTAAATTAGTGAAGTAGTATGACCACCCTCCACCCCACCCCCTTACTTTTTCTCCCCCTTTTACTAACATAACTATGTTGACATTGCTTACCACCCTACTCCCTTCCTGTTGTGCACTACAGTTGCCATACAGCAGGCAGACCTACTAGTTGGACTAAAATTGAAATGGTGACCAGCAGATAGATGTTTTCAGTTAAGTTTGCATGTTGCGTTTTTTTTTCAGTCCTCTTTCCAATAAATGGCAATTGTGTGCATCTTGATTGTGTAAATCTAAAATATCCAACACCAGGTTAAATATAATGACTGTCATGTTTCCTGGATCAAACTCTCTAAGGCTCTCAGCTCCTGTTTAGAGCTGCTAGGTTAACCAGCCCATCTTTAAAGGGTTTGACAGGCAGCAAAATAATCAGTCTCACTGCTACTCCCCAACAAAGACACTTTCCAAAATGACAAGCCTTCTACCTTTTGATTGTCAAAACAGAACTGAAAACCATGCTACCATTCTTCATCTAGAGCTGAAGTTGTACAAACACTAAATGACAAATCCCTCAAAACACTGGAGAGTCACATGTATCATCATTAGAAACACAGCAAAAAAGTTATTTTCATTTGGATTATCCACCCATTTGGCCTCATTTTTAAAACATCATCAAATAAGCCTGTCTTCCAGACAATTCTTGAACACACACTTAAAATTGAGTGTGGGTCCATTCCACAGCTAACTGCATCCTTAATTACTCCTGTGTTTTCCTAAATCTGCTCATCCTGATACTGGGTCTACATAAACAGGGGACAAGTACCAGTTGTATTAAGCGAAGAGTTAGAATTAATCTTACAAGGGTGAAAAAAATAGTTCAGACTAATGGTTAGAGCAGCCTGTCCACACAGAGCCAGCCAACTCAGGCTATAAAACTCACCTGAAAATCTGCCCTCTCTAAAGCAGGTTATATACACTCAGGTTGATGCTGTCTGATCAGTTTTAATTGCCTTTTTTCTCTCATCTATCCACTTCCTTGATATTCCTTATACTTTTAAATCCACACACAATCCTTCAATCGTTTCAAAATCAAGCATTTCAAAGCCTCGTCCCCAAGCAGTTTACCGTGTGCCAGAGCTGACTCTATGCATTTCAGCATTAAACACTGATGCAATGAGAAAGGTTATTTTACCCACGGCTCCTTGAGCATGTGAGGGAGCTTTCTTTTACCGGTAACGGTCTGTTGTCACCTTGGCAATCCTCCATTAACGTGACTTGGAAGACAGTGCTAAGATGCAGGCCCTGCTTCTTTAGCTTTTCTTCAGAGAATTAGGAGCTCTGCATCTTGATAAAATGACAGAATATCATCCTCAAGAATGAAAGTGATCTTCTAGCCTTTGATTGCTGAAAGCATGCTTGATAAATTGAATGGGAAGGCATAAAAAAAAAAAAAAGGAAAAAAAAAAGGAGGGGGGTGACTGAGAACAAGAGATCTTAACAATGAAGCTCTTATGTGAGGAGGATTCAGGTCATCAATTTTCCTTCAGTATGAATCAAATACTGTTAACAACATGGAAGCGGCTCCATGATAAGACACAGAGACGTACTCGAGAAATTTAATGCTTTGCCCCTCATCGCAGAATTTACAGCATTTAATCGACCAAATGGAAAGGCAGAGGCTCTTATCAACTGGAAAGCAGGAGGCGTGACAGGAGAGCGGGATGGGATAATGAATGCACAGTGAAGTCATAGGGATGCTTGTGAAGCCACTCCAGTGTCTCGGCGACACTGAAGTTCTCCGAGATAATTAAATTACATCTCCCCCATGGGCACAATCTAATCTGGGATATGATGGAAGTAAGGGACAGCCTCCGTTTTCTTCCATGCCCCAGAGGACACAGAGTATCACTGAGTTAGATGCCTGACAATCCACATCAAGGTCTGCATTCATATCAGTAAGTTCTTCTGCCTTCACCCAGATCTCCCCCTCTTCTTCCTCAGATCCTCTCTCCAGGCTCCTTTCCAAAATACTTTCCTAGAAATCTCTCTCAGTCATCACACAGACTTCTACCCCTATTATCACTCCATTTAATACTGACCAAATTTGTCTGCCTCCAGGTTGTGCCTGCTGCGTGCCTTGCTGTCTCGTCATTCTCTAAATTCAGTTTGCTAGTACACACCATGTAGCAGGTAACATCAGCAACCACCTCCCCTTCTCTCCCCCAAAAAAGCCCCACAAAAAAACACCAAAACCAAAAAACCAAAACCATCCAGCACTGTATAAGATGAACCAGTTGTTCACAAGGCTTTCGTGCACATCTATTCTCCCTCAAATATGCTTACAACCAAAATTTCTCTAAGAAACAGAAGTACTTCTCAAGCAAAATAGCTATCTGGTATGGATGCAAACTTTTACGTGCAGAAAGATTTTCATTAAACAATATAAAGGACACAACATTTAATTAAAATGATGACTCTCCTAATAGAGACACTGCCATTCTTCCCCACTACTTTTTTTAATGGTGGTGGAAAGGATACAAAGTGAGCTTTACAGATCATCCAATATGGGGTTTTGGCATCTATTGATGTAACCACGCATTTTAATACACAAGAATGTCACAAACATTGTTTGCTAATATTTCTCGGAAATAGAATTTTACTACTGTTCACAAGTAACATGTCCCATATAAATTAATGCTAAAATTAATATATAGCACCCATTTCCACATCAAGCAACCTGTAAGTAGAAAATTGAACAGAAACTGAAGGTTATTGGCAGTAATAGTTGCAAATGGCTATCGAGGGTACTTCTCCCTGCTCATAACACTCATTTAAACATTGATTCAGCACACAAAATGCACCTTCAGAATCTGAATGGGACCTGCTAGCACATTTTTTTATGTTAGCTGAATCACACCATCTTTTCGCTCCTGGAGAGAGTCAAGAGACAAATATATTCCTC
The DNA here is from genome assembly GCF_003259725.1 of Athene cunicularia. NCBI lineage: Eukaryota > Metazoa > Chordata > Aves > Strigiformes > Strigidae > Athene > Athene cunicularia. The sequence goes on along the minus strand of NW_020799099.1, from coordinate 12,321,129 downwards.
TAGTATTGACAGTCTCCCCAACACATTCTTCCCAGAGTTTCTGCCATGACAAGCGTTTCATTCTTTCTATTGATCCAAAGCACACATCAAAATGGACTGCAGAGGAGGAATTGGTCTGTCCTTACTTTATTCAATGCTTTCCATTCCATAAGGCCAAAACCCCAGTGCCTTTAAATTGCAGGGAATAGGGATAAATTACAACATCACGTAAGACGTGGCAGATTCCTGTCACACCCAGCTTTCCTATCCAGTTTGATCTCACCTTCCGTGAAAATGCCAAAACTCTCCTGCTGCCTTGATGCAGCCACAGGGCCCAGCCAAGGACCTGGGAGAGGTTCTTCTTGCACTGTGTCATTTGTGAGTGGATGCTGCCAATGCCACTGATGCTCCACTTTGTGATCACCTAAGCACAAAGCCATCATCTCTGTCTGGAGATGGAGCCATGCTTTTCCTGAATTCATGCATTTACTTGTGGAGAATGGGCACTGGTGGACAAAAACCTCACTCAACAGTCTCTGCATTTCATAACTAGAAACAGAGTCCTCTTGAGCCTTGAAGGAATTGCCCACAGGGCTGTGATCTCAAGGTGGCATTTCTCTCTTGACAAGCTGAAATAACAGTTTTCATGGAAGAATAACACAATCAGACAAACAATGATCAAAGAATAATTGTCACACTGCATTTGCATGTCAATCCATCCTCTCTATATCTACTTAGACATCTAGGCACACAAACAGGTAACCAACTTTTTCATCACAGGAAAGACTTTTTGAACGGCATCACTTCTTGTTTCAGGTAACAGACTCTACTGCACATGTCAACTGAGGGAAAGTCTGTTTTATTCAGGTTGTTTTTGAGAAAGCACACAAGAAACAAAATTGTAGGAACCTGAGAAATGCCAGAGGCTTTGACCATACAACTTGGCTCCCACTGCCCTGCTGAAATTCTCATTTGTCTGTCACCAATACAGATAACAGAGGTACACAACAATGAAATACTATTATTGCAACTTAATTCTTGATCTGAATAGGCATATGCTTTTCATTTTAGGACAACACAGAATGACAATTATCCCAATGATTCACACACTGCATGTTTCTGGGTGGAATTGGGATGAGGAGTGGAGGGTGTGGGAAGCTACCATCTTTCCTCTATTGAACTTGCCAACGGTGTGTCTGTACTGGAGAAGGGATCAGAGATTTCAACCACACCACTGTCTCTCAGCATTTCTGTCTGTGTGCTTATCAAACCAGAAACTAGCTCCATTTCACTATGCAAGAGCAACTCCAGAGGCAATTTTGGGTCTATAAACAAAAAATAGGAAAGAAAGTGGCTTGGTTTAGAGTTTTCCTTGTGAGCAAACCATGTTTTATGATTTTCAGGACCAAAGCGACAAATTCCTGACCATATTACTGTGGGTGTCATAGAGGCAATTAAGCAGTCACCCAGAGATACAGACTATCAGACAACCCTGCTGTCACCAGCAATCAATGGTATCAAATACATCTGCAACAAAAGGGATCAGCAGAAGTAGAAGCATCAGTGACATCAATTCATTCCAGACAACTTACTGGGAAATAAACACCACAGACAGGCAGAAAAAGAGCTATCTCTCTACATCGAACCAACATATAAAAAAGCCCCAGAAGGTGTTTGCACTGAGAAAAGCAAAAGCACAGTATTGGCAAGGCAGCTGGTTAGAAGAACAGAAACCTCTGCCACTTGCCCCAAGGGTGCTCAAGAGCTCTAACACAATACTAGGATACCAAAAAAGGAGAATAGAGAACAACATGCATAATATTATTATCTGGTGAAACCTACTAAGCCAGCAACAGCAAGGATCAGAGAGGAGAGGAGGCAAGAATTTGCCCTGAAGGCAAATTTTACCACAATTGCCTGCTTCAGGACTACTCATGGCCTAAGCACGTTTCTAGTTTAATCTCAGTAAAATCAGTACAGGTTGCTGAATACTCTGAATTTTGAAAATAATTTATAAAGAATAAAATTTATAGTGATAGCATGTATTTGCATATAATGTAAGTGGAAAAGTTACGAGCAATAGATGAGTTCTGACGTGACTCAGTCTAACAAACCCAGAAGAAATCACTCCTCACTGTATAAATCCTTGATTCAGTGTTGCTGGACACATTGACAAAGCTCTATACAGTCTTAACCAGAGGACCAATTCTATCCCAGTCAACCATCTGAAGGTGCTTTTTGGAAATGGCCCTTCCCCCCAACCCCTGTTTCTCCCCACCATTATAATGTAACTTAAGTACTTCTTTCTAGATGTTTTGACTTCATAGCTAAAGCTCTTGCAGCTCAGAGTACAAAGCCTCCCCATACCCACAGCTTCAGCCTCCTTAAAGGTATGATTAATAAAGCACAGTCTGAGATACAGCCATTCAGGATAAATCCTCTTTTGGAAAAGATGAAAAATTCATTCTCTCCCCAGAGCCAAGCTGGAGCAGTCAGGAGTATTCACGTCTTTCTGCTATTAACTCAATTAAGCACGCAATAAGGATTGCTGGGTAAAATGCAGCGTGTATTTGTGTGCATGTAAAATGCAGACTCAAGGAGTCTTAAAATGCCCTTATAAATACAGCAAAAATAGACCAATAAAATATTTTGTAATGACTATTTATGTGTGTATAACAACTCATTATTTCAATTCTCCGCATCAGGGATTTCTTGTTTCTTTCCTCTACCCCTCAAATAAATCTAAATAAATTATACATTTAAAAACAGTCTATGCATCTATAACAACAGAAACAAATTTCATTTAACATCCAGCTGTCAAAGCCAGCCCTTCTGTCACTCTTTATTCAAGTCTGTTTTACATAATTCATGTCATCTTAATTATTTCCTTCTCTTTCTGGATAGGATAGCACTTAAGGACGAGCCACTTACAACACAGTCATTTCCTTTGGAGATGATACGACTGTGTGACATGATCGCTAGCAAAAAAATACACTGATGTTTTAAGGTCTCCAGGTGGGGAATTATGTAAATGCAGAGCCTATCATGATGGGACATCACTTGATCTGCATACTACAGCAATAAAAATAGCAGTATACATGCATAATACTGTATTTTAATGCAGACATACTATGCTATTAATAGCCTCCCTTTTTGCTCCTTTAACTCCTTTACAAACAGATGCTGACAGAGTTTATGGGAAGCAGAGGAAGAGAACATTATCTCAAACCAGACTGAGATTTATTTTTACTTTTTTTCCTCCAAAGTCCCCAAATTAAAAATTCTAAAGCCTCAGCCAAGGTCCTTCCCATCCTCCACCAACCACTTCATGCCATTAGTCAATTAGTAGGAATTACAAACATAGCTTTAATCACATGTATACTAAAATATGTCTAAAGCAATACAGGCATCACTCTAGAAATATCCTATCCCATTTGCACAGGATAAATAATTAAATTGTTTTAAGCGGTCTAATCTATTAATGCCTGGAGAGGCCTTAATTTTGGCCACTAAATTTCAAGAAGCTACGTTCGTCAATTCAATATAGTTAACAGCTATAAATCAACTTCTGCCGTGTACATGACTAATTAATTTACTACATGATGAAAAAAGCCAATTCCTCAAATTAAAGTTTCACTCTAAGACGTTCCTCATTCTCCCTATCACCCAGCACGTTTCTCTTCTCTGTCTTCTCTGAGGCCCTCCGCAGCGAAGGACCTTCAAAAGTGATAGGCTGGATCCTGCTAGCATTTTCTCACAAGGATGACCACTGTGACTCTGGAAACGTTCTCAGTTGAACTGGGCCACTAATGCACAACAGTGCTTTGAATTACCCCAGGCCCTCCAGAATCAGGCTTCTGATGCTCCAAAACATGGTTAGAAACATCACTTCCCAGGCTATAAACTCATCTGGTTTTGGTTTTGCTCCCTGTGCATACAGTCCTGTATCTGCTGCTCTGCTGCTCAGATTGCTTTACACAACATCTCAAGTTATTCAGAGCCTCAGAGAAGCATGACTGCTCATTCAAAGCTCAACTGAAATGGCAGGAATAGCCTCCACGCTCAGAGGCTTTGCCATCTCAGAGCACACCTCAAGGCCAGGAATATGAGTACAGATTTATCCGTTACCACTGACAGGGCCACAGCAAAATTCAGGGGCTCCACCTCATTAGGAGCTGGGAGGATTGAAGGGATCGAACCAGCCACAGAACAAAAGTTTTGTAAAGTATTAACTTAACTTAAGGTATAAACTTAATTCCGTACCATACAACCTCAAAGAAATCCCCTCTCCTCCAGTTGTGCGATGTACCTCACCAAGATTCAGATTGCCTGTTCAGTGACAAATCCGAATGCAAAGACAGCCTACCCATCCGCTTCCTGTTATAATGCTGGTCAGTGGAAGTAATTGAACATAGAAACTGCCTGTCCTGGTGGTGCTATCTCCAAGGAAGGCGTTTGCTGGTGCAGCCACAGAAAGGTTGTATTGAACACGACAGATTCTCAGCACTTGCAAATCAGGGTGCTTTGACTGTAGTTGACAAAGTGCAGCTCACCTAAAGCAGTTCAGGACCTAGACTTCCATACAGTCTAATAAAGGTCCCTGCAACCATATTAAAAAAAAAAAATATAAGGATTACTTAGAAACATGCAACAACAGCACAAGTTTCAGAGTTACAGAGAAAACACAGTGATCACTTGGGAGCAAAAGGACACCAAGAAGCTCCTAGGAAGAAAGAAAAAAATCCAGCAGATGTAAAGCCAGGATAAAAAAGGAAGTATTAAAGCAAGACTTACAGCTTTCTCCACTGCCTATTAATGAGATGATAATAAAGTGAAAAGCTTGGATAAGATGGAAAAATTTAAGTAGTTGGAAGTCAAAGGCTAAATTCTTGGGCATATTATGGAGCAGCTCCCTTGGACCCCATTTGCCTACCACGGTCTTATGCACTGTGGGCAAAAGTGGGATATATGGTCACAGTGCGAGTTCATAGATTAGGAGTCATAAAAGTTTGGAGGTGCCAAGCTGAAAGTCATGACACCTGTGTGGGATATTAAGGCATCAATTTTTCAGCATTATGTGTGGTGGAGCAGCACAGATTTAACAGACATCCAGGGCAGTGCAACTTTCTTGCTTGCTTTGGGGGTTTGAAGAAAAACAAATGACCAACAAATACATAAGTCATAAAACAATCTGGATTTGCTAGTATGCTGCAACACCTATGGGGTCTTCTGGATGTTGATACTGGTTTTAATTCTCTGAAGAGGTGGTGAGTTGCTTCTGCCTTCCTTCTTGATTTTAAATCCGTTCCACTCTTTGTGTACATGAAAGGCAAGAACTGTGAAGTTTCCTCTTTAAAAAAAGGCTGTAATTTGCTATTTTTTCTGTGCACATGTTGATGTACTTTCTCATATGTATATTCCTCTCTACATATATGCAGTCAACCTAGACGTATATACAAACATGCCAAATGTTGCACATTAAAGAAATGCATATATTTCAAACATCATACTGTATACTGTCTATTTTGGCAATAGCCATCTGGAAGAGGAAAAAAGCATAGAAGAAATGCTTAATGTAATCAAAGTAGATTTTGCACACTTCTGCCAACCTACAGAAAGAAAATTTACCAGCTACTCTTTGCTCTAAAAGCAAATTAACCATTGCTGCAATACCTTTATCCATCCAGAGACACCTACATAGTATGGCAACCAACTTTAGCAGAAGACCGTCTTCTTTCAGTGTATTTTTAACTGCTGCCAAAGACAGGGCAGGCACACTTTTATCACTGCTACAAAGGACAGACTCCTGCAAACCTCAGCATCTCAAAATTTTTTATTCTCCTGTGCGGTCAAAGCATTTCTGTACTATTTAGTTCTAGTTAAGCCCTCTCCTGGGCCAGGTCTGTGGAACCCACACCTGACCATGGCTCCTGTTGCAGCACAGGCATTTTAAAACTACCCAGAGTTTACTCCAGGGCCTCATACTCACAACCAAGCACTCCAGCCATTCCCGCTGCCAATACTAAGCATGTCTTTAAATTAGCACCCTGGGCACTGCGGCTTTGTTTCTCTTCTAGCTGAGCAGCAGTGGACTGTGACCAAAGCCCTGTCTGTCCTATAGATTTCCTCCTCTCTATAACACCCTTAATAAAATTTTCAATATTCAAAAAGTGATGGGCTCTTGATATCACATTCCTCTTTCACAGCTGCCTTAGTCCTGCTGAAACAGTGGAATGAAATTATGCATGAAAACTCTGCTGAGAATTTTCTTCCTCATGGAAGAAGAAAAAATGCCTGACATGCTCAGAATTCAAATCACAACCAGAAGGGACCTGATTCCATATACATGTTATCAGTATGGTACATATTTGAAAATTGCATGGTACTTGCCAAACTTGAGGGTGTTGCCCTGGGAGGAAAGGGATTAAGATGTAACCTTGGGTCAAAAGCAGTTACACAACCACATCTCCCATACCAACACTGAGGAAATCAAATTTATAGTGGAGATACTCCGCTGCTGAAATGCAAGGAAACACTGGAAAAAACTAACATGATTAAAAAACATTTAATTAATTCTTTTACGCAGAAGAGCCACAAAACACAGATTTGGCAGTAATACTCCTGAAACTCACTTTTTTATTAATTTCTTTCAGTGACCATGCTCTACTCTGTGAATTTTTCTTGATAATTCAAGCAGACATGTAAGAAGGTACCCAGTTCCCACATACTGAATACATATTCTAGAGACTCAAAAATAAAAGTTTTTGAACTATGTATCCATTTTTACGTGTGCGTAACTGTGCACATCTCAGAAAAAGACAGCTGAAAAAGGGAGTATTTGGTTTTTCACCTCTTAATTATGGTGGTTTTTTTTTTCCCTTAGAGCATCCATTTGGCAGCTAAAGGTTTCTGCTCTCACTGAAGGGTGAGACAACAGAGCCTCTCGGAGCCCTGATTTTTGGCACCACCTCACTCCTACTTTATGCTTGAGGCTACTTCCCCTCTGACTGATTCTTAATTTGAATAAGCTTTCAGTGAAGACTATCAGAATTGCAGCAAGTTAATCTTATTTAAAAATATGAGTTTAAAAACTCAAAGCTTGATGTCAGGCAAGCTGTTTCCAAATTGGTACACTTAAGATCAAAATTAGATCATGAGCAAAATATTAAAAGGCAGTAGAGCCACTTAAGAGCGAACTTCCATTTCCAAAAGAAATTTCTGGACACTGGGAACCCAGAAATCTTGTCAATTCAGTGGGAGTCAGGCTCCTGGGGCAGCAATGAGTGCTTTCAAGTGTTTAAAACCCTTAAAATTTAAGCTACAGAGAAAGGCTGTTAAGACAAAGAAATTTACTTCACCTATTATCAATACTAGGACTAATAGGTAGGTCCTCCTAAAGGATACTTTAGGTATAGGGGGCTGCTACTCCCACACAAAGTCTCTTGACAAAACATACCTTTGGAGGACACTGTCAGCTGGCACCGAATCTGTAAGCTGATACAATGAGGTGCCTTTTAAGCACTATAAAATAAAATCTCCATCCTCCTCCTCTCCCTTCACTCCTTATAGAGTACTTTTGGTTCTTAAGTAATTGACAAGTGTTTAAAACTTCAGTTTCACTTCGGCCACCTCTGGGCGTAGAAGACTACATCCACAACTGGCTTGCCAACACACTCACATGTGCAGTTTGTGGCAAAGTGGGTGGCTGCTTGACTTCCAGCAACTTGGTGAGATGACCCACTGGGTGCTTGTGATGCCTGAATGCCATCCAGGCCACAAAACCAAAGTTTGCAGAGATCTTCTGGAATGCTTCTACCTCCCCACTGGCTTCAGACAGCTCCTGTCATGCACATGGTGTTACACAAGCACCAAAGTGCTTTTTGGATCTCAGCCTGACACAACAAGCATTAGCCTGCATTGTTTGGTGCCAGGCTTTAACTCTTTACATCTAGCTACAAATGCAACTGATCAACTAAAATTGATTTTCTAGAGCTTAGTTCTAATTCACTGCACTAAAGGTGACCTATATTATTTGTGTGTATGTATAGTTAAGGGGTTTGGGTTTTCTAAGGTGTCCTGGATATTAGATGCCTGTATTCAGCTGTCAGCAACCTTACCAGTAATTCAAAAGGGTGCCAAGGAGCACTTCTGACACAGGCAGATTTTAAAATGGTCCTAAAGATTTCTTCCCTGCTCCCCCAAATATCAACAGTGAAGATTAATCAATCATCTGCCTTCATACATGCAATACTCTATTACCCATGGGAAACTCATTCAGGGTAACAACTTGAGCATACCTCCAGTCCACCAACATCTCTGACAAGAGCAGAGTGCTCTGATATGCATGATTCAGACCCTGGACACCTGAAACAAGCATTTTATTTTTTCCCAAACTAACCTTGCTGCCTCCAACTCAACAGTTGTTTTTATATCTTACTCCACATATTTGCTAATATTAGAATCAAGGACCAAACTTTTCTTTCCATCAGTGCTAGCTGGGCACTGCTGTAATCATTTAAGTGGAACAATCTGTTCCCAGTGACCAAGAGAGCTGATAATTTATCAGGAACAGAACAGGCATTTTGGGGAAGGACGTAATTGTATTTTTGTGGTTTGTAATACTCTTGAGTCAAATAGGACATTCTGCATAATTCAAAGCCACTTGGGGAAAGGAAGAGAGGAAGCAGGCTTTCCAAACAGAAGTGGCCTCAAACTCTCAAGTTTATCACATTTTTTTTCTCTCTCTCTTCTGTCCTTTTGGTTTTGCTCAACAAATGCATTTGAGTAGGCTTCACGGGGCAGGGAGGTGGGGGGGTGGGAAGTGCAAGTAATAATCAAAAAGTAACATCTTGCCTTTGTATGGATAGATGATACAGCCTGAACTGGAATGCTGTACAGCTCATCTTGTCTCAAACATGGCAATGCAGAATTAAAGAGTATTCAGGGGAAAACAATGAGAAACCACACACTTTAACAAAAATCCAAAACAAATCCAGTATGAAGAAATATTTGAAATAAATATTTCTTCCTTGGAGAGCAGGTAAGTTAGAAGCAATATGACAAACATATATGAGGTACTGAACAGGAATGGAAAAGGTAGCTTGGATGCCTCTGTCTTCACAGTCTGAGGAGGGATGGCAATGAAATTAAAACCTGACAAAAAGCAATCATTTTTCACACAATAAGCTATTAAGCTGCTGGACTTAGAGCTCCTGGAAGTCATCCTGACCAGGGACGTGAGACTCGGAAAGGATTTGGCCATTTATATGGACAGCAAGAATATCCAGCAATTACAATTAATTCTATTAAAGAAAATCTAGAAAGAATATTAAAAATCTTGGGCATTGGGGTGAAAGTCCATTTCTAACTATGAGGAATCAGGACAAAAAAAGGTGTGGGGGTGGCAGAGACAGTGCCTGCCCACTAATGCATGCCATGTCCTGCCCTAAGGTGGGCAAGACAGGGCATGGGGGCAGACCAGTGACTGTGTGGGGAAACCCAGTTCTCATTCTGGCATCTTTTCTTCTGGTCAGTTCCAAATCCTCCCTTCTTCCTCTTCCTTTTTCCTCACTTCTTCCCTTGCATTAGTTTTCTAGTTTTCTATGGTTCTCTTGCCCATAACTCCACCTCCCATTCCTCACAGAGTCTCTGCAATAAAGTCTTTCCTTCTTTGTCGCTGGTCCCACTTTGGATAAAAGCATGTAATATACTGCCTACTACGAACTGCAACTCTCAGTAACGGACTGAATGCTGAGGCCGTAATTCAGTCCGGAGACTCTGCTACTGCCCATAAACTACTTGCTGTCTCCCACTTTACGATGTCAGCAGGACTCCAACTGAATTAAAGCTTCTCCTGTATATAACTGACACCAATCTTATGCATAATGCATAGAAGATGGCTCTAATCATAAATTCCATATTCTGCCCTTCCTTTACATCAGAGATGCAGCTCAGCATCTCTTATGCACTTCGCTTACTGATACATAAAATCCTTCTCCTGAATCATAATGGCATCAAAGCCTTTTCTTGGGTCACTGCTTCCGATAAAAGACATTCATTCCCTCTTTTCCCCAAAGAGGTTGAAATAAACTTCAATTCATCCCACTAACAAAACTCACACTTAAAATTTAAGGACCATGCTGAACTGATGATCCAGGAACATTGCCTGTGTCAGTCTGTATTTCTGGTAGTGGAAAGCAAATGATTTGTGCCTAACACCCATCTTTTGCCTGTTTGCATTTGGTATCAGCCAAGTGACCACACAAAATGCAAAGCTACGCTGTGGATGCCAAACTGTAAGTGTACAAAGGTGAGTGAGGTCTGCAGAGAGGATTTCTGTACTTCTCTGCAGGAAACACCAGGCATACACACAGAGAGGGTATGCCATAAGCCAGAGCTGGTTTTACATGTCTTGGAATGGAATAAGGAGTTCAAGCTCCAAAGAGTCCACAAATAATGCAGTCAAAAATGTGCTGAATGAAAGCTTTGAAATATCCTTGAGAATAGACAATTCCCAGTGTATAAACCCAATTTTGACCTCAGGCACAGACTAACTTGTACTCTTTTATACAAGAAGAAAGAAATAAGCTAAAGAAACTGATACAGATGCATTACTTCAAAGTCATCTTACCTCAGAGCCCTTTAGCCATCATTACTAGCTGAAAAACTAACCGGAGAAGGAGCATGCATGTATCTTTCTACTCCAACAAAATTATTTCTTTGTTATCTAAAGATAGCATAAGTCCATTTAGTTTGAATAAACCTTAAAGACTATCTTGCAATGCTCTAAATCAATTTAAGCCTTGTGACAATAAGGCCAAGCATCTGAGGACCAAGCTCTGTGATGGCCTTTTAAGGCTGTCACACTCAGGCAGACTGAAGATGTAGGAAGACTGAGCAGAAGCCTCTTCGATGTTCATTGCTTGCACAATATAGGCAATGGGCAGGAGGTGCCATGGGCAGCATGCAGATGCCTGGCTTTAAACTTTGCTCTTTGGGCACCTCAGACAATGCTTTTCCTGGTACAAAACCCATTTCAGCAAAAAAAACAGATAACATTACCCAAGGGCCTAGAGCTGCATCTTCCCTGATCACTGCGGTTACAGGAAGGCTTTCTACGTGCTTGCACCCACCTCCTGCAACGTGGTAAATAAATGTAGTATAATGCTTCAACCAGCGGACACCACTGTCAGCAACATCTCCATCTTTTCTCAACCCTCCTTCACAGCTACAAATTAATAGCTGCTGTTCTCAACAAGCCTCAAACATTCAAAAAAAACAGATGACAGGAGCATGTTTCACACAGGTCTTCTCCCACTGGCAAAAGCTACATGTGGCAGGCTGCCAAGGGCTGGCCAAGTCCCTTCCATCTGACAGGCTGGAGCCAGCCACTTTCACACTAGTAAAGTAATGGATGGAGTAATAAACCTGGATTTTCCTCTGCATGGTTTTCAGCACATCATGTGTTCAGCACTTCTGAGGCCACTTCAAGACATGATTTATCCAGAAGATTATCCCATGTCTTCTCCTTGCCAGTTAAGGCTAGTGAGGGGGAAAAAAATGAAACGGAACAAAACAAAATAGCTGGCAAACTGAAATGGTCTCAAAAACCAGCAGTGATGAATTCCTCCAGCTTCCTTCAGCCTGCACACTTCAAGGAGGGCTTTCCTTTGGCCATGGAGGCTGACGGTTGCACATTGCTTTCTAAGCCCAAGCCTGGATTTTGTCAAATGATAGCGCATTGGAGTCACATGCTGACACCAACCAAAAACCAGCAGCTATGACACAACACAACTGTCTATTTAAGTGTGGTGTTTTATAGCCAGCCATAGCTACCAACCAGTACCCAGGGAAGCCCAAGGCATTATTTTTGATCTACAGAGCCTTCCATGGTTTGGAACCTAATTACCTTCAGAAACTACTGCCATCTCCTCATCTGTTACCATGGCAGCTGCAATCAGCTGAGATGCATGGTCTGACAAGCCATGATTTACTAGGGCATCAGGGCAATTCCAGGGGGGTGTTTCTTTCAGAATTTACTCTTCTGCTTGGGTTTGAAAGCATTTTCAGGAAAGAAAGAGGTAGGATAAATTAAGATTGTACAGGCTGGGAAGTAGTGACCTTTTTCAGAGTGATTCAACATCTCAGTGCACGCTGCTCCACCAGCGCTTACCAGGGTTTGTTTGTTTAATTTTTTTCCCCTCTTAGTAACAGTGTATGTGCCCCTGTCCCAGGGCAAAGGTACAGATGAGATTAGGAGATTTTGCTTCATTTTAAAATATCTCATCACATGGTGAGAAAAGAGATTGTTTAACCAAGTGGCGAGGCTATTAAAATAAGAATTCAGGGAACGTGAGCTTCACTATTCCCTGTTCATTTCTACTGGTTACAGAAACTACTGTTTAACTGAAACTTTAGTATTTTTCCACACTGATACTTTTCACATGGAGATCTCAAAGCGCCAGACTTATGCTTCCCAGAAACAGTAAAGTCTACCTTCCCATTGCAAATCTCAGTCCTTCAGAAATGCACTTCCCAGGCCATCTGTGTGGTAACAAATTTAGAAAAATGAGTAGTTATCTTGGCAGTCTTTGCAAAATGTATTCAGTATGCAGGGGAAGGCAGAGGGGTTCCTACCAAATGGGGCATTCAGTATCTGAGTCAGAGGTGATGACGTCTAAGCAGGGGGCTGTTTTCTGAGAAATACACCATTAGTTTTGTAGAACCTGACACAACTGTGCTGCAATTCAGCTGAAGTCTGCTCATTCAGTGCTACTGACAACCTTGTCATTAAAGAGACTCCAAGTCTGCAGCTCTTCTTGTCCTATGCATCCTCCCCACATGCACCAGGACAAGCTACTTAATATAAAAGACTCTAAAAGAACATCCCAAAATTGGTATGATCAAAACCAGTGACCACTTTATGAATGATTAACGTGAATTACGTATCTGTAAAATACAGATAACCTACCTCTTTATTTTCCAACGCAAGAGCAGATCACTGGCATTTGAGAAGTGTCTTGAAAATCACAGGTGCTGATAGCATCAATAACAGCACACCATGAGATGCAATATTATTACAATAATAATGGCACTCGTTTCAGACTCCTGCATTTTTCAGGTCATCAACCAAAAACATTAACAAAATACAGCCCTTCAGGAGATGAAAAATCTTTGCAGTGTAATGAAAGCTGGTTCATACAACTTCCTCCTTCTCACCCACCCAGTGCAAAGTGTCTGCTGCCATCCGACTACTGGGAGTGAGTGCATCTCCTCATGTAAAAGGATTAGGCCCTCTGGTGAAACTAAATGAAAATCTGAGAGCATTAAGCAGCTGACAACAGTCTTATGCTCTTAATTGCACTTTTTTTTTTTTTTTTTTTTTTTTTTTTTTAACTCTAGGTCTTGACCTGCATGCTTCATCAATAATGCAGACACTGAAACCACAGGGACAAACCACGCCGATTAGACTCGAACCCAAAGGAAACTAGCTCAGCAAAGCAACTGCAGCCCAGCAGGGCATCTAGTCCCTCCCAGTTGTGCCTCTCACAGAGCTACTCGAAATTCTCTATCTGCTCAGACAGTGGAGGAGACTAGCAGAGCTGCAACCCCCCACCTGCCAGGCCCTGACCCACACTGCACCAGGGTGCTTTGCCAGGGACAGACGGCACTAAGACCAGCTGAAACAGAGCCAAAGGGTACATGTCCTGCTGCACTGTGTAGGCTACACATCCTCTGCTGGAGGAGCCACAGTTTCTCTGTCCTGTGAGGAGAGAGCAGCTCTGGCTAAGAGATGTCTTGCCTGTGAGACACAAAATGGGTCTTCTTCAAAGGAAGAAGAGAGGAGAGAGCTGAGCAGCTTTCAGCCCTCATCCCCAAGCCAGAAGTGGCAACAGGGGCACACAAGAGCTCTGCAATTTTCTACTGGGGCAAATGGCAAAAGCTGCCACCTTTGTAAACTGAGTTCTGAGTTGCTGAAAGATATGAGAGAGTTCCCCAGCAAAGAGCTTTCCACATTTTCTACCTTCCAGATTTTGAAAAGGTAGAAGCAATTTTGCTTTGATTTTGGGAAAAGCTGCTGAGACCTGTGATCATTTCTCCCCTATCTTCTGTTATGCCTGCTGGTTTTGTCTTATTGTTCTATCCTTCCTTTTTTTCCTCCAGCTTAAGAGTAGCAGACAATGGTTGGGTAGACAAGGATCACTTTACTCCTGGTATCTGGAAAGCAAAAGGAAAACTCTGATCTTGCCTTTAAAGTAAAAAATGCGATTGTTCTGTGTATGTCTACCTACATGCCAGCTTTGCTATTTGGACTTCCTCCTTCCCTCCATTTCAAAATTCAAGATTAAACCTACAGGGAAGGACAAGGAGCTCAATAAAACAGACTGTTTCAAATTACAGAGTTACAAAGGAGGTATCAACAGTGCACAGTTCTGCAAACATGTATGCAAAACCTGATCTATCCATCTTCTTCCTTCCATTGGCTTCAACCCAGGAAAATACACAGCCAGGTCTTCATTCCACAAAATGTTGAAGTACTTGCATGCACTGGTGTTGTTTGTCTGAATCAAGGAGGCAACTAAATGTTTAATTCCCTTGCCTGCATTCCAGGCTTAAATTTGTGTGGCACTTTTATGGGGTGACCAGCTCTGTTGACTTGCAGTGAAACCACCAGCACACAAAAAGTAATACACAGATTTTGTCTTTCTGAGCTGGGCATTTCCTTGGTGGAAAGCACACACAAGGAATTCAAGAGAGCATGCTGAAAGCTATTTTTTATCTTTTTCTTTAGGGCGTTTTTTAATAGACTAAACGGCAGTGTTAACACTATAAAAACAAAGGAAAGTCTTACGGGAATAGGAGGCTGCTTTTTCCTGTTGTTCGCAGAGAATGCCGGCTGTTTGAACGGATGATATGTTAATTCTGTGGCACAGTTGCTCAAGGGAGGACATAGCGAAGTCTCCCATGGTACAGTGCACACAGTTTACAATGGGCATGGTTAGAATTTAATTGTTTATTACAGCCCTCAAAAAGACATTTCTCCAAAGCAAACATGCTATGAAATACATTTTTCTGTAATCATATCAGAAAAAACATCAGTCCATAAAGCACTCTCTGAGCTTTTATGGGCAGCTGATGCTCGAATACTTGAAGGAAGAGCTGGCAAGTTAAAAAACAAAATAGGCCACAGAGATTTAATTTCCTATAAAATAGCTCCCCACAAGCTGTTTAAACGTTCTTTACTTAGAGCAATACTCCGAAGATTTTAGAGATTTTCAGGGCAACGCTTGCAGTAAGAACTCCTTGTATTCCCTCTGCTCAGGGGGCTCCACAAACACACCATCAGATTTATGGCTTTCCCTTTCAAAATAACACCAGTACTCGTCTGAAAAATTAATTTAAATAAACAGACAGAAGAAAGGAACATGCTAGCTCAATTTTTTATTTTTTTGGGGACACACACACACGCAGTTGCTAATATCTACCATAAATCTGCTCACTCGCAGCCTCAGCTCACATACCAACAACATCTCTGTCTCACACGTACCTTTCTTCCACCTTTCCCTCTTCCCTTACCCACAGCCATGCCATAATATATTTAAGTCAGCTGTATAGCGTTGTTGATTAAAAACTGCCAGCAGTTAGACAACTTATTATAAAACCTACAAGGAGGCTGTGTATTTATGAATGCAATAATTAATCAATGCATAATAAGCACGCACTGCGCATAATGTTTTTCTTTCCACACACAGACAGCTTCGATTACCATGCGGGTTATACTGCCACGAGGATCTTTAGTTCCCAGTTGCTGCTTCCTCAACCCGCAGTGTTAGCAAAGACAGGCTCATTGTATTAAAGCCTGCATTCATCTGCAAAGCCACCCAAATACTGCTGAATTGATTAATTTTGCAGGTAGAGGCTTTCAGAAGAAAATGCCATAGTTAGTTCCCCAACTACTAGGCTGTCACGATTTTCCTTTTAAACTACTTTTTTCAGTGGCACAGCTATAAGGCGTACTTGGAGCTGTGAGCTGGCAGACTGATTTGTGTCTTAAGAACAGATTTCATTTTAATGGTTTTATTTTTAAATTGTTTCAACTCTTTGAATTAATGGAGATTTAAAAAATGAGACTGACATAAAAATGCAAAGTAGAGTATTTTTCCCCTTTTAACCTTCCTTTTAACTAGCACCAGGTTATATTTATTTCCAAGAAACTCAATAGTACCCAATTAATAACACAACTGCACATTTCTTCACAAAAATTGAACATCAAATGGTTTAAATGGAAAGAGTCACCACCCTTTGCTGAGCCTCCTCACTGATAAATGGCATCAGGCAAGGCCCTACAGATACTAATACTCAGTTAATAGGGATTTGTTTTTCCCTTGAAAGAAACACCCTGTCAGTGGCTGTCCTCTACAGCACCACTTTCTTCCCAAAATGGGAAGAGAGAGATGCTTTGCCCCAGAAATCCACTTCCCTGCCAACTCTCTGCCAAGCTGTTTTGAGTCCGCAGTGATGATATCTGGAGCTGAATAAGCAATGTGAGTTTTTGTCCCAGCTCCATGGGCGCACAAATATGATTATGTGCCCTCCCTGACCAAAGGGCTAATTTTTATCGCAGACTTGCTACCACAGGGGGACTGACCAGAAGATTGGAGAGCTCTGTATTTGGCTTGGAAGCTAGTGCCTGGAGGATGCTACTATGTATATATAAAAATATTAATACTTTGTACTCTGTAACAGCCCACAAAGGGGATGACATGGTTTTATTCTGCCAATATGTAGAGGATTAAGGGTTTCTGCTTGAAGCCACTAACAACCTGAACAGAAGAATTACAGTAATTCCACTAAAACCATGCCGAATCCAAGGGACCGGCTGATGGCATGTTGTTACCCTTTCTGCTTGTCTTGAAAAATGTAACCAGAACAATACGACAAACAAGGCTTCAACCAGCTAAGCAAGGAATTTCAACTTAAAGAATGGGCTTATAGGACAATCACCATATGCATTGACGAGGACATTTTTCACGAGACCCCTCACCATTTTGAGATCTAAATCCTTGACACGGAACAATTCTATAGGGAGCTCAAAAATAGCTGTTAGCATGTCAAATATAGATGAAACATGCTTTCTTTTGTGTTGCTCACACAACTCCATTTTTAGAGCAAACCATCTCACAGCAAACAATAGCAAGATACTCCATTAAAACCTTGCACTGCTTTAGCCATTAGGTCACCATGCAAACTGTTGTCATGACTTCAATTAGCAACACTTTGCCTATGTCAATACCAATATTAATAACCTGAAATACTAATTTCTATTACTATTTAATTAACAGCCAAATGATCTGAATAATTACTCATGTGCAGTTATTAGGAGAAACGTACTGAATGCAATTACATGTCAAAAACTGTGACTTACAAATACTTCCTGCAACACCTCACATCAGAAAATATCCTGAAAAATTCAGCAACAGTTAAAGGTTTTTCATAACCAGGATACCTCTAGGTTGGAATAAACTGTTAGGCCCTGGCTCCGCAATACAGGAGTCTATCCACATGGCGTGCATCTCAGTTACCATTTCCAGATACAGTAGTCACACTTAACAGCTATAGTTATTACAGAGAAATTTAGTAAATCTTCTGTAAAACCAATGTGAATGCAAGTCCTTGATTGGGAATTCAGATCCTCCCTAGAACTAAGCCTCAAATCACAATGAATGATGGAGACTTTGGAAAATATAAATGTTATTCTGAACACAAAATATTAATTATTTAAAGGAGATTATTGGCCATCTGTTTGAACACAGCACAAAAACCAATGAATGTTCATTTGAGAAAGACTTCACTTACAGGTTCATTAAGAGACTTGATATTTAGGCATTTCAGAGGTAAAACTGGAATGTAGCAAGCATCAAGATAACTGATTAGTAGTACTCACAGTAAATGTTATTTACATTGTGGGATGTTAACCCAGCTCTGTTAAACCCACAGTTTAGCAATGATAGCTGTAATTCTGTACACATACATACAGACTAAATACTTGAATTTTCTCATGCAAACACACACACAAACTAGTGTGTACATACCAGATTAAAAAAACAACAGTCAGCAAACAAAGAATATTAAACGCTATACCTTTGAGTCATAATCTTATAGGCATCTGGCAGATAACAGCGGATATTCTCCATCTGAGCAGGATCAGAGTCACAGATTTTATCATCAGTCCTCCCGTAGTTGGCACTTTCAATCATGATAACATCTGTTCCCGGGCAGCGAAGCTCTATAGGGTAACTCTCGCAGGACAGCTCCCTTCGGACCACAGCCATAGGGACCGGGGCACGGCTGAAAGCTGCA
The DNA here is from genome assembly GCF_003259725.1 of Athene cunicularia. Lineage (NCBI taxonomy): Eukaryota > Metazoa > Chordata > Aves > Strigiformes > Strigidae > Athene > Athene cunicularia. The sequence continues at coordinate 12,302,790 of NW_020799099.1, read as the reverse complement.
AAGATTAACACAGAAACACAGCAAATATTTACTTTCCACACTGAAGCTAGGATTAAAAGCAGAACAATGTTGAGTAGCAGTTTTTATCCCATGTGCTGTACTGAGATAGTTTTGGTATCACTGAGCTATGGTTTGCAGAAATGGGGTCCAATCCCTGGCTTGCTGGCTGCCCAGAGAAATCACTTCTCACTCAGTGACTTGATTTTCTCATCTCAAAAATAAGCAATTGATCCCTTTTATATAGGGCTTTAGAAATCCCCTATTGAAAGAGGTAAACAGGAACTGTGGCATTGTTATTGCTTCTACTTACCAAGTAAAAAGCTTTGATATATCAAATTACAGTCCTGTGTTGTACCTGATCAACTGGGGGGAATTTTCTGACAATAAGCAATACAAGCACCAGGATCCCACCTGCTCAGCAAGACTGCATCTGTCCTACTGCAGATGTAATAACATCTGTGTTGCTCCTGGTCCTTTTCCTGGTCCTTAGAAAACACGAGCCTAATGGCTTTTGCTGTAGCCTGCAGTGTGCCAGGGGATGGCCTGCGGGTTTTGGCAACCATCCCGAATTTTGGGCCCTGCAGTGATATTTTTCATGGAAAGCCAATATATGTGACACTGGGTGATTTAAGTTTGGTCTCAGCTTTTGTGTTGGGACCTGCCTGGATATTCAATACTGGCACATACTTGTAAAGTTAATTTAAAGAGCTCTCAGAAATCTTACCTGTTTTAAAAGAAATCCAGGCTACAGTTTGCAAAAGAAAAAAGAAACATGCTTTGAGATGCCTTGAAAACAAAGCCCTAAAGTATTAGTAAATAAACTCACATGACAACAAGCAATAATATTTCCCATCCTTACAATCTCTTTGATCCAAAGACCTTCAACAGCTTGACAAACATAAATGTATTAATCCTCTAAATATCCATATGAAGTAGTTACGTGTTTGTCTTTCTCGTCCCAGCCACAGAAGGGTTATGCGGCTTCCAGAAGATCTCATGGGAAATCCACAATGAAGCTGGGAACTGAATACTTGTTTTCTAGCCAAGCACACCAGCCACGAGCTGAAAACAAAAGCCAACCCCTTTCCCTTCCTTATTCCATAAGAAAGAAAACTCACCCACACCAAAAAGGTTTTCAGCTGCAGGGATGATGTGCACTTCTGGATCCATTTTGTACTACTTCCAGCCACAAAATTCAACACAAACAAAACCTGTGTCTATGTGATGGTGACAGAGCCGTCAGGGAAGGTTTAACCCTCTAACAGATCCAGGGCCCATCTGACACTGAGGATCTTTCAACAACTCACCTTCCCCCAAGCCCCATTATAAACCCACCACAATACCCTCCCCAAAACCAAAATTCTATTCCCATGTGCTCTTATCTTGTATGGAAGTTTTATGGGATGGTACATGCACGCCAAGTTTGCTTATGGCAAGAAGAGTATACTGATGTTTCTTGGTATACCCTTTAACTGTATCAAGTCTGCTCTGTCTGTCTGGCAGGCAGCAATCCACACATTACTCTAATTTCCATGAAGCCTTCTATTGTTGTCAGTTGTCTCAATTAAATTTGTATTATTGATCAGATAAACATTCCCATTTCTGTAAATGTGCAGGGATTACTCTAATATCAGATCCTTACTGATGTGCCAGAGTTGTGGAATAAATACCAAACTCCCAAGACAGACATGCATTTATCCTCAAATAATAGCCTCTACAATTAGCAGTTTTAGGGTTTGGATCATGTAAGATGTCCTCCATCCCTGAGGCTGGAGAAAAGTTTTGCCCTGAGCTCATATTGCACCACATTTGTGAAATCCTGTTACAGAAGGAGAGAAGCCAGGACGACAAGTGCAAACGTCTGAAACGCAATACCTCGTTCTTACCATTGGCTTTATGTCACTACTCAACAAGAAGGTAGGTGAGTTGAAGAAGGATGGGACATAGAGACATTTGATAGAAGAGATAAGCCCGTTGGACAGGCAGAGACAGCAAAGCCCAGCGATTTTAGTCTGCCCTACAAACCACATTAAAAGGATTTATCCACAGAAGCCTGCAGCAGCCCCTGCTCTCCGAAACACCGGGCTCAGTGGCAACAGAGGGTGAGTTTGTGTTTGCATTACCTTCAGTGTTCACAGGCTCGGTGCTGACCAGAAAACTTCTCATGCTAGGCTGCTGATTTTGTAAGAGAGCTATGGTGAACTCTCTTTTTAAGCCTCTTCTCTACTCAACCTGAGCAGATTGGCAATGCAGGAGGCAGAAGGTTTCTAGCAGCTTTTGGCAGAATGCTGAGGCCAAGTGCCCTCCCTCCTCCTGCCATGTATTTAGAGGACTCATATTAACTGCCAAGAAAATGGCAAAATGAGGTTTACAGTCAATACTAGCTGTTTGGGGCTACAGTTTGGCCTGGTTCTTCAGCTCAGATCTTGGGCAATTTAGATCTTTTTCTCTGGAAAGCTACTGTAGGCTACAAAAATGGCAAAAGACGGTTGCTAATAGTACCTTATTTTTTTACAGTTCCCACTATAGAAAAACCTGCAAACCTCTGACCCAAATGATTCAGAAAAGTATATTTTTTGCTGTTAATTCCTATACATTTTTTCGTAGTAACTATTATATATTGTTAAAGAAAGCATGCATTCAATATATGATAGTTGAGGAAAACCTTGCTTAAAAAGACAGAAATTAACTGTCTAGGAATTCACTCATACAAACCTGGTGTATTTGTCAAACAGCAATCCTGCATGTATGCAGCTAATCTTAACTCTCATGCTTTGTTGGAAATAAGACATCAGGAACTGCTACTAGCAATATGGTTTTATTAAAATAGAAGTTTATCTGAGGGCAAAGATAGCATCCTAATCTCACAGCAACCCTATCAACAGTGATGATGCAGTACTTCAGGCTTCTGGTGGAGGATTTCACAGTTAATATGAAAATACGGAGGTTTGGGTAAAAGCTGTTAAAACATGGTTCTGTACCAGGTCTGGGAGCACATTTCTTCTATCTTGTACATCTCTCCTGTATATGACACTTTATGGCACTGATCTACTAGAACTGCATGAATGTCAGTCCCCAGTACCCCCAGAAAAACTTAAACTGAAACCAAACACCCCTCCTCCAAAATAACAGCTCATATTTTATTTCCCATTAAAGAACCTCTGGACAGACGCAAACGTTTTTAGATGTGGCTTTCTGTTTACCGGAATTCACCTTTTAGTTTCTCACATAATCACTTGACTGCTTGCCATTAGAAGGGCAGCTTTCATTTATAGGCACCTCACTGTAGTGTCATGGAGTCAATATTTATTTCCTGGATATATGGCAGAAAAGAAATGTGACACCCTGGAAAAACTGTAGGAATAGCTGAATACTGTAATACAATGACAGGAGAAAGCAGTGGCACATGTTTTCCATCCTGCCATCTCCCACCAATCAGTTGCTCTGCATGGCTTTTTCTTCTACCCTGATATCTGCAATAAATACTCCAAAGGGAGATTAGATGTTGGCTGTTTATCTCTTTGTAAGCACATTTCTTGATGTTGTGCTCCTATATGATAATCTTAAACATTTTTACTGGTTTTCCTGTGAGGAAAAAGGATTTTTTTTTTTTTTTTTTGCTATAGAATAAGATAAGTCAAAGTCCATCTGTGAAATACACAGCACAATCATTAATACACTTCTCTCTCGTTTGAGCAGTTCCCTATCTTTGCAGTCTCTCACTGAGCTCCTTATTTAATCTCCTAAATAACTGACCTAATTGTTGGCTTGAAGTCAAGAGGAGCTGATGGATGCTCACTACTTTGGAAAACAGGTGTCTTTTTCCAGGATCCTATGTGCAGACAGCCAGCAGAACTTAAAGATTTTGAAAAACAGTCTTTTTAACATTTAAATGTGTGCCAGCTTGAGTTTTCTAAGTGCAGCCATTTGGTGGAAAATCATCCTCCTGAGCTTCTGCAGGGCAAAGTGAGAGCAGAGGGTGAAACGGCAACAGATAATGACAGGATTTTATCTGGGCGATTTAGAACTTCTCTGTCTCTGCTAATTTCAGAAGCTGGAAAATTAAGTAAGTCATCAAAATCTTGTGCTTTTTCTCCCCCTCGCTTTTGACCTCAGAACATAATTGCCTCTTGTCATGCCTGCAGGGCATGGGCTTGTAGTTATCACTGTGTGCTTAATCAAATGCTGAAATAGCCTTTAAATTACGTGTCTTCTTGGCTGCTAGAGACTTGTTGAGCTCTGTTACATTTAGAGGCATGATGGTAGTAGATGTACTTTTAAAAGAAAAGTGTGGGATGATGCTTTTAATTAGGTTTTATATGCAATTTTCCCAGCAAAATCATGTTCTGGCTCAGAATATTCGGAGTGAAATTTCAGTGCATATTTAAGGGCGGTGAAACAAAAGCTGTAAATGTAGAGATAATTATTTTCACAAGCTCGGCACATGATTTGGTCTGCCCAGCTAAATACCTGACTTACTGTCCCAGAGGCAAACACAACACACTGGGGGAAAATTCGGCTTCCTACTAATTTGGAGGAATGCTTCTGTGTTTGTAATTTTGTGGTACTTAATATTCCCACACTTCACCTTGACTCTGTGGGGAAAAAAAATATCAGAAAGTAATAATTAAAAAAATCCCCTCCTCCCCTTATTCTGAAGCCTACTCAGGTTTGGGTATGAGCTGAAGTCCCTTTCAGTCACTGAGTCAACAGGCCTGCTATGATTCTATCACTCCCTGAAGAGAAGCACATGCTTCAATGCTTTTCTAAATCAGGGCCCTACTTTTCCCTATTAAGATATAAAGTCTCATTAGTGTATTTATTTGCAGAGCACAAATATATCTCAGTACTTCTTCTCTGTCTCCCTTACCCTTAATCCGAATTTTACCTGGCCTCTGATCTCAACACCAATATCAGCAGCAAACAAAAACTCAGGTTAAAGACAGTGACAACAAACATCTCTCCAGTGTACAATACTCCCATTCCGCAGTATTTTCATTGCTCACAAACACCAATCTAGTTCTGACAAGCTTAAAAAACCTGGTTGGTCCAAAGTTCTCTGAAAACTTGTTATTAGTACACAAATATGGAAATACTATTCTCTCTCCCCCACTTTCTCTACATATGGTGACAACAAATCAAATAGCAAAGAACTCGGAAACTTTTCTAGGGGGACAGGATGGAAAAGCCTTTTTTCTGCTCTCATGCTACAACAATGGCTAGTGTCAAGACATTGCAGCAAACACTTGCAACAGCCATATCCACCTCCCCTGGGGAGAAAATGAAGACTGAAGGCAGCTGGTGTGGCCAAACGGCTGGAGCCACCAGCAGTGCAAGGATGGAGCCAGACAGTGCTGGTCTCCACTCCTGGTTCTCTCCCCTCTGTGCCTCAGTTGATTGCTGTCTCATCTATAAAAATGGGAAAATTATCTGATCTCCTCCATTAAGCACTCTGAAATCTATTTGCTAGGTAAACAGAGGAGAACTAGACATATTCCTCAGAAGGTAAAGAATGTGGCTTCAGCCCGGGTTACCCCATGTGAAGCGAATACCCACATGCCCCCAAGATATCTTGGCCTTTCTTATTTTATAGAAGATATTAAAAACAATTTGTGACTTTCCTTTGTGCACCTTCACTGGAAGCAGTGATCCCCCTTACCCACCAAACAGCCAGCTATGAACAGACTTCACAAACTGCAGGAGTGCAAGAATGCAGACTTACAATGTGGGATGGAGTATACAACAAAAAAAACCAAAACAAACAAACAAAAAAAAGACAGAAAAAACCCTGCAATAGCTGTGCAACACCCCAGACATGCCAACCAAAGAAAAGCTAAAAAACCCCTCATACCCTTCCCTGTGCATTTTATGTGGAGGTTGAGGTCAACTACGTTATGGTTCAATAAGCTGCTTAATCTATCTCCATTATAACACTCAAGTGACTCTTGCTAACAATTTTCTCCCAGGTTATCTATAGAACAGATGTTCAGCAGCATTATATCTGACACCCTCCCCCACAATGAAGACGAGACACAGGAGAAGGGTGTAGTAAATGTAAAAGGGGTTTTCTATGGGGACTGCCAAACCCATACATAGTCAGTGCATCTTCCAAGGTGACACAGCCAAGGATGCAAATAGCAACACAACAAAAAGCCCAGCCAAATCTCCAATGGTACATCTCTGAAACAAGCCTCTATCCCCAAGAACCAGTCTCCTGGAATGTACCTTTTATTTCCATGGCAGATCTACTTCTTTCACATTTCTAGACACCCAATAGGTCAGATCTTAAAAGGGTGATGGAGAAACAAACGACCCTTTCCACCACCCACTGGATGCCCAGAAAGCCCAGGGAAAGCAGCCAGAGAATTAAGCACCGGACAGCTACATCTAAGGGCACTGCTGCTGCTCACACCCTGCACCACCGATATTCCTCATCTCCTTGCCATGCTCAGCTGGTAAATACCCTTTTTCTCTTCCCTCATGCTCCCAAATCCTTGCTCAAAGTATGGAGAAGCTTTTCTCATTAGTAAAAAGTATTATATTAGCTCTTCCTGTAGGGGTAAAGGGAAAAGAAATTCACACATAATGGACAAAGAGGGCTGGTAGAAGATCACCAGAAAGGAAAGAAAAGTGAAGTGCATGCATTGGCACCTAAGGATGGCTGTTCACAAGGGAAATGGGTCATTGCAAGGCCCTGTGAGGGAAGGAGATGAAGTGATAAAAGAGCAAGACCCCAGAAACCAGATGGTAACTATGAATGGAGGAGTCTGATAGTAGGAAGCAATTGAGGTCATGTACATGGTGAGAGGCAAGAAAGCAGACTGGCCCAGAGAAGTGTGGCATTGAACTGAATCAGACCTGTGGGAGAAAACAGTGCAACAGCAGTACTGCACTTCCTTTCTGTTTCTCCATTCCCATCTTCTGGGACTCACAGGCCACTGCCTCATTAGTGAGTAATGTGAAGTACTGAGAATTGCAACAAACATTCATTTTGACAAGCCCTCATCATCACAAATCCTCCACTTAAGAGAGGTGAACAACTCTGCAGTGAATATTTACACTGGAGCACACTGCAAGGCAAGGCATCACCAAGGGTCACCATCCATGCTGCTAAAAAGGCAGGGGTCCAGGGTAAGCCAACCGACCAGGTCACTGTTGTTGAAGGGAGAGTGGATCCTGCTTCTCCCTCCCAGCCAAGCCGTCCTATCTCCAGCTACGGTTCAGCTGTTAGACCTGCACCCAGTTCTGATGCTCACCAGACCCCTTCATGAGGCAGGCCAACTCAGTAGTACACCAAGAAACTAAACCAGTGGGAAGGAAGAAGAGAGGCTTGTGCTGGTCTGGGAGAGTTGAATCATCTCAGAAAAGGTTAGCTAAGGTCACAGAAAGTGAGAAAAAGATTTTTAGAAGGAAAGAAGGCTGAATTTAATGTGCTTTTCAAAAACACATGATAACCTACCTTCAAATCAGAGGTCAGAAGCACAGTCCCAGCCTGAGCTAAATGTCACTTAAATGTATTTAATTAAAGCAGAAGCAACAAGTTGAGAACAACAGACAAATGAAATGCTGTCTCCAAGGGGAAGGTTGAATGCAAGTACATTAATATTTAGGCCCTACCATGGGAAAATGCTACTCCCAAGTATCCTTTGCAGTGAGTGGATCATCTCATTTGTAATGAAAGGCACGCACAGGAAGATACTTGAATACGACTGCTCTTTAAATTCACAGACTTCCTCCACAAGAATTAACTTTCAAGTATAGGAAAATGGTGCACAGACAGGGAAAGAGTCTGCAGCTAAAGCCCTGCACTGCAGTGCCTAAGATGTATAACCAACCCTGATGCTAAACATGCCCTCCAGCCTAACAGTGACATCACTTAAAATATCAGGGTTTCAGATCCCAGTTCGTAACACTGAGACATTCATGTTCTCAATAAAGGAAGCGTTAGGTTCTGTGTCACAGGGATCAGTTCTTTTTACAAATCCACATAGCACAAATCACACTGGGGCCTTCAGTAAGGAAAAACATGCCATTTATTACTTATCCAACTCAAAGTTACTGCTGTTACAATAAACAGTTAATTGTCTCAAAAAGCACCCCAAAACAACAACCCAAAACCCCCAAAACAAAATAGGGAAGCTTTGACTTTGACAGTGCTGAACAACCTTGAAGGCTCAAATTTAATGCAGAACAGATTAATGTGGTGAAGCAAGTAGAATTTGAGTAATAACAAAATTCGACCCTTTTTAGATTACTCCACTGTAGCTTTTTATTGCAGCCATTAGTAAGGTTAATTTTTTAATCTCAGATAAAAACTTTTATAAACCACCATAGTAGGTATAATCATAGAAGCAGTTAAATAAATGAGTATCAAGGGTTTAGCCTAAGAACATTAAGGAAAAAGATTCTGTTTATCATTTTAAGATTTCATATTAAATCATAAGTTCATTTAATATTACACTTTATTATTGTTTCCATTTAAAACACTATCTTAAATTCTTACCCTTGCTAAAATAATGCAAATCTGGAATAACTTTCCTGTTACCAGAAGAGCTTTTTTACTATGTCATCAGAACAGGCTTCAAGAGGATTTAGTGGTGTCCCCAGACAGATATTGCCCAAGTGTTGAGGACATGCTCTTCTCCATCATTTGTACCACCATAAACTGGGAGGTAGCAGCCCTGAATACAGGAAGCAGGACAAGGATAAACTGAAGGAGAAAGAGATCAAATGCATCTTCCAAAGTCAGAGATGTTCTGCCATGGAGGACAGCTGCATACAACAGAGACCAGATCTGAGTTAAAGAAAAAAATGAAAAAAGAAAAAAACAACAAACCACCACCAAAAAAAAACCCAACAAAACCAACCAAAACCCCCCCCCAAATCCCAACAGCCAGGAAGAGATCCAGTGAACTGAGTAGTTTCAGAAACCCTTTGAAGGCTGATGCAAATCAGACAGGTTGGACGTATTTGGAGCTTTGCTGAAGCGCAGAGTGACTGGAAATAATAGATTCCTACCAAGTAACACCTCCTCAAAGTTGAAGTTTAATTTTGATTTACAGTTCCCTGAATAGCCTCTGAAGGGTAACATTAAAGCTCCTGTAGAAATATCTGCATTATTAAGGAAATGATGAACAGCAGAGTGAGGATTACTTTGTGCTGTTTATGGACTTGTTTACCAGAGCAGTAAATCTATTTTTAAGTTTGTATTGCCTGGAAAGGAAAACTGTGTGAAATCTGAAGAACTGTCCAGAGAAAACGACAGGTAGGCAAAAGAGAATAATTTCTCCCTAACTATTAGAGCCTGTCATTCAAATACTTGTATAAAAATCTGGGATCTCAAATATATATCATTTAAACCAATTGCTTTACATCACCAAAAGCCAAGAATGACTCCTTTAGAGTTAATTTTACAGTAAGTTACCCACATCTTGAAGACTAGCCATCTTCAGGAAGTAATATAGCTAAACTATAGAATATTAAGCAAATAACTTATTTTTCTTGGTGTTTTAGACATCACAGCTCCTTTGAGTCTCTGCCATAAATAACAACAGAGAATTTGTTCTTTCCACTAGCCATAACTCTGTGCAAATTTTACAAAGAAGCCTGAGACTGCTTTAAGATCTTGCCTCCTCCCAGAATTGTACTCCATCATATATATTTTTTTAACATACACACACACACACTTCTATAAATTCATGACATATATCTAACAGGCAAAATGGAAAGTGTAGTTTTCTACACAGCAAGATGAAATTTGAGGTCCTCGACTCAGTACACCTTAAAGGTCACTGATTTTTAGAAACCAGTGGGTACAAGATCTATGAGTAAACTACAGAGACAACCCAGCCCCTAGCTGCTGGATGTCCATAGCATGACATCTATGAGCTCCATCTCAGAAACAGAGGCATGAGATCCAAGATCCTTTTTTTGCTGATACGCTAACAAGAATTACAAGTAGGTTGTGGCAAGCCCTTCTTTGCAGCCCTCTGAATGATGACTCTCTCCACAGTCTGTGATGTAACTTCCCTCCAACCTCAAAAGATTTTACCTCAAATACACTAGCAGCTAAGAAGAGCTTTGCAGAAGTATACACATTCATCTGAACAGTGGCCAACTTTATTTACTTCCCCCAGTCTTAAAAGTAAAGAACAACAGGAGAATTAAATTTGGGGAATGAGCACACTTGCTCCAAGTGGAAACATATTCCAAGTAAAAGCAGATTTTCAGGGAAATCACATTTTTTTGGCCTGCAGATACCCCTTCTCCTCAGTGGAAAATAGTAAAGCATTAAAACTAATGAATTAAATTAACTCCATAATATGGTTCACTTACTAGGAAACTAAAATCCTGAGTGAAGTTTCCTATTGTACCCACCTGCTCACAGCAAACACTATGGTAAATTATTTTTCCACCTAATGCAGCCTGTGAAAATATTGCTCCAGAAACACTGTATACACACATATACATGTATATATAAAACACACACACAATACTGCCCATCTCAAGGTGAGCCACAAAAATATCTGAAATAATGCTCACCTGTATGCTCCCAGAAATGCTCTGAACAGATTAACTGCTCCCAGAAGAGTCAGGTGAACAGCTCTGCAACAGAGCTAAGAGCTCCTAGGCTTCTCACCTGGGAGGGGATGATTATTCTGTGGCATCACCAGGACTGCTATCATCAACTCACGGTGGCTGGGGCATGGCAGCATGGCCAAACACACTTTACAACAATTTTATCTGGTAAGTGCTCTGAATCCTGCCCACCACAATTTCAGTTTAAAGTAACTAGAGGACACTAGGATACACATTTCCACTCATTTTCTACTCCAGCCTTCAAAAGTGGTTAATAAATAGTCTAACAAGCATTTTAAAAAGCAGGAATAACAAGTAGGAATAGTCACAGAGAGATTGCACTCAGTAAAAAAACCATCACGGTACTGGTTAAAAGGGAACCCTGGTTTATGGAAGTCCCTACAGCACTGGATATCATGGCTTATTACTTGTCCTGTGGGAAAGCATAGGGCTTCTTCACAGACAGCCATATGCATGACTGAACAGAAAGAGGGTCTGTGCCCCAAATGACACTTTAAAGAAAAGAGGAAATATGTGCAGATTAGAGACAGGAGCTACAGTGGTACAGAAAAGGACAGCCATGAAGCATGGGTAACAAACAGATGCAGATATTATACTTGAGGGCACAATGCTCACCAGTTCAGTGAAAATATGGTTGACAAACAACGATCTAACTTCCTTCAGAAAAAAAACCACTGCAAACAGCGATGATGGATGGAAGACCACCTCCCCCCCCCTTTTTTTTTTTTCTTTTTTAAACATGATCACTATTCTTCTAAATTCTCCTCCAAGAGGCAGAGGAAAGAAGAAAATCTTTTGCTGGTATCACTGGCAACAAAAAACCGATATAATTGTCCAACAAAACCAGAGAGATCTCAGGGCTAAAGGCAAAGAAAAGTTTTCAACAAAATAACCTGATGAAAGACTCCATGCCTCCTTTTCCGGGTCAGAAAGAGCAGGACTTTTTCAAGCCCCAGACAAGAGAGTGCTGCTGGGACATCCGATGATGCCCAGACAGAAGGGTACAACACAGAGGAGACCCTTGGAGAACTGGGAGGCCAAAGTTAACTAAGGCACACCCGGGCACGGCAGCTCAGCCATGCAACAGCATCCAATGCAGACAGTCTCCCTGATCAGAGAAGAAACACAGGATGGTGCACCAATAGCCGAGCAGTCCCTGCCAGCCAGGGGAGATTTAGGAGACCTTGAGTAACAGTGACCTTAGGCTTACAGAGTGCTGGCTTTAACCTCCCAGGACAGAAGATAGCCTAGACAACTTCACTCAGATTGTTTTGAGTGTGGCAGACGGGTGAGGTTGGGGTGCCGTCGCATCCAGGGCAGGAGTCCCCAGGACCCCTCTCCAGGGTTAGTGGGACCCTCCAGCAAGACTGGGAGGCAGAGAGCCTGCAGGCACTAAGACCTCACTTGGAACTGACCTACAACACCTGCCAAATCCTTCTGAACTGTTCTTCCCCAAAGGTTTCTGACAGATTCATCAAGCACCACAGGAAGGTTTGCAGAGAACTGTTTCTGGGACATCATTAGTTAAATTTCTAATGTAATTATGTTACAGTACATTTAAGTGCACTTTCTAAATAGAAACATACTTTATCTAACAAAGGATCCATTTCAAGTACTTTTTCCTGTACCTATAATACCCATTTCCTTCTGTACCTATTTCAAGCGTTGTTCTTCTAGAGTTATTTATACTTCACATCTAGAATTTTCTGCTTTTTCTAAGAAAAAAATTATTGCATATTCCCATTATCTTGTGTTTGCTGTTCATATTCGAGGATGCATACTGCTGTCACTGCCATCCAAGGGCACTTTAGGAGAACAAGGAAAAACCTTCATAAAAGAAATCAGACTTTTTTACTTACAGTTCTTCCATGCCCTTGTTATTCTGTAATAAAGCACCTCAAATGGTGTAGGGTTAAGAAACCATTTTGCAGGGGCTGAGGAAGAACTACCTGAGCAAAATATCAAAGGTCACTGAGCAAGTCTGTTGTGCCCATCCTTTCTAAAAAATAGTTTTCGATGCGCTGCAACATTTGCCCTTTTTTCTTTTGGGTGGAGGTGCTAACACATGGCATGCTGTGCTGGCCTCAGATAACAAATGAGGAAGAACTACTCCTAAATACCTCTCTAATTTTTCACTGTATTACTATCAGGGAAGTATATGCTGGAAATCTCCTATCGCAACTAGCAAAACCGATGAAGTATTGATGCCTACTTTTGATGATAAAAAGTTAAGGAAGTTTTTGTGAGACTGTTCCTGAGTAATTTCATATGGGATCCTGCTCAAACAAATAGATTGATCACAGACAAAAAAAACCCACAACACAACCCCCCCCAAAAACCAAATACCTGTGATCAAATAGCCACAAACCAATTTAACTTGGAAAATAAAATAACAGTCCTGTCCAGTGACATATATACTTGAGGGTTTTATCCAAGATAGCTCAATATTTCACACAAAATTAAACAGAAATAAAGATTTAAGGTTAAAAATGCAGACAATAAACCAAGAAGTCTGTTGCCAAACATCAAAATCTCTAAACTCTGCAATCATGAGAGAAAGGTTCCTTCATTAAACAGTCTACCCTCACCTAAAAAAAGACGACAAAAGCAGCAATGTAGTTAACAAGTATGAATTACAAACATGCAGTAATAAAAGCTTAAAATACAAATAACCGGACCATCAGTCTAAGAACATTATACTTGCAAAAAATATTAAGCAGCACAGTTTTTGAAATGGTAAGGTAGATAGGTCAAACACCATCAGTTATCAAGCACAAAATCAACCCCTTACAAATACTCAGTAATTCGTTCCAATCTGTGTTTGGAAAGAAACAAACATGCATCCATAATTCACAGTGCTAAAGAGGTATTTTTTGTTCTATCAGCTATTAGCAAACAGCACAGTATTTTTTTATTCTGCAGGAGTAGATGTCTTCTATCTGGGAATTTGGAAAAAAACAAAAAACCCTTCTTAGGGGTGGGTACCTTACTATTTTTTAGCTTGGTCTGGGACACTGGCACATTGCTACTAGCAAGCCTTAATAAATTAAAAAAAAAAAAAAAAAAAAAACAAGGCTATGAAATCAGGACATAAGTCTGACTGCACACAGAAAAAAATGCATTAGCTGTTCCTTCTCAAAAAGTAATGTAAATGGGGAATTGTCATCCCAGCTGAACCATTTCTGGAAGTTCAGCAAGAACCTCATCAGTCCAGTATCATTCAACACACTTCTTGATGATCTGAAAGAAAATAAACTCAAAGCTTGCCAAATTTGCAGCTAGCGCAAAAATTGATGAAATGTTAAGTAATGACATGGACCTTGTCGGTTTTGCAGATTGATCTATACACTGTCTGAGCAGACTGTGCTTTAACACAAATGCAAGTTCATGTAGGAATACAAGACCACAACCTCACAAGCAGTCACTCTAAAACAAGATTGTTTTCATGATTGATAAGAATTTGAACAACACAGAGTGGCTCAAAGGGCAAGCATGATCTCTGAGTATTAGGTGGTGAATAACAAGCAGAAGTGGGAAGATGAAATTGCCTTGCATATAGTATTAATGAGTCCATTACTGGAACATGTACACTGCAGTGTCTATACTTCAAAAAAATTGTTGGAAACTTTGAAAGGGTTTGAAAAAGAACATAAGAAAATTTTAAAATAAAAACCAACCCAAAACTAATCAAGTAGAGTCTGGAAATCCAGTTTGACAAGTTTGACACCAAAGCTGTTTAGTCTGTTTAACTAGTCCAAAACACCATTGTAGTCTGCAGGTATCTACAGAGGTAAGGTATTTCTTACAACAGGGAGCTCTTTAATCTAGCAGAAAAAGGCAGGGAGATGCAAAAGCTGGAAGTTAAAGCCAGATAAATTCAGGCTAGAAATAAGGTACATATTTTCAATAGTGTGAGTAATTTACCATGGAACAGTTTACTTAGGTATATGATGTATTCCTTATCAACTCAAGTCCCTAAATCATGACTTGAGTATTTTTCTGGAAGATATGTTACAGCTCAAAGAGAAGATACAGAAGCCTGATTCACAAATTACTGGGTGAGATCTCTATTGTGCAAACAGTCTGGCTTGTTGATCATAGGAGTCTCTTTGTATTTTAAAGATCTATGAAGATTTGGATGAAAGAAAACAGGAAGAGAGGGGGACGTTTGGCAGCATGGAACTCACTGAATTTATTATCTTAGAGTAAGAAAAAAAAAAAAGAACACCGCCACCAACAACAAAAAACCCTCACTCAGCTTTTATGCAGATACCTGCTGCGCTCATCCATGCAAAGGAGGTTTGTATCTTGCCTTTATCTAGTGGTCGTGAATAGACAAAAAACGTTCCAGGACAGCTTCTTTGAATTCCTAGGAATAAAAGACGGCAAGGAGGAGGAAGGGAATTGCTTAATGCAAACCAACAGATGGGATTTCAGTGAGAGACTTGCTTTGTTTTCATAATGAACCATAATCTGTGTAATCTAAAACAGTTTTTATTTGCTGCAGTGAGACATAAAGACTGTAGCTACGGCATGTGAATTGTTTTCTCAACCATTCCTCGTTACGGAAGGTACCTCTTCATTGCTGAAGACACACTGGACCCTGGACCAGTCAGCCAGATTAAGTTTATGTGGATGTATGAAAGCCCATGTATGGCACTACATTTTTTAGTAGGTTTATCTACTTTAGGGTTTTTTTACGTGTGTAGTTTGTTTTGCTTTGCCTTTTAATTCAACCTTCCACTATGGTTATCTAATAAATTATTATAATTCTCCAAAGCCTATTAACTGGTTTCTAGGTGCTATTAGTTGCATACGGCATACACCCTACAATATCATATCAATGGTGGAGCATTTAGGGTGCTGGTATGATGTTATGGGGATGGGTAGGGGGCATTACTTTCTAAATCCTACTTCCTAGTCATGGTGCTGCAAGTGTCCCCAACCCTGGCGTGGTCCCGTAAGTCCTCTTTGTGCAGCCGCTCACGTCAGATGCAGGGAGCTGCAGACAGCCAGCAGCAATCCACAGAAGCAGGGTCTCCACTGTGCTGGCAGCTCTGTACCACAAATCTGTTCCTGCCACTCAGGCAAAGCATGGCACAGTATTACTATATTATGCCATTGTTACATTAAACTCTATACCACAACAGGGAAAGGTGAGCAATTCGAAATTCGATGTTAAGGTGTAAAGCCAAGAAAAATTTAAGCTACCTGGAATCCTGAAGTTCCAAACAGTAACTGCCATCTATATTGCTTATTACTTTTGCTCAGGTCCAATTATTCAGGTTTCAGCAACATCAGACATCTACTTGTGGTTTCTCAGCATACTTACATTCCCATACTGGTTTACAAAATAAAATACTGCCTTTATTAAGTAACATGGGGAAATATGTATGACGTTCTTCATATTAAAAATAAATGGATTTAAAATGTGGGCAGCTACATATATAAGCACTTTGCTTGAAAGACATACTTCATCTTTAAATAGCAGTAATCAATACACAGAGTATATAACCTAAACAAATTTCTATTATGAATCCTTAATGGATGCATGCTTTGGTCATTTTTATTACTAATATATTATTGATTTACAGAATACATTACCACCTTCGGCACTGGGATTTGCCGGAGTCCTTACATCCTGTATGTAGTTTTAGTCAAAATAGGAGCTGAAAGTCAATAACCCATTTACCACCAGCATAGCCCCTCTGCAGAGTTAGATATTTTAATGATGGTCTGACTCTCACAGTGGAATCACTTGTCTTGCACTGGCATTTATAAGTCATTGTTATTAATGTAAAATTATCCATGAAGCCTGCCTGCTTATTTTTCACTCTTCTTTACTGCCAAAACACTTTGGGAGTCACAATTTGGAAGAATGCTGGCAGACTAACCTTGCAGATCCCTTGCAGGGCAGAGTTTCTCTGAAATCAAAGCACCCGCTTGGGCTCTTTTGCTCTGAATCAACGAACAGTTTTTCTGTCTTTGTTGCCATTCACATCAGGGAGCAGTGATTGACTCCTGCAGTTGCCCAGGAGAAAGGGAACCAAACAGTTTTCTTTGATATGAATACTAATACCAGCAGACAGGGAGAAGACAGCATGCCAATCAGTCCCCCCACTACTGCCATAAACAGGCTATGGAGAACATGTCAACTGCTATTCAGTGAGATTTCAGGAGAAGCTTACAATAAGATGGGTACATCATAATATTGTTACACAAATCAAATCCAAAATGTTTGTTTACTGCTACAGACAAATGAGGGGAAAAAAGGGTGTTGGGTGACAGCTACTTTGGTGAAACAATCCTGCATTGTTAACTTACAGATTTATGTTACGCAGGCACAACAGCACATGCATGTCTTGCTGGGATATTACCATGCCTTGGGCAAGTTGGGCTTTATGTCAAAAACAGAGTACAGAAATGGCAGAGATGCAGTATTGCAAGCATCACCAGTTCTTCAGCTGCTCAGTGAGATGACTTTCCTATAATTTCAAAATCAGCTACTTCCAGAGTAAATCCAAAGTGATATATTGCTTTTCTGCTTTTAATGACTGTTAAGAGATAGATGAGAACCCAGGCCCTTAGGAGAGAAAGGTCTGTAATGAGGGACTCCTATTTTTTAAACTGATGCCTATGAGGACAAAGGAATAAAAATATATAGGGTAAGAGCGCTTTGCCTCTTTTTGCTGAAGAACAAACAACTGCAATAGAGACAACAGTAATCAAAAACACACCCGAGAAAATAACAGCCACAAAAAGCAGAAGTCATATCAATTGCTTAGGCCTCTCTGCACACAGAAGTTAAGTGAGGTGAAGCAAAAAAGTTTAATTCACTGAACTGACTAGAATTAAACAAATAAGCCATCTAAAAAGTGGGAGACAAGTTCTTAAAAACCTGGCTGTAATGCAAACTGCCTCACCAACTTTAAACTGACTTTTTTCATCTGTTGTCCTGTTTCTAACCCCAAAGCAAGGTGCTCACCCCCTTCTCTTCCATTTCTTTCCCACACAGTGATGGCTCCTCATATGTGCCTTGTGGGGGATGCCCAACATGAGCCAAACTTAGAAACTGGCTCAGGCCTGGTCCTTGCTCCAATACCAAAGGAGAGAGGAGAGCTTTAGCAGCATGTTGAGAGGTCTCTGAACGTAACAAGAGCACAAGGGGAAAATATCATGTCAGCCTTCCCTGCCTTGTTGCCACCTGATCATTTCTCTCTTTGCAGTGATAAGTTTGTGGACCAGCTCTAAGTGTTGTGTGAGAGGCCATCCTAGCAGACACAAAGTCCGACAGACCCAGAACAGACCCAGCAGAGGCTCGTCCAGGCTATGGTAGGGCTCTTGTCAGCCCCAAAACAGGGCAGGGGGGAAGCGTCTCACCTTTTAAGCAGTACAGGAAAAAGCTTCCAAAAGCCCAGTTAACATCCATGAGGCATTTTGTAAGCAGCCTTTTCTGCTTCCATCTTCATTCACCAACAGCAACAAGAAAACAAGACCAAATATAAAATTATTCTGACTGATGCCTGTTAATGGATGTGTCACACATGGAGACAGTCCTGGAAATCATCCTTTCTCCATAGTGCCAGTCCTCCACTGGCATGGTTTGGGTCCAGGACCCCAAGGGCAATTCCCATTTTTGTGAATGTTTACTGCATCACCATCCCTATTCAGCACATGTACACAGAGCACAGTGAACGTGGTAAACACCAAGAGTTTATTTCCATGTACCTTGTGCCAGCCAGGAACACAATAAAATACCATGTTCCTAAAATTAAACTCTCTTTATTAGCAGAATTAAATAAAGAGGTGCCACAACTTAACTTCAAAGACACAGGCAGAAGTTTGTGGCAGTTGTTTCGATCAAATGTATTATTCTCCCAGATTCACACTGAACAAAGCAATCTGTAAGGCACTCCAGAACTGGGAAGTAATATTTAAACAATATCTCTCCCTCTCATTTTTAAACATACAGACAACACTGCTCCATTGAAATATCTTCCAAACAAAACAAACACCTTGAAAAGACATTTTTATGTTTCTTTAAATGCAATTTAAAACAGCTATGCAAAATAAATAAACAAACAGAATCTACAGGAAACCTTTCGGCTCAACCAAAAAGCTTAGTTGGATCCCACACAGCGGTTTGGGGGACTTTTGTTTTTCATTTCCTTCTCCTCCCTCAATCATTTCAGCATGGAAACCAGGGCAGAGACACAGCAGGTAGGAGATGAGGAGACTGCAGGCTATGAGTGGTGGAGACCTTGGCTCTGCTGGGTGAGCCTACCCATACTCTGCATCATCCCTCCTTTGGGGGCGCACAGATCTCGGGCACTGCACTGCCCACTGATCGTTTTCTGCGGCATCTTTATGCTCCTGCCATACGAATGCCATCAGCTGCCATCTCCATGCCTGGAAGCCCTTCTGCCATAGGTGAGTGCATTCAGAAACACCCTAATAACTTCCTGGGGACAGGAAGCTAAGGAACTCATCCAGGTCAGATTGACATAACTCAGAACAACGGCCATTTTTGTCAAGAGTTAAACAGCAGTGTGTATTTTCTCCTTGGCAACATAACTGCTTCTTTTCTGCATCCTCACTAATGGCCTTGGACTAGACCAACTCCTCAGTTTGCTAAAGGGCTCTCCTGATGCTGTCAACAGCTCAACAAGGATGGAGCAGTCTCAAGGGATGCAATGATTTCTCCACCAGCATTAGCAGCACTTTATGTTTCAGAAGCCACAAAGGCATTGCATGGATGGAGGGAGTAGGAGACAAGGCCAAGAGAAGATGCTTATTTTTATTTTTATCCTCACCTCGCCCTGTAGACATTCATCAACATAAGAAGGATATGGACCTGCTGGAGAGAGTCCAGAGGAGGCCATGAAGACGACTGGGGAGCTGGAGCAACATTTTTATAAGGAGAGGTTGAGAGAGTTGGGGTTGTTCAGCCTGCAGAAGAGGAGGCTTTGGGAAGACCTTATAGTGGCCTTCCAGGACTTAGAGGGGAACTACAGGAAAGATGGGGAGGGACCCTTTATCAGGGAGTGTAGTGATAGGATGAGGAGTAACAGATTTAGATTAGACAGAAGGAAGGAATTCTTTAGTGTTAGGGTAGTGAGACACTGGAACAGGTTGCTGAGAGAAGCTGTGGCTGCTCCCTCTCTGGAAGTTGTCAAGGCCAGGTTGGACGGGGCTTTGAGCAGCCTGGTCTAGTGGAAGGTGTCCCTGCCCATGGCAGGGGCATTGGAATTATATGATCTTTAAGGTCCCTTCCAACTCAAACCATTCTATGATTCTATCATCTCCTTCAGTTGCATCCTTATATTATGTTCAAACACTGGACAGGGCCCAGATATCTGCTCTGCCCCCTTGCTCCAGGTATTCTTCAGCGTTGTCCAAGGATTACAACCATGCCCTGCCACAAGTGTTATTGCTGTACATCAGCTGCATGAACCTCCAGGCAAGAAAATCTCTCCTCTTGCATGTCCTTGTCATCACAACATGCTTGCACTTGCCTGCTAGCCACAGAATGATTGCACTGTATCTCACCAAGGCTTGATCATATTTCCCTAGGCTTGTATTTTTCATTTATCAGCATGGCTGGGATTACATGGCATCTGGCTTGGCAATCCAGAGCAAACTGAATAGGCTGTTGACTCACAGCTGCAAATACAGAGTTGAATGTTTGGCAACCTCCTCTAGCACTGCACATAAAGAGTAGGTCTGTACCTCCTGTGCTCTGGGTTCCTGCAGCCTACGTGTGCTTTTGTGTTAGGTTTTCAGCCCTCCAATGGTCTTTCAGTTAGCTTTCTCTCCTCCCTCTCTCCTGCTAACCTGTATGCATCATGTGGATTCACTAATAGGTAATCTTTAATATCTCCAAAAACTATGTGCTGTAGTCAGAGTTGTCAGCTATCTAACGGAGTTACCTTGGCCTTCTCCCGCATCTTGGTTCTGGGCAAAAGAAATGGTATTGCTCTGCCTGGGGCAAAGACACTCACAGATCACACACAGTCTTCATATGTGTTCCCAGCAACAGCTTCTCAGTCATACTTTGGGGTCACTGTTCTCCCATAAGTTGGGAAACAAATTTTATGGCTGTTTTCTTATCTTTATCCTCCAGGTAGGTCTATGCACAGACTCACGTCTTCCTTTATCACCCTGTTCCTGCAAGGCAATTTTGTTTAAAATTAAAGTATTTTTCCTGTGTATGAGATCTTGCATACAGCTCTTTAATTTAGTTTGATAGTGACAGTGGTTTTCTTTTCTTCTTTTAATCACTCTCATGTTGACGTATGGTTGGCAACAGTCCTGCTTTGAACAGGAATTTGGACTACAGATCTCTAGAGGTCACTTCAAACCAGCTCTGCTGTAGTTCTTGCCTCCTGTGGGTCTCATCAGCACCACCACACTTAACACTTCATATTCTAGATAATACTCCAACCTGAACAGTTACTTCAGGAACAGAATTAGCAGAGGTAGAGCTACAACTACAGCACACACCCTGGCCATGTTCACAGACTGCCTCCCTATTGCTTCTCCTAGCCTGGCTTCTTTCTTCCACTGAGGTTGCTATGGAGATTTCTTCAGAAACAAAGAGGAAAAAAGGATACAAGAAATACAAAGCACTAGGAAAGACATGGAAGAGAAAACAAACGTAACGGTACAACACCTTTATGTCAATAAATCCATTTTCCCCAAATCATCACCTAGAAAGCTGCTGATGAAGACCCTCAAATGCTCCTGGCTCTGCGGGCACATTCCCCCAACGCACTGCATGGGCTCTTCACAGTGCCGGGAGCCCCCACAAACAGCACCTCAACAACACATGATGCTAAGGGAGGCAGAGTTGGTACACACATGTGTACACACATGCAAAAAGAGTTAGTAGATGAATTGGTGGTGGCAAGTGAAACACACAGAGACAGCAACTCTGCATGTAGCTTCTCTCCATGCAAGCAGAGAACTCACAACCCAGAACATCCCACTGGCACTGCCTCGTATGCAAGGCCTGCCTTTGCTACAAATAGGCTGCCCAAAATCAGGGTCTGGGACCTGTGTGAGGGTGGTTGGGCAGCACATCAACACTAACAGAGCACACCTCCATACTACGTAATGGGGATCACTACACTTCATAGGGGCACATCAGGCTGGGGAAACTGAAAACAGCCAGTAGTTGGGTACGTGCTAGCGAGAAGCACAATATATACCTGTCCTCCTCTTGCAGCTTCTCCTACATGTCAGCAAAGGTGTTGTCTCAGTACAACTGCTGCTATGTACTTACAGGGGCTGCCATAAAAATATCTCTTGCAATCCTGTCAAAAGAGTCTGCAATACATCTTTCACATGTAGGTGGCTAGGTGGTTGATGGCTCTGGGTGGGTGTTCTTTTTGTTGTGGCTGTAAACGTGTGCTGCCTTCAGGATTAGGGGCACAGAGAACTCATGAAACAAAGTGGTCACAACAACTAGACAGAAAAGGTCCTGAAACATTTTCCATCGTCTTAGAGTTGTTGAGAAAGCCTCAAGTGATCAGTACTGGCTTTCAACACTCTCCAAGATGCCCATGTGGCTCTCAAACCAAAAGAAACAGAGGGAAGCAGGCAAGCAACGAAAGAGAAGAAATAATAAATAATAAAGAAAAAACAAAAAACAGCTCAGAAAACACAGTGGGCAAATTACAGCAGCTCCATTCACAGCAGTACTCAGGTCTGTTCAAAGATCCTGAAGTCATCTATCACAAACACTAACAAGATGGAGAGAGGCAAGGTCTAAAAGAGATTAAAAAATAGGTACTTGCAACTACACCATTGTACCAGTTTTCCAGATTATGCCTTACTTTAGCTCCTCAAAATAAATGCTAGCACCTGATGGCTGTTTGGTGTTTTCAATTTCTCTGGATATTGACCTTGTTATCTTGACTTATTCCCAGCATATACATAGACAGAGCAACATAAGAACCTTAACTGGAGTCTGAAGACAAACGCAGTTCCCGGCCAAGGCTATTTTACACACTTACGTAAGCTTGGTTCCCACAGCATTTGAGCACATTTCACATTTTGCTGCCTGCCATGCAATGAGAGACAGAGCAGTACTCCTTGTCCTCACTTTATACACCAAGGCCTGAAGGGCTTAT
The DNA here is from genome assembly GCF_003259725.1 of Athene cunicularia. NCBI lineage: Eukaryota > Metazoa > Chordata > Aves > Strigiformes > Strigidae > Athene > Athene cunicularia. Next base: position 12,280,057 of record NW_020799099.1, on the reverse strand, counting down.
GGGTCAGGTCCACAGGAGTGATCAGTGGCACAAGCCTTGGTGCAAGGACTGACATGGGACTTCAGCCAAAAGCCAGTGCTCATCCCCGTGCCGCAGCTTCCCTACGAGGCTCAGTTTGGCAGTGCAGTCAGCATCTCTGGTAGCTTCACTGTTGCCACAGCAGCATGCAAGCACCTTGTTCCCACTCATCAGCCATCTCAGTGGGCTTCTTGACACATGGAAATGAGCCCAAGCATCTCATCAGTGGTCATAAGAAAAGCCTGTGCAAAAGCAGGATCCTCAGCTTAGCTGGTTCTACTAGCCAGTTGAGAGAGCTGGAAGTGTTTGGGAAAGAAAAGTCACTGCTCTGCCTTTCTCCTTGCCTCCATGACAGCCCTCAGGACTGGTCAGAGTGCACACATGGCAGCATTCTGCTGCAAGGCATGCAGGTAAGCAGCCTGCATGCATATGCCCAAAAGCGCAAATCCCTGTTATTATGTATTATCCCTGTTATTATGTATTATCCCTCACCAGCATTCCCACACCAAGGAAGTTCCTAATAAATCCTCTAGCTTTCAGCAAGGTCACTAAAAGATCAGATATTGACTTTACAGGTAGGAGGAGATAAGGCAGTTCAGCTCCACAGAGCAGATGCAAGGCATGAATCCTCCGCTGCAAAAAAACCTACAGCCTGAGATGAAGGCACAACAGCAAGTCACATGATCTTCAGTGACAACTGACCCATCACAGAAGCATCCCAATATAGACTTCACTCAGAGGCTGGTCACTACAGCACACCCCTTGGTGAAATAGCTTCCACCCAAGCAAAAGTTAAATATCCTCCTTACAAGCATGATATTAATATACTGAAACAGCTTCTTCACCTTGAAAAAGACACAACAGAGGGATGTATGTTTGAAATGTCTAACATCGGTAATGGTATGAAGAAGGTGAATAGGAAATAATTGTTCAGTACTTGCCATAATACCACAAATGAAGGAAGCCAATAAACAGAGGCAAAGAAGTCAAAACAGTGGCAAGGTTCAAACAAGCACAGGTATTTTTGCACATAACAATGACCTTGAACTCGCTGACACGATAATGTAGAAGCCAAAGAGACATTCAAAAAGAACTAGACAAATCCACATAGCACAAGGTCCATCAGTGGTGTAACCTGACAGTCCAGGTGTTATCTCCAGGTTAGAAAGTCCTTACATCAGAAACAGAGAATGTATGCCAGGAGAACAATTGCAGACGTGTCATTAGTCTCATACTACTCTTCCCCTCATGCCATCTGCTGCTAATTACTGCTAGAGACAGGACACTGGGTCACAGCAAGTCTTCAGTCTGATCTGAAGTAGTAACGCTTTCCTTAGGGATGTCATCACTGCTTGGAACAGAAGAAAGAGTAAAGTGAGGTGACTTCTAGCATCCCCTTAACAAAAATTGAGTGTGACTGGAGAAAGAGGGAGAAATTAGAGCTAATTAACAAAGTCAACTTCTACCTAGTTATTATGCAAAGAAAACCTGGAAAAATACATGTGTTATACTCTTCTCTCCTGCATCCTATTGCTCTATTAAATAAGATATCATTACATCAGTGTAAAAAGTTATTTCCTAAAGAATAGATTTGCAAAGCTTCCACTGGCTTAACACTGCTTTCCCTGAACTCCATGTTAACACTCCTATTGAGTTCAATGATAGCACTGAAGGGAAGTAGCAATGGCAGCAGGGGAGAACACATCTTACATGCTAATCCTTCAACTAAAGCTAAAAATCACTAAGGGAAACATTCAACAGGAACCCAACACATAACCTGCCTTTATCACTAAAACCTAAGGATTCAAACAGAACAAACAGCCTTCCGATACCAACATGCCGAAGTCAAGTGCGATCACAGGAGCATGGCTTTTCTCACCACTTGCACAAAAGCAGTGGAAATGGAGACAGGATAGAGATTCCAGTATATCGTTATACTCTTCTTTGGCATAATGTTAGTCTTGCTTCATATGGGAACATGACTTGTATAATATCGTTATGTACAGGTCTGTATTTGTGCATCCCACCAAGTAACTGACTTTCAAGTAAAGGAAAGGAGATTTCTCTAATGACTAACTTCCTACCTGTTTAGTAAGAATAGTAACAAGACAAAAGAGAGAAACACTGTTAAACACAGAAGCAGCTCTAGTTTCAGCTCAGCCCATACTAGACACTGCAGGAACCCAGTATATTCAGTACTTTGCTAAATTACTATCTTCTGGCTCTGATAGGTGGACACATATGGCAATGAGCAATGCCCAATTAATCCCAAAACTGCATTCAAGTCTCAGGATATCCCACCACAACAGAAGAAGAGCCAGTCCACATGATCATGCTTGGCTTTCCAGTCACGAAAAAAACCTTTCCCAGTCCACCTCCCTGCTTGCAACCCTACAGAACCAAGAACCTCTAAATTCCTTCTTCCTGGATGTGGACCAGCATCCTAGGGGTTAATTATAACATAAATATTGATCAAATCCACACACAGCCAGGTGGTGCAGCTGTCAAACAGCTCTGTCAGTAAGAAGAATTAATTGTTCTACTGGTCCTACTGTAAATTCACGGCAAAGTCACATTTTAACAGTCAAATTAATTTCAAGACTTCATTTTCTTCTCGCCAGTTGAAATCACCATGAAAAAAGATACAATACGTCAGGAATATAATAAAACACTTTCCCGTGATCTCTAGCATGGTTCTATTAATACTGATCACTCAGCTTTCACAGCTTCTCCCAGCAAACCTCATGCAAGATCCACACATTGACTCATGAAAGGTGTGCCCTTGCTTCCTCATACATACCAAAGGCACTCTTCTACCACATTTCAATGAAATCTACAGGTTGCATAGAACTACTAAGGTAGTACTTTACACAGTACACTGCCATTCAAGATTTGCCTACTAAATGAGGAAAAAGCTTACCAAGTTACATGCATTTATAATGCCATTTTATATGCATTTTAAATATTTATACAAAAAATATATGTAATACATGGAAAATAAAGAGCTGTAGTGAAATACAGTTAACAGCCTGGACAGACATAATCACAGGACTATTTCAGAAAGTAGCTGCCGAGGTCCTCAAATAACATAGCAAATGAAGAACCATCAGAGGAAGAAAGTCACTGAAACAATAAATTATTGGACTAAAAAGGTTTCACTGCAGTAAGGAAATAAAGCCAAAGAAACCTCAGAAGAGGTTTTTTTCACTTTGCTTAGCAGAAGTTGCTGAAATCATGTGACATACCCGGTTGAAAATAATATCTAGGTTACTGCATTACTCCTTCTCCCTCTCTACTACCCTAAGAAGCATGGAATTGCAGCTTTTAGGCTGCTTGAAGTTTCCGTACCACTGTATTTCAGGGCATTGAAAAATATATGCCTTCTAAAAAATAACAAAGATGCCTGAAAGTTAGGGTGGGGGCTGGTAATAACAATGTATGAAAAAAATAAAAAGGGAAAGGCAAAAAGCAAGAGAACCACTACCTTCGAAGCCTGGTCCAGGACAGCATTTCCCAGTCTAGGCATCCCAGATTACCAGACCATTTCTGTCTACCCCTTCCTTCAGGCATGACAGTTCCATTAACAAAACTGTCTTCCTTGTTGTCTGCAGGAGAAGCACTCAGGAGCTGCCTCCACCATGCCAAGGTGAGGAGGAAGTGACTTAGGGACTAAAACCCTAGCCTACAAGGAATGAATCAAAGCTTTCGCAGCTATTCAAAGCCAGTGAACTGCCAACTCACAGACCAACAAGACTTGTATGGTGCTCAGGACCTTGTAGAATGAAACTGTGCAAATTTTCAGGGCAGGGTTATCATATGCTGCAATGAAGAGAAGCAAGACACATTTGAAAAAGGAATGGTTTCTTCCTTCTATTACTGTCTACTTACCATTTTACAAAGTGGTTTAAAAGATGTAAGAATGATGATTAATAACTGTCACGTTTCAACTAAAGTGAAAACCGTGGCATCTATATCTGCGCTACTGGCTCCTGTGCCTGTTTGCGTGGAGGGGTAGCCCCAAGGCTAGTGAGCTGCTGGCAGCCATCCGAGGCCACCTCTCACAGCAGGACAGCCCAAGATGAGCAGAAAGCACCTGCAGGAACAGCACGTTTCAGAATAGCAACTGCTGCCTGGCTCTGGACCCCACATCCAGAACGTGACCCTGCGAGCAAGGGTTTGAGGAAATCAGCTTTCACCCTGTATGTCTACCTGCAAAGAGGACAACATGGCTAAGGCCAACCCTTGGTTGCACCAGCCTACCAGAGACCTAGGGGTTACTGCAACTGGCTGTATTTCTTCTCACCTTTAAGACCTGTAGACCTGTAATGTGGCATCTTTTTTTATAAAGCCTTTTTGCATTACTTAAAAGGAATGTATTATAACTATTTCTGGATTTGGGGGGTGGGGGGGTGTGGTAAGGTGTGATTTAAAGCCATGTTTTAGAATACTCTTTCTAGGTAAGAGTCAGTTTGTTTTTACTGTTCTGCAAGAGTAGACTTCAAAAACAAGCAGGAAAAGTTCAGGCTATATCACCAGTATTTCAATTTTGAGGACAGCAGCTCTTCTGAAAGAAAAGTAAGCATGCATCCTACAAGCCATGCCACTTGTAAAAATACTTTCCTCACAAGATAATACTTTGCAAGCTACCCAATAATATAGCATGTGTTCCATGACAGGCTACACAATATAGTAAGAAAAAAGTTTGCTACTACTTCACCAGATTTTATAATTTTTCTCAGTACAAAAGTAGTGTACAAAGCTACCTAATTTTACATTTTGTTTAAAACCAAAGTGCTGTGGTTTTATGAAGATGAACCATCAGTGGTTCATCTTCAAGTCACACTGTTCCCTAAAAAGTTAGGAAAAAACCACAGAATCTAAAATTTTATTCTAGCATAACTTGCACCTGTTTTTAATGCTTTACTTGACACACACGTGGATTAAGAAAGTATGCTTGTCAGGTTGGTGTTGTTGAGTATGTATAGCCCCCAGAAGAGCTGGCTGAGAATATTCTGACAAAACTTGTTCTTTCATCAGAAAATGGTGATCTGTCAAAACGAAATCTGTTCATGGGAAGAGGGGAAATTCTGAGAAATCTTTCTGAGAAAAGAAAAATGCGTATAAAACAAACTTCCAAATTGTCAAAATGTCCAACTTAAACATCTTCTAAATTAAGAGATTAAACTAATCTTGAATGCCTTTTCATTTCCAAGCATGTATTAATCTTTTTTTTTTTTCAATCAAGTTTAAAATGCAGTGCTTCCAAAGACCCTAAATCCAGTATTTCACTGATGAGTTCTCATGCCCTTTTTCCCCCTCCCAAATTACACACTGATTAAATTTGAGACACTAGCATTCCAGTCAGAACGGGAAAATTTTCCTTTCTTTTCCCCTCAAAATCATTTTGGCATGATCAAAAAAGCCTTTTTTTCCTATGACTCTTCCTATCAGATAGGGAGTGTGCACTGTCGGAGTCATGCGCACAGCCACACTCTACTGAGTTCCTTTAAGATTAGGATTTTGTGGAACAAACCATCTCTAATGAATGTTAAATACGAGAAATAGAAGACAGTGTAAGAAAAATAATCCGGTTTATCATAAATTTTAATTTCTTAGGGAATATCAGAAAAAAATTCCCATTTCCCCCAGCAACATCTTGCCACAAATCAAACATTTTAGGAACTAGCTGCAGCATAAGAAAAATCTCCAATTTTTACTTATTTGTTTGTTTGTTTCTGGTGAAAGTAACCTCTCTGACAGCTGCAACACAACACAACAGAAATCCAGACTCAGGTGAGGCAGTTATATCAGCAAAGCCTTTTTTTCCTCTGAGCTAAAATTACCACTGCCATTTTCACTCCACACTTCTGACATTCATGACATCTGAAAAAAAAAAATAATAAAAAAAAAAAAAAAAAAATGTGAGTGTCTACCTGGTCGTTCTCCATCAGGACCATATGGAGAAAAGACAGCACTCCCATGTGGTTCTTGCAGAATTTTATTCCCTTAACCTTTTTTTTTTTTTTTTTTTCTCACATCAAATAGTTTAGTTTCTTCCTGCATTGGGACCTCACCTAGTTGCAAAGTTGTAAGAGAGGATACACTGTAACACCACCATTCCAAAGTCTGCAGATGTGGGGAGCACCAGTTAACACAAGTGCAGTAATCACATTCATTAAAGCCTGGCTGAACAGCTGGAATTATGATAGCCATATTAACAATTTATCGCCTTTTTTTAACATAAGGAAATGCCATGTGGCATAAGTAGAGCTGACAGCAAGTATCCGAAGAGCAGTTTCTGCAGGCGACCTTTGGGTGGGTATCAGTGAGCTGCGGCATGGGAGGTCAGCTCCCGAGATTGACAGTAATGGACAAGTCCAGCAGGTCACAGCTGCTGAGCACCTAATTGCAACTTGAAAACCCAAGTCCTGTGTTATTAATATTACTGCTGATAAACTCGCCCCCATGCTTCCCCCCACAGACATTATTGCTTTTATGATAGTTTTGAAGATACAGTCGGTGCTATTTATGTGATGAGCACCACATTAAAAAGCTGTTTTTAATAAATGCATGGCTCAGTATTCCTGCTGGTTACCTCCCTTTTGGCTCAGCGACATACCCTCCAGCTCTGAGACTACTGTGAATCTACAATACCAGCTGTGCCAAAGCATTTGGTTTGAGCTAACTCCTCTGTACTAGTGAGTCTCTCGCTTTCTGTCTGTAGAAAAGACAAAGTTTCAATCTCATCAGGGAAATAATATCACCCATTACTTCCAAGTTTTGCCTCCTACGTTTATGAAGCCCTTGCTGGTTTGCAGTTTGCCTGAGGCAAAGTACAGATGCTTTCTGTTAGCTGAGCATAGGGCAGAACAATCAAAAACTCCTGGTTTTCTTAATATCAACCTGTTAACTAATCAACACCATAAAATAAAATGTAAATAGATTTCAAACTTTATTCAGGACCCGCTTGGCACATAAAATCATCTGAAGCACAAATGCTAGTTAAAATGAGTATATCCTGAGTGTCAGTTGTGGAAAATTTGGTAGACCATAAATGTCCCTGTAATGTCATTTATCTCCAAAGCCCTGCACATCTCTAGAGACAGCTGCAATTTCAATTCTTTACCAATTTCACTCCCCGGCTGCAGCAGGAGCCTGCAAGTGTGATTCAACAAGCAGCTTGATTTAAAAAAAAAACCCCAAACAAACAAACAATAAAAACCAAATAAAAAACCCCACCGACTTGCCAAGGCTCTCATTTTATTGTCTCTGTAATTTCCATATTAAATGTGCGCAACATATACACACAAAGACTGCAGGTTTTCAGAGTTCTTTCAAAAAATGGAAATGGAGAACAACAATGCCTCACTGTCAGTCCCCCCAAAAATGAGCCTGGAAGGTGAAAATAAGCCCAGGATACATCTATTTTTTTCACATCGTCATAAGTAATAGAAGTTCTTCTGGGCAAATTAAACCACAGTTGTTGCTGTGTAATTTAACGGTATTTATTGGAGCTGCACAAGTGTAACTAATTATCCATGTAAAAAAAATTTAGTAAGCCATGTTTTTTTCCAACACAGCAGAGGAAGAATAACCACCTTTTCTAGGTCTAATTTGCTAGCAGGAATTTTAAAAATATAAATGTAACAATATTGTTGTCACCAGGAAGGTGACATTACAGCACAATAACTTAGTCAAAGCATGTGACCGCTTTACCATCAAAAAGAGCATTTCTATTCAACAAATTCCTCAGCAACCAAATACTGCAATCTCTTTAAGAGTTGGGCAGTTGATGTGTTTTCCTCACTGCCTCTGCAGGCAGAGCCCACCATCCCTGTCACCTGCTGAGACTACTGAGCTCAAAGAAAATATCTGCATCATGATCCAAACCCATGCATAGTTTAGAGCTGGTATTTTAAAAAAGTTTTTGCCTGTTGAACACTGAACACAGATATCCACAAAAGTACTACAGTTCTTACATCTCATTCACTTCCTAACTTCCCACAAATTTCAGTGTCAGCTGAAGTGCTTAATTACTTTTCTGGATCCAGCTGTAGCTCCCTTAAACCTCCCTAAAAATCCCTGCCTGAGTGGGAGTTGTGCGCCTGATCAGCAGGCAGCTCATATTGCCTGTGTACAGCTCCCCTTGTGCTAAGGGACTGCAGCTGAAAAAACCTGATACATACAGAGTCAATCTCCTTTCAGGCGATGTGCACAGCATCCCTAAACGCCCTCTCCAGTAATGCGAGCCTTACAGATAAAGCAATGCTTGTGTTCACATTAACATACCTAGCGGTTAATATCAGAGCCCAGTAACTTTTTGACACACTACTCCCCTGTTGCCCCAAGCACACCTTTAAAAAATGTTAGGCTCTCAAGTTGAGCCCAAATGCCTACCCAATTAATGTAGCTGTCATTTATCTCAATGTTTTTGACATTAATATGGCACTCCAGCATCCTGCCAGTGACATAATGCCAATAGGATCAGATCTTGTTAGGCAGGGATGCAAGGGAACAGTGTTTCATGAATGTTTTTAATAACCTTCAGTATTCCCCCCAATCCAGGGGGAGAATCATCAAAACTATTAAAAAAAAGAGGACAAAGTTTCAGCAAAGGCAGAGTTTAGCCACTCTGCTGTTCTCTTCCCCGTTACCATCACTACAACTGCATTGCCATAAATGTCTGTGGCACCTTCCCAAGCAAATAAAGATGACACAGATGACACACTATGCCCTAGAGAACTTAATTTCTGACACATCTTGATAGAAAGAGCAACAGTTCAAGCATGAGAGGGCAAGGGGTTACTCTAGAGATGAAGGAAAAGACTGACAGCAGAGAAAAAAGGTAGAGAGAAAAAAAAAGCTACCCAGGGTTGGGGGTTTTTTGCACAAAAGGCAACTGGAAAGAGGAGGGGGGTAGGTAAGGAAGAAGAAAGAAATGATTCAGTGATATATAAAATTAGGAGGAAATAAGAATTTCTACCAAAACACAGAAAGAAAGAGAAAGCCAGTGAAGAGATTGATGAGAAGAAGCAAGTGTTGTGGACGTGGAGAGCATCCTTGTGTGTCTCACACAAAAAATGTCAAGACAGGCTCAGAGCATCCACCGCACATTTAACTCCTAGAACAATGGGTTTACAGTGACCTTGAGTGTGGAGATCCATTTAAAGGACCATAAACTTCTAACGTTTAGAAGATGAAAAAAGTATTTTGGAAACAGTACAACCGAAGTCTTCTTTTGGTTGCTAACTCCAAGCCTCGTTCCTGCAGCTCGCTCTTTACCAAATTATTTACTAAGTGCATTAACATAAATGGAACCAGAAGATTTATTTTTAATTAAAAAAAGAGACCAAAGCAGACTGTTAATATTGCCAGTGCCTTTCATGACTTCATTAAAAAATAAATTTTAAGATTCACCTTTAGTAGCTATTGTAATAGAGCTATTTTTCACTGACAGTGAAATTCCTTTCAACATTCCTTTTACTATGAGAATGAAATGTAAAAACAGACCTCATTTTTCTAAAGCAGAGATTTCCTCCAATAAGGAAGCAAAACAACTAAATTATTTAACTGCCATGTATATGAACAGTGAAAGGAAAATTAAATCATTAGCCTTCTTCAAAACAGGAAAAGAAAGCAATCTCTCATCAGATACTTGCTTCTTCAGCTATGAATGTTGCACTAATTATATTCAGAAGCATACAGCAAGATTATTAAGAGAATACAAGGCATTTTCTAGCACTTTCAAAATTGAACTTGTCTGTCTCTTGGGTCTTCCTGCACTGCCCAAATCCTCCCAACAACTAACCCCTCCCCAGCTCTTAGGGGTCCATCCAATCCCCATGATGCCTGGTCCTAAGGGATGAGGTCAGAGGCAACCTACTGGTGAGTTGCCTCTGGGCATCAGACCCATATATTAAAGTCAAAAGAAACACACAGTATGTGAAAGAAACTGAGCCAGAGAGTGCCAAAGACATGAATTTTATCTCCCCTTCACTTCTTGTGGCAGTCAAGAGAAGGAGCAGCCAATGTGGCTGAACATGATACACCACCAAGACAACATGGGCTCTCTACCACAAGGCTCAAACTGCTACCCAGTAATCCAGGCTTCCTAAAGTTTACCATGCACATAAACTGCTATTCTGAGAGTGTCTCCATGTCCCAAAGTGCCAAACAATGAAGCTGAGAGCTTTGAGCTAATCCAACACTTGCTCTACAAAGGAGTGCTAAACTGTAAACAACTGCAAAAATCTAAGCAGAGTTAATACCTATTTTCCCCCTGAAGGAAGAGTGAGTAGCAGAAACAAAAGGCTATTATGCTTTAGATAAATGTATGAGGGATTATGATTTCATTTTAGATATAAAACAGAGTAAAAACATAATATGTTTCAAGGACAATAATTCAAATAAGCAAAATTAGAGATTCTGTTTCATTGCAACCTATTAAGCATAGAAGGCTAAAACCTCCTGTTTTTCAAGGAAGTGAAGTGTGAAAACATGCAGGTTACATCTCTAAAAACATATATATATATATATATATATTTTCTCACATTAGTGTTTTCATTACTTTTACTGTATCACCTACACCATTCTCTTCTCCATCCACATCTCGGAATAGCACGAGCTATTTAAACAATGACCCGAAATTTTGTAAGAGCCTCTTAGCAAATTCATCTGTGCATCTCAACACAGGTGTACTGGCATGAAAGACAGCAGGAGCTGTGCCATGGGGAGAGTTTTTCTGGTAAACCCAAAGGGTGAGACAGGGTCCCATCAGAGGGGGATGCTAGAGCTCCACAGCATTTGTAGCTCTGTAGGAGATCGATCCAGGTGACCAGTTGCTCTCCAGATCACCTTTCCTGATGCCATTCAGGGATTTTGATTTGGTGCCACCTGATGTAGTGTCAACTGTCACACCGCCTCAAAGCAGCTGTCAATCAGCAGTTGCAAAGCATGGCTCACCCAGGCAGAGCACAGCAAAGCAGAGCTGCCTCCAGATTCCACTGGTTATGCAGGCTTTTTGGAGCAAAATCCAAGCATCTCCAAGTGTTGTGGGTGCAGCTGTGCTACCTCTAACCTGACATAGGATTGTCTATCTGAGCAAATCGCCACAGTCGGTGCAAGCCAAGGCCAGCTCCTCTGGTGTATGAATGCAGAGAATACAAGGAATGTGAGAATACAATGTATGCAAAGCAGAGCAAACGCTGCCAAAAGAAGTATCAATCCCAGCACAGAGATTACAGTTTCACTAGCTAATTAAAGGCGGCCAGGACACTGCCATGAACTGTAGTAGCACACGATCATCTAGGTACAAACTCTTAGTATTGTTCCTGGCATGGGTTTCAGATCCATCAACATCTCTCTCTCAGCATCTAGGTAAGACAAAGGCCTTAGGATGGGCCAAGGAGCATACCCTGTAATCAACTGGAGGCAGCCACACTGTTTTGGAGGACTACCTTTGTATTTACAGCCTGGCCACACCATCCCTCTCAGAGCTACAGAAAATACTCATAATAACCAAACTGGAGCAAGGCCTCCTGTCATCACAGTTCATTTCCTGGGCAAAGAGGACAGCACCAATGAGGACTCCCATATTGGTCCCTGCAATATTGCCAAGTGTTTGGATACTACCATGCAAAGGCAACAGAAGATGCTGAAGCACACAGACTAGATTTGTTGTCCTCAAAAAAGGGGTGATCAGATCACTCCTGCCCAAGAATGAAGAAGTGAGCAATTTCTGGGAGCAAAGGATCATTAGAGATATACTATGGAAGGTCTGGTTGAACACTATTCCCAGTCAAGCAGGCAGACAAGATAAAGCAGCCTCAAGATTATACCAGCCATGCACTTACAGCATTTATATTCTGTTTAGACAAGGGAATTGTTTTCAGCAGGTCTCATTATTTAAAATCCTTCAAATACCCCCAATGTAATACAGCAAGAAAGGTTAAGGTTTCATTCCCCGGTGAATTGTCGACGTAATTTGACAATGGTAAAGCACTGTTCTTGTTCCTAAGAGTTAAATGCAGACTGTGTTACATCACTGGAGATGCTACGGACAGCAGGGTCTCTAACAGTCCATCACTCATGTTTTGGCATTACCTCTCTTTGTGCATGGTTTCTTGCAAAAGATGGTTTGTAATGGCTTTTATAAAATGGTAGTGGAGTTAATGTTTATCTCTGCTTCCTTCTCCGAACACAGGCTATACCCACTTCCCCTATCACATGTAGATAATGTGACCCAGAGCAATGCCTTGAAAATTTGGAATAATGGTTGTAATCCTCAGAGCTGCCCAGAACTCCCATATAAGACATCCAGCAATGAGATTACTGTGCTTCTGGCAAAACCCACTTCATAGAACCTCACAGAGCTGAGCTCTGCCTGGTCTCTTGTATCCCTAAACCATGGGATGTGGCTTGTCTAAATCATTAACTAAAATCAAATCAGACCAAATCATGCACCATAAGCGTGACAGTCAAGCAGAGCCTTTCATCTCAAATAATATGACAGCAGTGCATAAAAAGCAGGAGTGCTAGTGCAGCATTTTAAAGAACGTTTTTGCACTGTACAACAGCTACAGGTTGGGAACCCATCACAAAGGGCTCATTCCTGCAGACTCCTGCTGTGTGCCATGTACCAAGGAAGAAAGCGTGTACAGTGGCCTGCCTGCTTTTTGCCACCCTACACACGTATATCTCCATGGATGCCACGTACCTGGGGAGTCCCCTATGCAGCCCTAAGAAACGCTGGACACAAATGCTATCAAGGATAAGGAATATCAGCACATGGTCAGTCCCATTCACCACAAGATTTCAATTTCTTCTGCCCAGCCTCTGCTCTTCTGAGTAGTCTGGCTGCAAAGAGCCCTTATGAGTGTGCAAGAAGAGGGACTGAGTCCTGCTTATGCAAGGTAAACGCTTCTACTTAGAGTGAAAGCAGCAAAAACATAAACGTGAACAAAAGCAAGGATGCATTTTCAGACAGCAATAGCAAATTTGTGATTTTTAAAATGAGAGGTGGAGGAGAAGTGTTATCAAGAACATATCAAGGCTCAAATCAGCATGTAAGGGCAGCTTTAATTTGGAAATTAGGCTGAAATAGCAAAAGATCCAGTCATGAATGCCACAAGATGTCACATAGAATGTCTGCTGTTGAAGCTTCTTCATTTCCATCACGATCTGACCCAACAAAGATAAAGCTCAACTGGGCACTTCTATGTATTCAGCAACTGCCTCTCCAAAATTCATGACAGGCACATTGTCAGGTGTGACGAGTTATGGGTGAGACCAGGGCTGCCACACTGTTATTCCATATTAGAGATGCAAGCCCCAAGGCTGTGTGTTTCTGAAGTCATTCATATGTGATTTCAGTAACTGTGTATAATCTTCCACAATAATATCCACAATCAGTGGTGGTGTTGATGTTAATTACTTAAGTTTAAATACAAAACATAATGAGATGCTGTACTTCCATTTTCAGACAGTTTTACCCTGAACATTAAACATTATTCAGCTTATAAAACAAAAAAAAAAAAACAAAAAACCAAACAAACAAAATCACTTTAGCAGTCATCTTAAGGGACTTGCATGTTTTAATCATCAGTTTTAATTAGGCTAAAAAGTAGAGTATAAATCAAGGCCCTTTTTGAGTCACTCTCAAAAGGCACAAAAAAGGTTCCATTCTTTATTTGACTGAAGTGCACATTATGCTAAAGCGTTAATGAGAGCAAACAAGAGTAAGTGAAATCAGTCTCCTGCTAATTTTCATAATTTGTAGTGGAACACTTTTCTAATTAATAATAGACTTCTAGAGACATCTATGTTGACAAATACACACATGCCACACTACCTTTCTGGCATCTTTCCTCAGCGCCAACGTACATGTGAAGGTACTTTCATACCTTTTTTCCTACAAGCTGGTTAGCATCAAGAGCTTGCATTTTTCCATGAATCTTCTGATTATACCTCACTGTCCCCCTGTTTGACAGTCTACATTACTACTGAAGTCAGTAACAGCACCACAGTTCTGCATCCAGATACACATGGAAACGGACAGACTTCACAGACAGTTATACCATAGAATTTGTAGCAAATAATACATTTAAAGAAATATATTATTCAGGTTTTACTTTCTCTAAACTCTACAGCTTGTGTTGATTATATGCCAGTGGTCAGCCAAAGCTATCAAGTGTATTGTGGAAAGATATATTTGTGTGCCGTTGGTGCCCATGGACATTGGAAATCATTGCTCAGACACTGCAGGTTGTGAAAGACTTTGGGGACTTCTGCTGCTCCCCATCCATTCACTCCGGCTGACTTTGTCTTACAATAGGCCTAGAAGAACATTAAAAAATGAAGGGCAAATCACCTCATAAAATACAAAACCCACCAAGATGAGGCACCTGAGTGCTTGCTGTCTCTTTGCAATGTGAGTTTGACATGACATATGAGCAGTTCTTGTGCTTGTAAAACCTGTCTTCCTGCACACAACAGCCTTAGCAGTCAAGACTGAAAAACAATCTGCATAGTAAGCAAAAAAAAAAAGAAACAAACACCACACAACCACTTTTGCTCCTCAGATGTATTTTGTTCTAGCTACTGCCCAGTTATAAGTTGTTTATTGTGTTCTAGAGTGTAGCATGCTCTAAGCTGACAAAAAAAAGTTGCCCTCCATCCACTACTTGTTATTTATACATTCTACCTACCTTTGTTCTGGCTCCCCAAAACCTGCTCTATATTGACATCAACAAATGGCATCAAATACTAGTAGGTGGCATCATTAATTTACTAAACTACCCCTGATGTCAAATCAACTGAATGTATTCCTCAAATGTTGCCCACATCAGTACAGGCCTAAATTCAAAAGCATTTGCCTCGCCCTCCTAAGATAGGCAATTTCATTTCATTTTAATTTATTTTAAAACCCTGTAATCTCTCTCAAAGCTTATCACTTTTCCTAGCTGTTCCAGCCCCCTGACCCAGCTCACGTTTCTGCCAAACATACCAGCAGCCCTTCAATGAGCAGCAAGAGCAACAAGCAGCTAGTGAGAGGAAGGGTCACACCTAAAAAGAGTAGGAAGGCAGCAATGGAGAAAAATGAAAGGAGCATGAAAAGTAACTGTTGTGCATGCAACAGCCCCATCCTGCCAGTTCTGAAAGGGAAAATTTCCTATTACTTAAATGCATCCACTACCAACCTCACATGTCTTTTATAGCCTAAACCACTACTAATGTAACTCAGGTTAAAAAAGACGCAGGTGGTGTCTCCAGTGAAGTAAGTCTTTCTTCACTGACCACAACCCTTAGCACACAACCTTAATTTTTATTAAGTTAATGAGTGGCATGAATCTCACAAGAAGCAAACAGTAAAGCAAAACAAAGCCTACAGTAAGAGAGAACTTCATAGCCACATGCACATCACTACTTGTAGTCACATTCTTATTTTTTAGAGAAGCAGCAACTTTAAGCCATGTCTTCAGAAGGCTCCATGCACTAGACTGAGGGCAATACAGGATTTTTAAACAGAAGTTGAAAGCCTAAGAAATAACTTACTTCTAGACAGTAGGTCTTTTAAGAAAAAACACTAAATATCTCAAAGCATGCTGCAAATATCACAAGATATAAGTCAATGATGACAACTTCAGAGATGCAGGAGATGAGTTTTTTCTGCCTAACACATGGTAATTTTTTTTAATTTAAATAGTCTAGTCACCAAAAAGCAGTTCTGAAATTATCAAATACCTTCTGGAAATTTATTTTGAAATAATCTAGGAGAACATTAGACTGAAACTTTATTTAAAAAAAAAATCTAAAAGGGAATATAAAACATTTCAATTTGGACTCATCATGAAATACAGTTTAATCTGAGATGCTTTTAGTCAAGAGTTTTCTTCCTGGTTAGAAGCTTCCCCTTAGAAAATTTACACCCCCACAAATTATTTAAAAGAAATAACTATTTTTCTTCTTACATAGCTCAAATTTCTGGCCTGGCCATCAAATGTAAAAATCCCATTTTTCATATGGGTTTCTTCTCCATCCACTGAAGGCAAATGAACTGTAAGAGGTTTCCAGGAGCCTCACGATGATACAGAGTTTCCTTAAGAAGCACATATTCAATATGTCTCCACCAAACTCAGCCAACAGCTGGCTCTGATGGGAAAAAAAATCATGCTGCAGTAGGAAAAATGTCAAACCTCAAAATAGGAACTCTTTGGTTTTGGTTTTTTTGGGGTTTTTTGTTTTTTTTTTAAATCATGAGTCAAGTGAATTAGTCTCTCTGAAAGTTTTCAGCATTTTTATAGAGTTTCTTTAACATCAAGAGTTTCACAAACTATCTGCATCTTAACAGGAACCTATGTGTTTACACCGTTTCTGATGACTACCTTGCTTGCTATTAAACTAGCTGATACAAATTAGGCAAATACTTAGTAAGAGCCATTAAGGGCAGATCTTGCTTAAAACAAGTATTTTTCCTGGATTTCTTCTTGGACATACCCCAAGATCACTCTCCACAGAGGTGGGAAGGGAACAGGGGATAGCTTAAACTTTAGCAAGCACTGGTATGCAATGAACAAAAAGGTTAGGTTTAGCCATTTTTATCTCGGTTCCTTGGGGAATACTATCCCTGATACCATATGCCTCTCCCATCTCTAGTGATGCACACAAAGACCAGCTGTTGCTCTTTAGATACCTCTTTAGATACCAATCTAACACCACTCTATTCACCAGGCAGAAAAGTATCACCTAGGGCAAGGAATGATGCCAAAATAAGTGTATTTCTGAGAAGGACTGCCTCCTCAATTTATCATCATCCAAGACCAGTCAGAGAAAGTAGGCAGCCCATTTAGAAAATGAATGGATTAATCAACACTCTGAGCCTAGGTGAAAAGGGAGAGAGATTGCCAGGGTAAAGAGTTTTACAGTTGTTCTTTGCCTCCTCCCCTGCCTGGAGATCACCCAAGGAGAAAGCACCCAGTGATCAAGAAGAGTCCCATATAAAGCACACCATGATGTGTTCAGAAATCGATCCCCATTCAGCACCCATTTCTGCTGCAGCTGTGCAGCAGCATCCCCAAAGGCAGATTTACAGCATTACTGTGACAATTCCTTGCTTCCCTCTCATAGCTAAGTGACCTTTGGGAGAGATTGTAGCTGAAACCACAGTTGTGAGAAATTACTCTCTGTTAGGAGCGTTAAGACACACAGACGCCTATTCCCTCCTCAAATTCTTCAGTCTAACTTCTGCTTTTCACTTATTAAAATACCACTCGTGTCTACAAGTGCCAACTCTGACGTTTCAGTAGATATCATGTAAGAATACTACATTGTTACCAAAAAAGGAGAGCTGCCCACATTTCAGACATATTCACGCAGATCCCCCACGTGAAGCCGTCAAGTGGAAACCACAGCATCCAAAAAAAAAAAACCAAACAAAAAAAATCATCTAATGGAGAAATGTTTACAGGGAAGATAAAATAGTTGATCACACCACCACCACAAAGCAGATGGAAATAGCAACAAATGACAGAGAGCAATAGATGTTGGCACAAGAAAGATTAAATGAAATGAAAAATGAAATGTACTTAGACAGTACCTAGCCTGCAAGGATGTTGTGCTAGATAATCTACAATTATCCAGCAAGCAGTCTGTGGCTCTTAAGGCTTCAGAGTACAAGCGTGATGAAGTTATAGCACCTCAGCAGTGGGGGATGTTTAGTCAGATTCACCATGCCAAGGACACTTGGATTTTAACATTTCACATTTTTTCTTTTTGCCTTTGCAGATTTAAGCTTCTACTAGCATCTGAATTAAAGGTGGAATAAAATAAAATAGCACAGGATACAAACACTAATAGTACCAAGCATATCCATAAGGTATACAGCACACCAAGTGTCTGTGTTGCAAATCAATGTTGATACATTCTAGACACATGAAATTTAAGGCATTCAAGTTATGATTCAAAAGGAATACAAAATCAGTCTCAAAGAATGTTATTCTGTTTCTATTTTACAAATATTTTTTTTTGAGTGATGCCAATTATTCTGTGAAAATTTCCATATGATCTTCTGAACACAAAATGGGACTTATCTGGAAAAAAAAAAAACCATATATGCTGTGTATAAATACATTATGATACTTGAAAAAAAAATAAAAAAAAAAAATCAAAGCCTGGGAGGGATTATTTTTTGACAAATACAAGAACTAAAGTATCAGTTTACTGCTAATTCACTGTGCTGCAAACTCCCACCCAAACGCAAATAAACCCTGTGTCCTTCAGGTCAGATAAATGAAAATAGCCTTTACAACCTTCTACCAATAAAAGGCATCTGTCAAATTTGCAATACAGAGATGAAAAGCATTTGAAAGTTAAATCTGAAACCCCAGACTGAAACAACACTGTGCTTTAATTTAAACACATTACACTGCACGGTTGTTATTAAGCTCTTCATTCACAGTGTAATTTAAGTGCCATTTTGATATTCTGTTTGAACAAAGAGGTGTCAAATTAAGGAAACTGGTGTCAAGTCCAGAAACTTTGTGAAAATGAGGGCCTATCTGTAATAGCACCCTATAAGGTTTCATTTCAACAGCATCGTTATGTAATTTTAATGATGCCATAGCGTTTGCCTACAGACCCCCTACTCCATGAAGACTTCCAGAGCATCCTCCTTCTGCTCAGCTGTGAGTGCTGTTGACAGATTATATGCAGTCAGAAGCTAATTCTATGAAACAACTTGTGCTGTAACAATCACGTGAAGCACATGGCTGTATGAAGCCTCTGTAGTGCTAGACTGAACCTGCCTAGTTACACCGACAGCCCCACATTGCCCTTAACGCTGACTTTTGACATTCAAGGTCAGACAAGCCTATGACCCCCTACAGTTCTCAACTTTGCTAATGCAGAGAAGAGGAAGAAGTTCAGCCAGCAGATGCCATCCACACAAGGAAGCAGGCAGGCAGCAATGAATCAACAGTATACCAGAAGGGATGATTTTTTGGCTTGTTTTGGCTTATTATCCAAGGATATTGAAGCTAATATGAGCTTGTAGACTATGTCTGCTGGATAGTAGACCTAACCACTTTTAGTTGTTCGTTTGGAACCCTGTCTGGCAAAAAAGACAGAGAGTATAATTCAATTTCTGCAAGTTACATGGAAGTGAGCAGCCCAGCAGTGCAGACAGACCTTACTAGCTTCTCCAGCAAAGGAAAAACCAAAATAGAAATTAGTCTCCATTATTTCCTTTGTCCTTGAAACAAGCTATCATTTCAGAATGATGAAGTTTAACTAGTATCTCCCCCAAGAACCAGCACAGAAATCGTTTTAGACTATCTCCTAGAAGTAGACACAGACATGTTTTCTGACTTTACAGGGTTTTTTGAATTTGACTCAGCTATGTTAAGAAAAGAGTTTCTTGATGTCAATGTATGATCTGTCGGAAGAGAAGAGTTTAGATGCTTTCTGATGTTCCTTTCTTCCTGCTAAAGGGATAGATTGCATGTGCCATGCCAACAATCTCAGACATCACATAACTTCTTAGTCACATAATAAATTATTCACTACAGCTCTCTATCTGAAAGGGAGTCAATTAGTTAACTGCCCATCAATTAATACTCAGCAAGGAACAATACGAAGAGAGGAATTGTTCTGAACAACACATCTCTTGAAACAAAGAGCATGCTTTTAAACCAGAAACCTGTGTTCAAGCCAGTATTTTGCTTCACTGAACATCTATTTTAATACACAGTTATATTTGCTAACAAGACACCCTGTTGACACCTATTCAATCCTGACCAACCTTGGCATGACAGTCTTGTGCATTCTGCAGGGTTCAAGTGAGTGCTCAGATATATTCAGAGCATACTAATGCAATGTATTTGAGGGCATAAGACAAAAGCTTTGTTCCCAGAACAAAGTCTGAAGGGCAGCATCCCCTTGAGGGCCTCACAAACAAAGTCACCCTGGAGACAGTCTCTGAGGAACAGTGACAATTCTCCACAGACAAGATGATCTGCCGGGTTTGGTTTTTGGTTGGTTTTTTTTTTTTTTT
>NW_020799099.1:12245579-12259942 GCF_003259725.1 Athene cunicularia | reverse complement strand
TTCTCTCTTACTGTAGGCTTTGTTTTGCTTTACTGTTTGCTTCTTGTGAGATTCATGCCACTCATTAACTTAATAAAAATTAAGGTTGTGTGCTAAGGGTTGTGGTCAGTGAAGAAAGACTTACTTCACTGGAGACACCACCTGCGTCTTTTTTAACCTGAGTTACATTAGTAGTGGTTTAGGCTATAAAAGACATGTGAGGTTGGTAGTGGATGCATTTAAGTAATAGGAAATTTTCCCTTTCAGAACTGGCAAGATGGGGCTGTTGCATGCACAACAGTTACTTTTCATGCTCCTTTCATTTTTCTCCATTGCTGCCTTCCTACTCTTTTTAGGTGTGACCCTTCCTCTCACTAGCTGCTTGTTGCTCTTGCTGCTCATTGAAGGGCTGCTGGTATGTTTGGCAGAAACGTGAGCTGGGTCAGGGGGCTGGAACAGCTAGGAAAAGTGATAAGCTTTGAGAGAGATTACAGGGTTTTAAAATAAATTAAAATGAAATGAAATTGCCTATCTTAGGAGGGCGAGGCAAATGCTTTTGAATTTAGGCCTGTACTGATGTGGGCAACATTTGAGGAATACATTCAGTTGATTTGACATCAGGGGTAGTTTAGTAAATTAATGATGCCACCTACTAGTATTTGATGCCATTTGTTGATGTCAATATAGAGCAGGTTTTGGGGAGCCAGAACAAAGGTAGGTAGAATGTATAAATAACAAGTAGTGGATGGAGGGCAACTTTTTTTGTCAGCTTAGAGCATGCTACACTCTAGAACACAATAAACAACTTATAACTGGGCAGTAGCTAGAACAAAATACATCTGAGGAGCAAAAGTGGTTGTGTGGTGTTTGTTTCTTTTTTTTTTTGCTTACTATGCAGATTGTTTTTCAGTCTTGACTGCTAAGGCTGTTGTGTGCAGGAAGACAGGTTTTACAAGCACAAGAACTGCTCATATGTCATGTCAAACTCACATTGCAAAGAGACAGCAAGCACTCAGGTGCCTCATCTTGGTGGGTTTTGTATTTTATGAGGTGATTTGCCCTTCATTTTTTAATGTTCTTCTAGGCCTATTGTAAGACAAAGTCAGCCGGAGTGAATGGATGGATGTTGGGTTCTCTGTGGAAAGGATAAAGTTGATTATATTGTTTGTAAGTTATACAGGATCTTTATAGTGAAACAAGTCCTTCATTCCCTCTAGTAAGTATACAATAACATCATTTTACTGCCATGAAGTACATAGCTTTCATAGTTAATTCACTTTACTTTCTTTGCATGATTTTCTCCAAAACTTTGCTTTAAACTCTATAATTTAATAAAAGCAGAACTTGATCAAAACCTCCCCTCAAAAACTAAGGAACTTGTAGTGTCTGCATACATGGTCTTCATTTTGCACAGCTTAACTTAAAATGGTCAAGTCCGGCACCTCTTTTCTTAGCCTGCTGAGGGAAGAGTGGGCCACCCCAGGAAACACATTTCAGACAAGGAACGTGACCAGAAGAGAACACCACACATACAAAGCCATGGGGTTTGCAACTCACAGCAATCTGAGTCAAATACATTTTATTTTTTTACCTTGTCAGAGCCACATACTCTGCTTCATAAAGATTTCCCTAGGCTTCCCCAGAAAAAATACCATTGCTGTGACTCTTCCCACAGCTCTAACTAGCATTACTATTACTTTCCAGCTCTAGCTAGCCCTTTCCCCACAGCTTTAACTAGCATTTTTATTACATTCCAGGTAGATTATTTGGCTACTATATATCTTATACATGTATTTGACTTCACACATAATGCTGTAGCAGTTTAAGCATTATTACTGTTTAACCACCAATAAATATATTTATAAAAACTAAGGAACATTTGGCAGCTCTGCAGTTACCACCTCCATAAGATAGTTACATTGCCATACCCCAGTGTAAAACCATTAAAAAAAAAAAAAAAAAAAAAAAAAAAAAAATAAAAAAAAAAATCACACACTGTGGTGAAGTGTACTAAAATGGTCTTGGCACATGAATGGGTTGTGAGTCTCTCAGAGGTTTCTACCTCACAGCTCCCATTAACTTCAGTTTACCCTTTTTAATGTACTGCATTTTCATGAGTGCTAGACAGACTGATCCCATCTCCTTGTATCAACTTTTCTGTGCCCTAAGCTTGTCCTTCTTTAAGCTTCTCATTGTAACAGTGTTCCAGAGTGATACTGGACATGCCAGCCCTCCTCAAAAGTTATTCTTGATTGTATTATGCCAACTGGCCAATGAGAGATAATGAAGTTCAACATGTCAGCACTCCCCCAAGAGCTAGAGAATTTCACATCTGTCATATTTACTATCCAAAAAGAGGCTGTATTTGTGCAAGGGCCCCAAGAAAAGGTTGTCACCAGATGTTCCACAGTTGAGAGTCTACACAGCCTCAAGACGTGAGGCTAATCAGTGCAGACCCTAAATAATTAAGTTACTATGCTTTTCAAGAACTACTGGCTGCTTAGAAAGGAAGCACCACAATTCAACACACTAGTGAGAGAAAGGCAGGAAAGGCTCAGATATTACATAGGTGAATGGGGGACAGCCAGCATTACTAGGGCAAAGAGCACATACGACAAAACATGAATCCACAGCAAGCCAGGCATCAAAATTGAGCAGTCCCACCTTCTGGGGCCTGCTAGGAAGTTTTTGGCACCAGTGCTAATAGTTATGGCATACAGCAAATAATCTGAAACATTTGGGTTTCTACTAAACAGGATTCCTGCCCCCATTTTTAATTCTGTTCCCCAAGGACACTAAACAGAGCATACAGGTTCATCCATTTTATGCCTCATCTCCTCCATCTTATTGTCTTCCACCCCTTTAATCTAAGGCTCCTGTGAATTCAGGTGCACAATCTGAAACAAGCATTGTAGCTGTCAGGATGGAAGGATGTGCTTATAGAGTCTCGGGGTTACTGCTCTGTGTCCAAAGTGATAGAAATGCTAAGGACATGCCAAAGTAGCTTCTCACAAATAAGAGTCCATCAGCTCCCAAAGTTTCGATCCAGACCTGTTTTGCCAGACACAAACGTCAAGGTAAGCAAGTACTTTATTTTAATTTTTTTTATGACTGTCTGATACTGTAACACATGACTTCCAAGCACTTTTCCCAGCAGGGCTCAGAGACTCTAAGGTGTCTGCTGATGGTACAAATTCATTATGTATTTGGCATCTGACCAAGAGGCCACATTTTTTATTTATTTTTTCCGATCAAATTAAGGAAAACAACTAAACATTATTAGATTTCCTAGTCCTCGGAATTCCCCCAGAGTAATACCTAATAGTAAAAATTTTAATTGCATATGCCTATAAGATTACGAATAGCGGTGACAGGCTAGATTTCAAGACATGTCAATGAAATGAAGGCATGTTAAAAGTTCCTTGCATAATTCTGAGTTTAGACAGACCTGCTCTCTATAAGTTTATTTATATATACAGTGTGAAAATTATATTTAAAGCGCGCACACACATGCATAAATATATATAAATACACACAAAAATAAACTCAGTGACCTGGATTTTTCTACAACTATTACAAGTAGGCATTCTTCCCTGAAACATACTACAAATTACACACAGAGAGAAGTGAGCAGCAATGCTGGCAAAATATTGTTTTAAGTGATAAATAGGGACTTGGCCATGAATCTGTCTTGCAAAGTAGAGCCGTGCCTCCGCTGGTGAAATAAATGGGATACCTGCTTGCAGGAACGCCTGTTAGCACCAGTGCTGAATGCTCCCTTCCAGCAGAGGAGCAGACGTATTCGGGAAAGGAAGATGATACATTTTGAGACAGGCATGGCAAGCAGCAGCTGACAGTTACTACCAGCCCCTGGCTTTGTGGAGCACCACACTGGTTTTCCCTGCCTGCAGAGACACTGCCGTATCGGTTTGTTCATCCACACCTTGAACTGCAAAGGAGCGAAATCTCCCAGCCCCACTCCAACTGGAAGCAACTAGCACAGCCAGTGTACCTGACTTGCTTATACACCAACATGCACATTTCCCCCTCCACTCCAGTAGAGAGAGGAGTATTAGACATAAGACTGACATAGCAAAGCCAGTTCTTCTTGTAATCTGCTCTCCTGATACTAAATCAGCTCTTAACAGTCTCCAGCATTTCAGTAATAGAAACAAAACTGCAAAGTAAAAATTGGAGGCAGTTCTTCAACAACAAGAGCTGCAGAGGGAGAAAAAATAGTTTTAAAATTCTCATTTAAATTAGCAGCACTGATGAATGCTAATTGTTCCTAGAAGAGTTTAAAGGGGAAGAGTCTTCCAAGAGAATACGTAGTACTGTGCAGTACTACAGCTCTTGGGGCAGGGGAACAGTCCACAACCTGGTCAACTCACCGCAAGCACTAAGATTTGAGAGAAGATTATGCTAAAACAAGCCCAGGATACAATCTCTTCCATATTACACTTCAGCTTTCCCCAAAATAACCCCTCTGGGCTGAGCAGACCAGATTCAAAAGTGCATTTACATGGAATCACTAGAGTCTGATCCAAATTCCATGGCAAGTTAAAGACTCAGAATCGAAATGCCATTTATTTATGGCTCCACATTCTGGAGATTTAAGAACAGCCGACAATGTGACTGAGCTTCTAAAAATCCATCAGGCATCTCACTTTCTACAAATTACGGCATAAGAGGGAGTGATGATACCCGAATTACACATTTCTAGCCCTTACCTCTTCTTCTGCCTACTCTAATGCACAGACTGACTGGGAAGGATCTTTAGCATCCATAAATCTTACGTAAAACAAACATCTCATGATGTGTAGCAAGGCACCCAACGCTATCAGGCACTGCAGAAAGCAGCCCAATATGGCAAAGCACAAGGAATGATATAAAAGTAGATGTTGCTCTGATTACAATTCCTTGAGTTTATGGTATGCATTCAATACTGCACCGTAACTGAAAACCCACCAGCCCAGTCCTACACTCTGTGATGGGCAGATTGCAGCATCTGTGTGGTGTTGCATAAAAACCCACTGAGCATCCCACATCTTGGAGCAGATTCATGAGAGAACAGAGATAGTCCTGCTAGGCACTGGGAGGATATTTGGGGGAGCTGCCTAGCACCAAATAATTTCCTGGAATCAAGAAAATTCAAAGTGGGGAAAAGCTTCTGAATTCTCCAACATGCTTTTAATTTCTTCCCTTCCCAGATCATCTTTCCCAGATGAGTTGCTCATTGAGCAGCAGGAAATCTCTTCCAAATTAAAATAAAACCACATTACCAAACAACACAACCAATTCAAGAAATCACGATCACTGAAGGAACCAACTGAACAACTGCGAATGTGCCGTGGGGTAATAAACATCAGATGGCTCTAGGATTCATTTAACATGACTGTAGAGTTGATAAAATGGTTGTTATTTTTTTCTAGGGAATCAGCAGTTTTATTTGCAATAAAGAGCTTCTGCTTGCTGTTCTTGCTGGGCCAAGGGTGCTCTTCCTAACAGAGGAAAACAGCAGATTTGCCCAGATCTTGTGGGAGCAGGTTAGCAGCAACTGAAGAGGCGGTGCGATAATGAAGGTGGCCATAATTCATTCCCTCACTCTCACTCTTTTCTCATTTTAGCTTAAAGTACTTCAGCATGCGCCCAGCTTAAATGGATGAGAGAACTAGGGCCAGACAACCCTCACAAGTAAGTTTTTTTGTTTTCTCTCCAACTCCAATGCTTTAAGTATAGTTAAAGTTATTAAGAAGAGAAAAAGGAGTGACATCCCATTTGTGGGCATATTCACATCCAGAAAGGAGGTGTTACAGCTGCATGGGAAGGATGGGCACATCAAGTTTTTGTGCTTTCAAAACCTGGGCATGGCTTCCCACCTGCATTGCTGTCTTCAGGTCCTCCACTTCTCCAAGTATTGAGGAAAAGATTACAGCCTCATCCATCAAACCCCTTTACACAGCCCAGAACAGCAGGCTCTCTCCAAACTTTGGTAGCTGCCTGTCATATTTGCCACATAAAAGCTTTATCTGGAAGTCCAGCATTAACGAAGTATTAGGTAGAATTTGCAATTAACCAAATAGATCTCAATTTTTCCATTCAGGTATTACCGTAACAGGTGAAAGCAAACGGAATGGTAGGCAATTGTCATCCCTATTCACTGGGATGATGAAAGGGAAGCTGTCCACTTCTGCTGCTCTTTCTCTACTGCACCAGCCTCATTTAACCTCAGCTTCCCCCAAACCAGTCCCTTTGGAGTATCCTACATGTCCTAGACAACAGGGGACAAGCTGTCTTCTCAAGGGCAGAGGTAGCTGCAGATGTGAAAAATATTCCTGGTGCTGCGTGGTACCTCTGGGTATTGGCTAAGGGACACCTGTACCTGTATGAGTCAGCTTTGACCCACTACACTTTTCAGTCCTGGTTGCTTAGGATTATTAACTCCAAAAAGACACATAAAAAGATTATTCCGATGTATTTATTTGGAAAAGTCATGCAAGTTTTTTTTTAGTTGGCTGAGTGTTGTTTTTTTTAAAGGTTTACATCTAAACCCAAACCATAATAATTATATCACAGATTTATTGCTTACATGGAAATTTACCATAGTTTTTCACTGGGCCACTACAATATTCCTAAAATCCAGATACCCAACAAAAGTGAAACAGCCCTGGCTCCATTAATATCCTGATCAGCTACAAGTTGCTGAGAGCACAAGTAAAATTTACTCAAAAAGCAAGTTCCTTGGAAGAATCCACTTTTAATAACTATTGCTCATTTATTCTGTGCTTAGTTATGATAAGGAATAGTTGTGGACACTGCTATCTAACAGTGCTGGCTAGCCAGGATTAGTGAAGGAGAGCCATCAGGATCAGTGTGGATGAATAAACTCAACATCCTCCTGAATCCCAAGAGAAAGAGACAGCCAGGGATTGTCCTAGAGATCCTGTCATCTCAATGAATAATGTGCCAAGTACATGGCTGCTCTTCATTAATTTTCAAAAACAGCTCACTGGGAAGAGGGTTTTATCCTGATAACCGTTAAGCAACCTTAACTGCATGAGCTTTGCCTTTTGTCTTCAACAAAAGAGTATTAGAGGTTTGTAGAAAGACAAAAGAAATATTGAGAAAACTGTTTAAGGCATTCATGGCCCTTTTATTTTTCCTCTCCAGTACCATCCAAGCCACTTTCCAAGTTGGCTTATTTTTCCCAACACACTGCAGAGCAGACATACCAACTTGGTCCCTCTGGTCTCTTCCACACTGCCACAGACAACCTATCTTCTCTACTCATTGAACGCTCACTAGGACTGAAAGCAAACATAGCCCTAATGAGTGTCTGATATGTGCACTTGCATAGCCTGAACTGGAAAAAATCAGATGGCTCAAGAGATGGTTGCGAGCTAAGGTTTCCAGAGCAAATCAAGACCAGGTTAGGAACAAATAAGCCTAGTCATCCTTCTTAGCAACTGCCTGGCAGCTGATATGAAACAAATAGTTACAGTTAGGTCAGTTTTTCAGACAGTACATGTCTGTACCATAACACCCATTCATTACCTAGGGTTAGTAACTGCACAAATATATTTTCAGGATTCAGCAAAACTCTTCATCTCACAAAGCTACTTACCCCTCTTTGTGGCAAGATCTGTGTTGTATTTTTTGATTCTGTTTTTTAAAAATTAACATTTCTTAAAGAAGTTCACTAACAAAAACATTTTTTATAATCACAGTAAAATATAATGGGAACTAAATTATGGTACATTAATTCACACTTAGCTGCACAGAGGCCATTTGGCCTTCATCTTTGTGCCTGAATGTGCTGGGCGTGAATTACTACACTGTAATTCACATGCTGTCACATCTTATGGCTTAATAAATGCTTAAAAAAAACCCACAAAAAAACAGAGCACCCGAAGTTGGTTACTAGAGATCAGAAACTAGTCTTGCAAGGAAACAGTTACAAATGAAACAAGCATCGGAGGTTACAGGCCTGCAGGGTAGCACAACTCCCCCATTCCTACTGCTTTGAGAGCAAGCACTTTCCTACTGCTGTAGCTCAGAAAGAAACCCACATGTCATGCTGCTGTATGTCACATGTGTTAGGAAGCCTATAGGAAAGGATAAATTCCATGCATTAATTTGAGCCCTAGACACCAGCTGCCTTCTATGGTTCAAATCCTATAGCTCCAGCTTCATTGCAACTAAAGCTGTGCTGATCGCAAAGGGTTGCATGTCCCAAATAAAGCATGCTTTAGTACTAATGGCAAGTGAAGACAGCACAATATCTCGTTTCCCTCCTCAACACAGGGAGATGCTATGAGCAGACACACTTGCCAAACACTGAATTAAAAAAAAAAAAAAAAAAAAAAAAAAAAAAAAAAAAAAAATTAGAAAATCCCTTTAAAATCTCCTTCCTTATTTAGTGTGATATTCAGACATGAAAGAAGTGGGTCTGCACCCAGACCTCTGCACTGCTTAATGGCTTAAGCAAGAATTAAACGGTGTATAGAGTCTTTGTAAGGTTGAATTTCACCCTCTATCAGCTTATAGATTGGTCAGTCATCAGATGAGGAACTAAATACTCCCAATTTTAGTATATTGCTGCTAATGAAAGCACTGTAGTATATACATTAGAACAGCTACCCCTTTTTATCAGGAAAAACCTTCCTCGATCATTTGTTCCACTACGGAAAAGGTGGCACGGCTGCAGGTAATATAAATTGCTAAGAATAGCAAATATTATAAATATTTCAAGGATGATTAATCTTTTAAAACAATGAAGTTAGGCAGAAGCCTGGAAGTCAACTTGGCTATTTCACAACTAATAAAACTTGTCTCCTGTATTTCATTTTGACTATATAGAGTATTGTAGTAAAAGGCAATTATCCACCATTCACTAGCTAACATAACACTTGTACAAGTATAAAAGAAACACAGTATGTATTTTAAGCAGTGACAGTATTTCCACTGTATTAAAATAGTAGTGAGGCAAATGTTCAGCTCACATTAAACAGCACTCTGTCACCAAGGACCAGCTTGCTCGCATCATATATTCCCCCAAGAAAGATAATGCTGCTTGCTTTAACAGAATCATTGTCACCAGGCAACTACCAGTGCTGTTCAGTAATAAATATTTCCACTGTTCCCACAGAAACTGGCTCGGTATCTGGACCTGCTAATGCCTAGAGATCAGCTTGACCTCTGAGTGCCATCTTTTCACAAAGACAGAGCCCTCCCTCACCATAGTTGTCTCCCAGAAACATCGTGAAGATGGCGCAGAAGCACAGAAGGTAGGAAAAGGACAGCAGACAAGGCTCTCTTCCTTGCAGCTACAATGACTGGAAAGGACTTCAAATTTCATTTTCTGCTCTGCAAACAATAAACTTGTTCAGTCCCATCTTGAACAAATTCTTTTACAGAGAGACAAGATGCCACTCACCCCTAAATGCAGGAAGGTCACTTTACAACTATGCCACAAATCTGCATAAATTATTGGAGGCAACTCATCTTCTGGAAGTTCAGAATTGGGCCAGCATCAATGGTAGCCCTGCCAGTTTGGTGCTGCCAAGTGTCAGTAGTAGGCCTTAAGTTTCATAACAATACCAGGGTCCAGGCCTTGTCAGAACAAGAATTTATTTTAGCTTAAACTTAGCTCCATCTCCAAAGTTATTTAAGTAATCTTTGCTGCACTTGCACCTTGCTCTAGGATCAGATGACTCTTGTCTAGCCTGTCCTAACTGTAATAGCAAATCTACTCTAATGTCAGATACCTATTGTTTGTCCTGTAATTTCAGACAGGTTTTGGGTATATTATTGCCTAACTTGTTCTGGCTTCAGTCTTGCTTAGCTTTCAGCAAGTGGTTCTAGTCCAAAAATCACATCGTATATCAAGAAAAAGATTAAGAAACCTAAGTAATCATGGTAATGACTAACTAACCCCATGGATCATCAGGAGGGAACAGTCTGCAACTCATTAACAAATACAGGGTTAAATTATAAAAAATAACCTCAGGCAGCTGCAAGACCAAGGAGGAACCAACCCCCTCAACTGACACCCCACTTTGCCCAAGCAGGAACCAGGATGCTGACAACTCACTCTCACGTACAACTGCAGGGCAAAAGTTTAGCATCAGAGGAAACAGGCAGATTGCCATGCCTGTTGACTTTATTGCATTTATAACTATCTCCAACAGAAACTAGGCAATTTGGATTATTCCTTTAATCTGATAATAGTAAGTGGTTGTCCATTTTTGGATTAGGCTGTTAAAGCATTAGAGTAACAACAATAAAAAAATAATCGTTCTTCACTGTCCATCATGAAGTTATGCACACAATACAATCCTTAAAATAATTTTCAATTAAATAATAATAAAACAATCTGATGGAATGATACAGATCTTTGTATACAAGAGGCCTTCAGCTCTTTTCCAAAGCCTAGAATAAGTTACTTGTTTGAAGCCATGCAAAATTTCACCCCACAGTGACCACTATGGTATCCTTCCAATCCTGCTCTTAGCAGCATGCAGTTCTGAATCCTTTTATCTCCATTATTATTTTTGTCCAGCAGTCTGGAAGTTTTAAATCTCAACTCTCAGCCACACATGAGCATGACAGCAATGTGACAGAGCAGGTGTATGTCTCTCCAGACTTGCAAACTGAGCTGCTGCCTGTCACGTCCGTCCCATCTCGGGTGAACTTTGACAATGTTCATTTGTGGGTAAAGAGAAATCTGCTTTGTTTAGGGTCAAGGGGAAAAAGGCTAAGGAAGATAAGAACAGCTGCTCATTCCAAAAAGTGCCTCCAGGAAATCCACCCTGTTAGAGGCAAAGACAATCAGTTTGCTCAGGTGTACATGGAGGGATACAAGCCAAGGAGCACTTTCCTGGGGGTCCAAGTCTTCAGATGCTTTGAGAAAAGCTTTCAAATGGGGGCCAAATAGATGCAGGGGTGCAAAAGCCCTGTCTATAGCAAAGTCCTTGCAAAGGATGACAGAGCCTTTGTTTTTGTTGTTGTTACTGGTGTTGTATTGGGTTTTTGTTTGGTTTTATCCTCTGATATTTTTGCTTTCTATTTTGTATAATTCTCTAATTTTGTATAACAGGTTTAGTTTTATCCAACAGATGGTTTTACAGGCTTTGCCTGAGCTTAGGAGAGGGGATAGCTTTCTGGGGGGCTTCCACACTGGTCTGAGTTCTGCTGTCCACGCAAGCTATAAATTGTTTTCCAGTCAAGTGAAGGGCAACAGTAAAGAAACCATCCACTACTCAAATCTGCTATTACCTCAAGTATTTCAGATGGTTTCAGGTTTTTGTGAGCTATGATCAGAGCAGTCCAAGTAAAACCAGTCTGTACAATGCCTGTGCATTTAGGATACAGCAGATTAACATCAGCACCAAGAAACTGCAAGGATTCATGACTTTTTCCCCTTTCATTATTTCTACAGCTTATCAACAAGATGACATTGTACCAGGGCAGTATCCTAGAAGATTACTTTTCATCTTGCAGATCTCTGAAGTCGTACACCCTTTGACTCCACACCTATCATCACAACCCAAGTCACACAATATACTCCAAGAAATGAGATAGCTAAAAAAAGAAAGCCCTCTCAAGAAACCCCAAAACAACAAAAAAAATCCCAACAAATTTATGAGATCACTGGCCTAAGAAATCTGTCTAACGTAGCTACCACTACAGATGAAGAGACTATGTCAGGAAACTCAAAAAGGGAATGAGATGCAGCAAGGTCAGTCAGTAGAAGTAGTTTGTGTCAACTCTGACAATCACTACAGGGGACAGGAGTTGTTCCAGCCCATGAAACAGGAACTCAAATGCTTGAGTTCTTTTAAGCATAAAATATGAAAGTTCTCTATATGCAGTGAAAGGGGATTATTAAAAAAAGAAAATAAGCAGGGCTCAAATGGACTATTTTTATATGCGAAGTGAGTCTGTGGCATGTGTTTAAACATACATATACTGTCTTCAGGCTAGCAGGAACCTCGGCATTGATGCCAGCCTGCCATTCACTTTAGCAGCCTTCCACAGGTGCTTGTAAGGAAAGGGGCAGCAAGGGAGAGCACCTGAAAGCCATCAGACATTCAGTCTCTGATTTCAAACCCTTGGAAGCCCCATTAGACTATTTATTCCAACCTTTGATACAATTCTGATTTTGAATTTTTGATTCAGTCCCCATGGGAAACTGGATGGGGTTTTGACCGCCCAGTACTAGCTGATACCAAACATACTCATCAAACCTCACATTACACAGCTAAACTGCAGTATTCTCCCTTCATTTAGCATCAGGAATGTACCACCCCCAAACAACTAGATACACGCTCAGTAACTTTTTTCCCCCCAAGAAAAGAACAGGCTAAAGTTTGGAGATGGTAGCTGCATCCCAGCTATCTCAGACATCAAACAGGGAGAACAGCTAGGCCAAATGTCTTCACACTCCACTGTTCAAAAGGTAGCTGTGAGCCTCTACCGCACCTTCACTAGCAATTTATAGGGATCAGATAACACATGTGTTGGTTAGACATGTGATGGTCAGATTTACCACCACCGACTGATAGAAAAACCACACAAAAACTGCAAAAGCCACACCCTGTACACACACCCTTTACTTTGTAGAATATAAAAGGGTAGAAATATTTCCAGGCACCTAATTTTTACGTGACTAGTGTTTGCTCACATGTGGCATGATACAACTCCCACGATACTTGTGACATTTTCATTTACTGCAACTATCAGGCAGAATTTTCCAGCTACAGTGGCACTGTGAATTTAAAACAGAACTGCCAGAGGCATATTTAAATTGTTAACATTGTTTAATTATAAAGATTTACAAAATATTTACCATTTAACTTTCCTGGAGAAGGATGAAGAACACCTTTCCTCATAGCTCTTTCATTCCACTCCTATTGGTTGGCTCAGTTTAAACAATCATTCTGATTTTCAAGTCATCAAGGAGTTTTGCTTGAAGAACGATAGTACAGATAACATTTGTGCCCAAAGGTGTTATAAGTGATACGAGCAGACAGGTTGTACTCTATAGGTATGTTCAGCCCATTACACATACTTCATTTTTTAATCTCCTTTACTGTAAACTTTTCCTCTAGTGTCTTAGCATGTACACAGTGCATGTAAAACACAAAAAGTCTGATGAATATTTTAAGAATAGGGCTCCACAGCCTACATACAGAGAGTCACATTATTTACAAACATGCTCCCACTGACCAGTATTTAAAAATTACATCCTTGGTGGAATTCACTTTCCACTTAGGCATCATGAAAATCATGCAGCAAGATTTTTCCAAAGCTCTGCTCTGAGCATTTAGCAACCCCTGCAAACAGGAGCTCCTAAACCCTTCAGCACTTAGAAAACCTGGCAACTTACTTCTGGGCCCTACATTTGGGTTTCTCATATCAAAAAAAACCCCAGGCCTCAAAATCTTACTCCAAAGAATTAAACATATCAGATTTCACTTAACATTTGCCTGGCTAATAAAAAGACCAAATTTTTCTGCTAGAGTTCTGTATTGGGTTTGTATGGCAAGGTTTTGGTAGCAGGGCAGCTACAGGGGTCGCTTCCATGAGAAGCTGCTTGAATCTTTCCTAAGTCCTGCAGAGCCAATGCCAGCTGGTTCAAAAGACAGACCTGTCACTGGCCAAGGTCAAGCCTATCAGCAGCAGTGGTAGCACCTCTGGGGTAACATATTTAAGACGGCAATGAAGAAAACCTGAGCAACAGCAATTGCTGTCATAGAGAGGAGTGAGAACAACTCTGCAGACACCAAGGTCAGTGGAAGGAGGAGGGGGAGGAGGTGCTCCAGACACCTGAGCAGAGATTCCCCTGCAGCCTGTGGTGAAGGCCATCATGAGGCAGGTTGTCTTTCTGCATCCCTCTGAAGGTTAAAAGCAAGCAGATCTCCACCTGCAGCCCATGGAGGACCCAATACCAAAGCAGGTGGGTACCTGGAGGAGGCTGTAACACCATAGGAAGCCCACGCTGGAGCAGGCTCCTGGAGGACTTGTGGACCTGTGAAGGGAGGAGCCCAGGCTGGAGCAGGTTTGCTGGCAGGACTTGGAACCCCATGAGGGATCCACACTGGAGCTGTCTGTGCCTGAAGGGCTGCAGCCCATGGGAGGGACCCACACCAGAGCAGTTCATGAAGAACTGCAGCCCACAGGAAGGACTCATGTTGGAGAAGTTCATTGAGGACTTGTCTCCTGTGGGAGGGACCCCACAGAGTACTCCCCCTGAGGAGGAAGGAGCAGCAGAAACAATGGGTGATGATTTGACCATATATCTTATTTCCCCATCCCCCGGTGCCACTCGGAGGGAGGAGATAGAGAAGTCTGAGTAGAGCCTGGGAAGAATGGAGGATTGG
>NW_020799099.1:12059974-12245529 GCF_003259725.1 Athene cunicularia | reverse complement strand
GGGGGGGGGGGGGGGAAGAAGGTGTTTTTAAGATTTGGTTTATTTCTCATTATCCTACTCTAATTTAATTGGTAATAAATTAAACTAATTTTCCCAAGTTGAGTCTGTTTTGCTGCACCTAATGACTCCACATTGCTGGCTGGGCTACACAGTGTGACAGGCTAAGGCAACTATACTGATTTTGGTTCTTCTTGGCTCAGGGTCACTGAGATAATGGGAGCCTCCATCTTTCAGCAGAGCATAGAAACATCTACTGCAATGCCTGACATCAAGTCTAATACGATGCCGAGTAAGATCCCACACCCTGGAGCTGTGGCTGAAGGGGAACATGCAGCCCCTTTCTGAGTAGTATTCACAGAAGCGAAATTCATTTCCATGCAGAAGCCAGGAGAGACAATCCCAGTGACACACAGCCAATAGAATAGGTTTGAGCATGAGGAAGAAAGGCTGCCTTAACATAGCAGCTAAACTTGGTAACAAAAATCTTTATGTGTAACCAAAGCTCTTTGTTTCACAGCTTAACTAGTCATAACATAACCTGGGAATTCAAAGACCTGGGGTGGAAGTAAGGAGAGAAATCAACAACCTGGAAAAAAACCACACCATTAGGTAAAAGATGTAGGCAAAATTCTTGTTGTTTTCTATTCTCTCTTCCCTTCCCATAGGCAAATTTACACCATCTCTCACTCACCATGGGCTAACGGTGTTAAGAGCATTGTGAAGAACAGCAGCTGTGATGACCACATGACTGTGAACGAGGACTTGAAAGGATCCCAGCAAACGAGGGTTCAAACAAAACAAGGTGAGTGTCCTCCTGCACTTGCTTCCAACACTTCAACTGTTGGCCTTCAATTCACATCCAAAAAGGGGAAAAAAAACAATAAAAAAATAATAAAAAAAAATATCCCACAACCAGTATCCAGAGTCTGAGACCTACAAATGAGAAAGGAAAAAAAATGTGGTTAGTAAAACAGTAAGATAGGTGTTTTCAATCAAGTCTTGCTGTGTTTCTTTGCTGCCAACAGCTGTAAAGGCAAACATGTCTCCCCCACCCCCCAGACCTTCATATGTATGCACATTCCAACGTACAACAGAAATTAAAACTTGTCCCTATGCAGAGTGACAGTTTGTGCATCATTAATGCTCTGCATCCTCTCTCAAAACAGCAGTTTGGAAAAGTGATGCCCAGGGGTCCAAAGAGTCCACAGGCTTGAAAGCTGACTAGAAAAAAAAACAGGTCCTATCCTGTGTAAATGGGACTTCTAAATCAGGGTGCAACTCTCCTGAAAACATTTGGATGTCTATAAATCACAAGCCAACAGAAATTCCAGAGCTGAAATGGGTTTAACTGGTGCTTAGGCTCTGTGCTGATCTCTTAAACATACATAAGTTTCCACCCCAGCCACTTCTTTTCCACCCAAAACCCTCAATTACGAGGGGGTCAAAGAGTAAATGCAAGCTCCTGAAAGAGCACACTTGCCAGCATGCTGGCAAGTCAACAAACTGCCAACAAGAGAGGTCACTGCCACTTGGTCTAGGCCATACCTGCGAGCATGTATTGGAAGCACAGTGCTTTGGGAGAAAACACAACTGAGAGTTGTGACACAGCTGAACTCCCTGGCCTGCCTGCCTATTCCTTTCAAAAAGAAACCTTTTTTCAATATATGGAAACACATCCACATCAGCTTGGCTGGTCCCAGTGCAGGGGATAAGACACCCAGACAACAATTCCACTTGTTCTTTAACCTCCTGCACTGTATGTAACGCAGGTGGACACACTGGCCAAAAATGATCTGTGTATACATCTGCTACATATCCTGAATGACTTTGGCAGGAACTGAGCCCAGTGCTTCCCCAGGTAGCTGGGCATTGCACTCTTTTCTACTAAGACCTTTTACTCCATTTTGCATTTATCCTATGCCTCCACTTTTGAGGCTAACACCAAGATACCAGGCAGCAGAATCAGTAATTAATGGTTTGGGAGCATGTCTGCTGATGATATGCCTAAAAGTCTCTTTATCTCCCCATCTGAGGTGTCCTGTATGGCTTTTAATACTGAACCTGGACCCTGCTTTGAACCCAAGTAGATCCTAAAAGTCTCCCTTATCCTATAGCTACTTCCATATAGTTAGTGCAGACACTCACTGCTAGTCAAATACCACTCTGCAGTTATTCACTGTAGGATTAAAAATAATGGTCTCATCCATCCCACACACTTACAGGAAAGCACGGGGAAAATCTGAATCCATGCTTGAATAGAAACTCTTACTCATTTAATCGGAGAAAGTATTCCAGCTTCCCATCATTTTAATCTCTCAAGAAGGGGCTAGATGGCTACAGCGACTCAAACTTGGCAGGAAAAACACAACTATACAAAGTTAAACCATGGCATCAGTTTGAGACTTTAGCTCTCTGCTGACTTTAAAATTATGATAAAATATGAGGAACTGAAAAGTACTTTGCATATCTGTTTCGAACTCCCTAGACTCTGCAGCCTTCACAGCACTGGTCTAATTAAAAAAATCTCTCAAAAAAACCTCTGATCAACAGAAGTTATTCTTCTCTGAGCAGAAAAGCTGTTTTTGCCAACTTTTGTTCTTACCCAAAACCCAGTTTGAGCCAAAAAGCTATATGAAAAACTGTGCTGCATGCCATTGTGATGTGGGTATATTTCTGAAACTTTGGCATGACAAAGTGGCCTTTGTTTTGCCTCCTATCTTTGCTGATCAACTAAATCAAACCCCGCATTGTTCAGAACCAGTCTACAAGGAAGCTGCATTTTTTTCTGATAAACATATCTGCCTGCACTGCCAAGATTTTTTTTCTCCTGCTCTACTCTCCTCCACAGTCTATCTCTGTAATTCCTTCACTCCAAATGTAACATTTAATTTCCAAAGCTTTTTCTCAGCTCTGTATCTGGGGTGACTAAAAAGTCCAAGGTCAAAAAGCCCAAGGTCAGTATGCAGTCAAGTGACTTCTTTATAGACATCCTTGAAATTAAAACTTTGCTTGAGCTGGGACTAAGTCAGAATGGTCACTGATAACATTTAAAGCCTGTTTTCCAAAGGGGAAGAAAAAACTCATGAATATTTTAAATCATACGTTCTAAACAGCAATCAAGTTTTCCATTTAGATTTTAGGAAGCTACCAGTACACAAAGTACACCACTGGCCATTATTTATGAGTGCTTTTTCTACAGCATCTTCTGTAGTTTTAGAAGTGAGAAGCTTTTTGTGCTACAAAATTTGAGAAGGCATACAGAGGTGTGGGAAGGCTATTCCAACTCAGGTATACTTCCCTGAAGCAAAAGCTCAGGCAGGCAGTGAAGGAATGAAAGTTTGTTTTCTCATTTTTATTTAAACTGAATCAAGTTCTGGTTAATCTAAATCTGTTAGAGATAACATTATGGTGCAGTAAAAGGTTTTTGGGTGTAAATTGAAGAAGCCACAGATTAATTATGCTACCTATCCAGAGAAGGGATAATTGTCAATAAAATAGTTACACAGTGGTCTTTAAAAATTGTTTATATCAGTCTATATATTCCTGCATGAGAGGATTCAAAGATTTTTTTCTATGGTCTCATGGGCTGGGGCTGAATGAACAAAAGGATTCACCTGCCCTCTGCGGAGTCCAAATACTAATTTTGGGAACTAATGCCTTGCAACCACCAGAACCACAAAAAAATATTTTCTCCTACTAGAAAGAGCATTATCCAGTCACAAAGCTCCAGCGCAAAACAAGAGATGATAAAAGTAGCTCAGCATTATGTACTATTTACTCTGTAAATCTGGCCCAACATTACAAGCCTTACTTTCCTTCCTGACAGAGTAGAACAAGGCAGGGACATGACCTGTCAGGTTGTGTCTGCACACTCTGGCTGGTACAGCCTTGCCCCTAAGCCTGCTCCTACAAAGACTTCAACATCGTAAGCTTAAGCTCACGCACAAATCTTAACAAATCCACAATGTGTCTGGAGAAAATCCAAAGCTGTTTAATAACATGGGGCACCACTATATTAACCAAACACATTGTAATGCTACAAAATTCTAGGTAGTTTTGTATTTCATGCAATCAAATAATCATAATCTGCTTGTGAACTGCATATCTGCAGGGGAACAGCTAGATAGGAAACTAGTGGAAGAATCCTTTTTCTTAATGGTCAAACAACCCCTCTCAAACAGCACTGACATGCAGAAAGAGGCCTGCAAAACAAAATTCACTTAATCTTTGGATTACCTCCAGGTAAAGTACAGCCAAAGAGAGAAACTAGAGCACATTATCTGTGAACTATTCAATGTTACATTTATTGATGCAAGAAGGGGATATACTCTCACAATGAAAAATTTAAGGCTTGCACTTGACCTAAGGGGTTTAGAAACGAAACAAAGACAACACAGCCTGCAATGATTTAAAAGAAAGTTGTTCTGCTCACTGACCCTTCTGTCCATAGGGCTACTCCTGACACCCTCATGGTCTGATCTGCTGCCAAGCATCACCCAAACCTAATTTTCATGCTGGCATTTCCCAAGAATCCAACTCAAAGCAGTACTGACAGAATAGGAGAAAGCCAAAGGAAACTAAGGCCTTGTGATGAAGAGATGAGCAGTGAAGTATTCGTCAAAGCGTTGTTCATAAAAGAGCATTATAGATACACTGACAAACTCAACGTCTACCCAAGTCTGTTTCTTCAGCAGTTGATGTCAAGCAGCACATGGAGCATTTTCTGAGCTCATCTGTCAATGGTCTACAAGGAGGGTGAAAAAGAAAAGGAAACCAGTTCATCTGGTGAGTGAACAGATAGGCTGAATTCAAAGTAGAATTTAGAGCAGCACAAGTCAAACCTGTCAGAAATCCACTTAATTACTGCCTTTCTCCAAACATGAGCAATTGCACCTGAACAATGTTGGACACTACCCTTCTCACATGGCAACAGCTGCCTGCCTTCCTCAGTTATCTAGCATTTTCTAGAGAGTGGGAGTATGGCCACAGGAGGTGCAAGTGTTTTGCAAGGGGGCTCATTATCAAAAGCCAGATAGAAATACCCTCTTTTTCCTTATCCAGTCTTACCTGCTGCCATTTTCTCCCCACCCCTGAAAATGTACAGAGTAAAACCAGCTTAAACAAATCAGTGATGCAAGGATTACTTTATATTTCTTAGTATAAGAGATTCCTGCACTTATCTCCTCCTTTGGCATAAGTTGCTTACTAAGTAGAAAATAAGAGACATGTTTCAAACAAATATTGATTAAATCCACAATTTACAAAGGGGAAAGTTTAGAAGTAATTAAACTCCTTGAAGCTGATGGGCCAAGCTAGATCACCATTCTCAGCATCTGCTACTGGCGACAATTTATTCCAATGTTTTCAGAATTTCACTGAAAGGGAAGAGAAATAAGCAAGGAAAAAGATAGCATGCAATCTGCAAAAGTAAATTAACGGCAATTTATGTTAGAAGATTTCTTTTAAGTAAAAAGAATGACCTGCGTGTCCACTCCCATTATAAATGGCTAAACAAAAGAATTGCTCCAATACATCTGGTCATCAGTTGTCTGAAAAAAACACGTTTTCCTTTATTTTTTGCAACATTACTGAAAAAGTTTCGTCCCTCCCATCTCTTCACAACTTTACCCTATTTCAAATCCTTTTCCCTGTCAGGTACTCAGGATGTGGCTCCACAGTCACTCTGCAGTGGCAGCAACACAACCTGCCACATAAAACATACCATCAGTTATATCTGCATGACATCACAGGGGGAGCAGGACAGAAGCAGGCTGCACTCCTGGCATTTCAATGGAACCACATACACTTTCAACTCCTAGCCACTCAAGTTACCACTACAGGGACGTGGTTATTTATGGGCAGATTTTAGCATGAGCATTTTTAAGAAGTTAGGAACATGTTTCTGAGGCACATAATTGAATTGTCTGTGAAGTTTTATCTGTGTCTGCATTTATCCCAGGAGAAGGTTCATGCTATACTGCAAATGTTCATAAAGTCAGAGTTCAGGAAAACAGGTTACTGTTTCTCAAAACATCAAGTGCCAGCCATGGCTTTTGGCTCTTCATTTCAGGTTTTAAGTTTGCTAGACGATTTGCACTGAGAGAGACCCGGTGAGCCTTCTTAGGGTGAGGGGACTCTCCAACTTGTGGTTCAACCTGCTCACATCTATGTTCTCTTTCTGTACCACAGACTCCGATCCCGTTCTCTGTCATGTCTCTGCTGGGGCTGTGAACTCAGGAGGAAACTCCTCAAACCTCTCACCCCATATGCACAAAAACCACATGGTATTTCCAAGTCCCTATTTCCAAACAAAGCTTAAAATGAGCACTTGGGCCTTTCTGCCCGTCACTGCACATTCCTTTATATTAAAATTCATTTCATCCACATTGTTTGAAAACCTAAGACCATTCTGCCATCTACTCCCCTTTATATCTTACATAGCACTCTGAGAAGTAATTTTAAAAACCTTAAAAGCAAGCAACAAAAGCAATGTCTAATAAATTTGTGTTCACCCTAGATTCCCAGGTATCACTGCAGTGCTACTTACGCTCCCCCAAGAGGAGCAGCCGAGGCAGCAAGGAACCAGCTCAAACCAAGCCTCATCAACCATCGGTTTAGACTATAATTCAAAGTGACAAAGAACTCTCTAGATGTACTATGGGATACACTGCAAAATAACTCTCAAGCGTTAACTGAGTTAATTCATTTCAGATTAATCAAGCCTTTGATAAGAGCACACCTAAACACAAACCAGCTGAATATAGTAGCTTTTTTTTTTTTTCTTCCTGTGTAGGTGAAATGACAGCTTTTGTGCTTTTCCAAAGGTCAAAAGGGGAACTTAAGCTATCAGCTGGCTTGTTGGTTTTCCCATTCAGTCCAGGATCAAAGCAATTCTAGCAGAAAATGATAACCAAACTAAAAGTGAAGCTACTCACGCATCTTGTGACTTCACATGGGATGATGGGGGAAAGAACAGAGAGTAAAGGAAGAGTCTTGGAAACATGGTCCAGAAGCTTAGAAAGGTTGTACTGAATCATATGCATGAATATCACAGCTACTGAATGCTCCAGCCTCTAAGTGCCTACTGGTTATCCTCAGCAATATACTTCATTACAGATTTAAAAGAGGAAGGCACTTCATTCACAAGGTCCCTACATGTACGCAAATATATGATAACACATGCAAAATTTCAAAAGGTGCAGAGTATCATCTCAGGATGTGGTAAAATATGCAAATGTTTGTATTGCATTACCACCCCTAGGATCAGCAGGATTTCTGAAAACTGATTAGGAAAAACTTGGTACTCTCACTGGTTAAGCACCACCTGCTAAAGCAGCTCTCAGCTGGCAAGAAGCAAGTCAGCCTCCCCACCACTCCAAACCCCATCAGGGGAAAAAACCCTACAAGTCTTGGGAAAAGCTAAGTAGCTCCTTGTGCAAGCTGCACAGCACCGTAAACTTCTGACTACCTGAAACAATCCCATTTCATCATCATATACAGCAATTATTATAACAGTGTTCTGCATTTTTGGGGAGGTGTTAATGTCCTTCTTGAAAATTTATTATACCTATGTAATACACCACCTTTCTCAAATGTTTTAGTAGCACATCTTTATAGAGGGAAAATAATACATAGGCAAGCACTCCTCACAGTATTGCTAACAGTTATGATTTTACTGCAAAACTCAGTATGTGGCAGCTCCTTGCAATAATGAAAATTTCAGCTTTCAAGTAAATTTCTCCTTACAGAGAAGAGCTGAAAAATAGGACCTAAATGCAGCTCAGAGGCTTAGCAAATCAGTGGTAAATAAACGTAACTCAACATATTTATTTGATTTGAAATTCGCATGACTTTTAATCAAATGTCAATTTTTTCTGTGAATGATTCATGATGTTGAAAGCCTGGGTTTGACAGTACTCTTGCAATGCTTATTTGCATTCCACAGAGCCTTTGGCAATTCTTCTGTGACAAATAAAACATGTGTGGTGTGTGCATTGAAAATGGAGACAAGCTTATCGCCAGGGTCAGCATAATTTTAACTTCCCTTTGCTACCATTAGCAGAGCTTGTATTTCGAGGCACCACCTCTCCCATACATACAGGCCTCATTTATTCAAGTGTCTTACCATGGCTGTAATTTTGATAGCACAGATTTTGCATTGGGTCTTGCTCTAACCTGAGGAAGTGACAGCCTTCAAGGAGAAAGTTATCCAAAGGAAATGACAGAAAATTCCAGGAGAGTTCAACTAGTGCATCTAAGTGAAGTGTGATACTGGGACCAGATAAGGAATACTCATAAATGCCTCTGGATGCAGCCTTTAAAATAAATTTCAATATTCATTTATCTTCCCCATCTCTCCCTTCCTGCACTGCCTCCTTCATACCACCTCTAATTTTCTTCGTTTCCTCTTCCCATCAGGAAAGGGCCCCTTTAACTTACATTGCCTGAAATTGTTCAACAGCTGCAAATATAGAGGGAGAGAAGAGTTTAGTGCCATTTGCCATCAGAGCAAGATTGGGTTTTGAGGGTGGGTTTTCTTCCTGTGAGTGTAGGGGAATGCAGGTGTGGGCCATTTCTCATTTCCCAGCGGCTCATCAGGAGGCAGCCCAAATGCCACATGGGTGGCCTCCACCTCCCCATACATCAGCAGGAACAAGAGGAATGTACACAGGCTTTCAGAGCTGTTTGCTCCCCAGAAGTGGCATATGCCACAGAAGAATCTTACTTGCAAAGACAATGGTGAACCGTTTTTTGTGGGTCCTGCAATTCAGAGAAGGGGGAAGGAACTACCTTATGTCCACTTCTTGGCACACTCCTCTGCAGCCCAGTTGGCCCCACAGCTCTTTGGATATGAAGGTTAAACAGCAAAGTTAAAGACATCAACAGCTACAGAGATTTGAGCACTGCTGAGCTGAAGCAGACAGCCTGGCCTCTACGATGGCTTGTTTCACAGGGCCCACAGCAGCAAGGACCTGACAGACAGCAACACGTGCACCGAAATACCAGGGTCACAACTGCATCCGTCACAGGAAGCACTACTTTTTGACAATGTTGGATTTCCTCAGCCTTTGACTTACTCCAGCTCCAGTCACTACTCGCACATATGCGGTAATAAAAAAAGGGAAGGAGTACTCCCTCACTAAGAAATTGCAGTGAAAACAGCAGCAAAGCTGTAATCTATTTCCTATCTGTAAAATGTGTCTCCAGCACCTTTTTATTCTGCTCTTGCTTACTATCCCTTTCTCAAATGGATGGCAACAGATAATACTTGTTTTGCACTAAGAAAGTGTAATTTCCGTCACTTTTTGGGTTGATCAGGAAATTAACAGGCAGTATAAGCAAGGTTAAGTGTTTTTCCCATTTAAAATGTACTGCTCTTGAAAGAATCAGAGTAACAAGAGATCACCTACACACACAATTCTGAACACATATACACACTATCAAACGAAACAAAAATCACTGGCAAACGAGATTAATCACAAAAGCCAGGTGAATAACATATTTTTACAAGAAAGTTATTTATGAAAAAGTTAAGTTTAATTGTCTTCCAGAACTGTTATGATGTAATAAATGTCTATTAATGTTTAGCAGCAAATTGGGTTTTAATGATCATTGCTATTTTTGGCTGGTGGGTGACACGTAGTTTAAATATAAACCAGATTTATGTTTTACACCAGGATGACTTTCTCAGACGACTCTCCTTGACTTAACCTCTTCACACCCCACAAGATATTTAATATAATTTTATTTCTAATAGACTGTGAGCCAATAGGATCATATTTGCTACTACTGATGTTTTCAGTGAGAAATAAAATCAATGAGGTTTATGCTGAAGATTAGTGTAAGTGATTAGTTAAGTGTAAGTGGCTTGGAAAATATTAGGAGGGTTATATTATTCAACCAAATGATGCAAATTAAGAAAAAGTCTGTAGAGAAATAAAAGTTATGAAAAACTCCTGACCTTGCTGTGTTGGAGAAATCTTAGCTAAGATTTGTTCTTTGCAGACACTCTCAGAAATTATCATTAGTAGGTGAAAAACTTCGCCTGTGTTGAAAAATGCAACAGTCAATCTTAAGTTTAAAAAAAAAAAAAAAATAAATAAATCTTCTTCGTAG
Source organism: Athene cunicularia (assembly GCF_003259725.1). Lineage (NCBI taxonomy): Eukaryota > Metazoa > Chordata > Aves > Strigiformes > Strigidae > Athene > Athene cunicularia. The sequence continues at coordinate 12,235,413 of NW_020799099.1, read as the reverse complement.
ACCTAGAGACAATAGAGCAGCCCAATGGGTTGTTAGGAGAAAAACAAACAGACTTGATGTAGTAGTATTAAAAGAGCAGGCATGTGAGGCAAAGCCAGTCCATAGACTGACTGGGAAAGCAAGACAGTAACACAGAAGCAGCATTCTGCATTATAAAAAAAGAGACATGTAAGCAGAAGAATAGATGTTGCATCTAAATTTCTAGGTGTGGTATTTCCCAGTGAGCTACATACACAGGAATAACAGAAAAAACAAGAGACCAAATAACAGAACAGAAAGTTTTACTGTTCCTTACAGCAAATGTCTGTGTATTAATAACAAAGAGCCCGTTTTTTCACATTTTAGCACACTACTGACTTCTGTTGCACATTAATCAAGAGTCCAGACTCTCTGATCCTTGGGGGGGGGTGGGGAGGGGAGAGACGAGACACAACACACAGAGGGAGGGGATGGACAGGAAGGGACACATTTAATTATTGCACTAATTTTCTGCACAGATACTTTTGTTATTATTTCTATTCTACTAACAGAGGTCACCATTTAACACAAAGCCTAGTTATTAAAGGTCCTGGGCATTCTCAAATAAAAACACAGCTTCCCTCCCTCATGTTATGCAATCAACAAGGAACGGGAGGAAAACACTCTTGCAGAGAATAGAGGTGTAAAGAGATAGTGGCTGGGATTTCCATGTGTGCCCTTCAACTCTGAAGCCAAGCTTTAGCCAGCAAGTGGACTATTTCCAGCTGACTTCCATAACAAGCAGTAAATACTCAACATTTCCTTAATCCCTGCAGGAGCAGCCCTACCAGTAAGAGCAACTGGACACAGTCCAATCTCTGACAAAAATATTTGCACCCCCTCCCCAGTGATTTGCAGATGCCTTACCTTTCTCCCTCTCCAAAGGATACTTTGGAGATTTTTTAGGTTAGCGGTGAACCCAGTCTGTTTCCAAGCTACTACTTTGGCACTGAAACTCAATTAGCACCTGGATAGCAAAGCTCCTGTCAAACCTTACAGAAATGAGGTAATATCTTCAGCATCCCTCTTACTGCCTTCCCAACACTGAAGGACAAAACTAACCAATCTTGTATAAAATGCTGCTAAACCCTTCTCCAGTGAAAACATGAGGGCTCAGTTGTGTCTGAAGGTACTGTAGTATTACCCCAAGCCAGCAGTCCCCCCTCAAAGACAAGCTGTCTGACTGCAGCATCTTTGATCCCCTTCCTAGTGAGGAGCATCATGCAACTATACACAGTGATTTGCAGTCCAAACGGGCCACTGCATGACAGCTGAAAGTCAATCCTTCTCTTGGTGCGACAAAAGAAACATTTAATACTAGAAACTCTGGATGGATAAAATATTTATATAATACAGATCACAAACTTCTCTTTTCCCTTTTGAAGTGAAACAAAGGCCAGATATTTCCAGCTGAAACTACAAGAGAGATCTTAACTAAACAGAACATTTAAACCCAGCTGGAATTTTATCAGCTCTCCACTCTTGCATTGCAACCTGGCATCACAAAGACCAACGCAGTGATTGCTTCTCCAAAGGGACTGGCCCCCTAATTCTTGCAAAAGGTATTTTTAGAGACAAAAATACTTGCTTTGTGCAAAAGAAAAGCAAGTTTTGCAAAAGATGATCTTACTCCAGGAAGTACATGTGCTTTTTACAGAGTACTATAAAATTTCTAAACTATAAAATGTTTGGGTGGGTGAAAGGCTAAAATTAATTAATTCCTTGAGTGATTTCCTGCAGAAATTAATTGCGAGGACAATCAGGACAAACGTGCTTTTTAAGAGAATTGTCTTGGGCAGCTGAGTAAGGAATGCAAGACACTTGCCCTGTTTTCATGCCTCATAGCAACCAGCCAAAAGAGAAAATACACCCATTTTGAAATTTGCTAATCTTAGATGTGCAAATGTGCCTGCCTTGGTAAGCCTCAAATTAAACACATTTCTTAATGGCCTATTATGTAGTAACAGTCACTGAAAGATCCACAGGAAAACTAAAAGCAGTTCTTACCATAGAAATTTATCTAAAGATGCAGTATCATGGAAGAAAGGAAAAACCAAACCCTGAAACCTTCTTACCTTCGCAGTGCCTTTTTCCCCAAGTAAACCTACTCCTACTTTCCTGCTTAACTCCCCCTAAAATTAAGGGATTGAAATTAGTCTTTTAGATAAATTCTTGCAGGACTAGAGTGACTATACTCAACAACAATGCTCTCATTTGTGGTTTGCAAACTGAAGCAATTAAAAATGTAAAACGTTATGGAAGTTAAGGACACACGGAACTTAAAACGATCAAGAAAACAATGTAAACACATCAGTCAGTCACAGGCATCTGGCAAAATCAAATACCATCAAATACAGTCAAACTGAAATGGGATGGCTGAACCACTGAGACTCTGCAATGAACTTAATTACTCAGTTTCCATTATTTCTAAGAAAACAGTAAAATGTCTCATTTCCATACTCCTGAAGTATAATAGTTGTAAAATTTGTAATAACACCTTTATTTGTGATGGTACATATAGAGCATTCAAGTCCACTTCTGATTTTACTCTTAATGTAGTGCTTCCACCTAGAAAAAGCAAGATGTCTCGGTAGTCAAGAAGAATCATTTAATTGTAAAAATCACATTCAATTCCAAAGAGGAAATTAAGCACCTCTGGCAACTATAAGGCAAGATAATCAAACTGATGTATGGGCCTGTCTCTTGCAATATTTTGCAGGGGACTCTATAAATACCAAAATGTAGCTACGTTTGATATGCAAGATGAGTTTGGGGGGAAGAGGGAGGAGAACTTTGATTTCTCCTGAAATGTTCCTTGTGAAAGGAAGACCACATATCTCATCTTCTGCAGGAGAGGGTTTCAAAAGCATTGCTCTAATGCTAACTTATCTGAGGCCACTGGCAAAATCCCACTGAGTTCTGTAGGAAGAAGTACAACCAGAGGGCCTTTGAAAACATGACCCTAAGCCTAGCAAGCAGCAAGTAAAACATTTGTTATTTAAGGTCATAGTTGGAAGTGGAACTGCAATAGAGTATTTCATTCGATCATCTGAAAAGCCATTCACGGTAAACAAGTGACTACTTTTTACTACATCTTTACTTTGACTTATTTTACTGTAAGAGTAAGCAGTCTAGTTTATAAAACAAGGGGATAAACGACAGAGAAATCAGCCCTAAACAGTTTTGCTAAAGCAATCACTTGTTTGTTCATTTTGTTCTCCCTATAAGGGAGATTCACAAGGCCAGAGCACGAATACTGGGCTTCAAAAGTAACCAAAACTGGCAAATTGTGCAGAAAGATAGATAGTGTCATTGTTTGGCACTTGGCACTAGTGTGGATCTGAGCAAGCAAGAACACAGATCGCCTGTGATGGGAAATCTATCAGATGTAACAGAGCCAACTGATGGCTAAAAGTCTAACATTAAGATCCTTTCATCCACTGCTTACCTTACATTTATAAAACTTTCACTTCTAAAGCAAAGAGATCCCAAAGAGGCATTGTCTAAATTGAAAGAAAACTGTATTTCAGCTAAGAGGAGGTCAGGACCTGTTGATCCAAACTGACCATCAACAAAAAGAGCAATACCTAAAATTAATTTTCTCCAAAGTATCATTTTTCCATTCAGGCTTTGCCTGGACTATAATAGAAACAGGGAGGGAACACTTGAGCATGTCTTCTGAGAGCAAGAGGGGTAGATTGCTTCCTGGCATCGGTGTTCGTTCTGATCACACAATTTAACACTGCCTTTACCCAGAGTATACGTTCAGTGCAAATGCAGCCAGTGTAATTCAGCAGTGTATCATACACAAGCCCACAGACCAAGATCCCAGCTAGAGCTGTCTCATTAAGGAATAACACAGAAATAGCACTCATAAACCAGATGCAATCACCAGTAACAGTTTAGCATCAAACACTTCAGAAATCTACAGGTATAAAACGAAGCACTGCATGCCAGTAGATTTCAGACTGGAGATAGCTTTAGGGTGAGAGAGTAGGGAGAGCCCATGGGGGACACACTTTGCTATCAGAACTTTAACAAGGAATTTATGCATGATTTCTTCCTCCTACATTAGGAATTAAACCCACTGACATGTGGCTCAGATCAGCAGAGTGAAGGACGGGTGGGTGGGGGGAACCCAAACAAGCACTTTCTCTCAACTTCAGTCACAGCTAGAGGGAGACAGCAATGCTGGGCAAAGAGACAGAGTCTAAGTCTTCACCTGTGAGGAGTCTTGAGTTCCAGAGTCACATACTGGCAGTAGGCAACAAAAATGCCTTTTCATGGCAATCAGGCTGGGAAACATCCAGGAATTTCCTTCTCATTTACAACTGTCTTTCTTTTTAAAAACCCTACCATTTTGAATCAAACACTGTCCGCTCAAACACAAGAAAATTAGGTGCTTTTACAAGCCTGAAGTCTTTACAAGCCACATCACCTGAAGAGGAAGGAAGGAGGCAAGAAAATCACTCCAGGTTACGCAGCAGCAGAGCTGAATTTAACTCTAAGGGACCAGAAGCCCTTGGCTCACTGACTGTGGAATGGCAGGAACTTTTCAACCAACCTGCATGTATCAGGGATATCCTGGAGAAGTTACCTTCACCGCTTCCTTAAGAATTAGAATTATGTAAAGTCTTCTGTGGAACAATAGAAGATACAGATTTATTGTTGCCCCAGCATTGCTGATCAAAATGACATTTTTCTGATTTTTTTTTTTCTGAATTTTACGTTTTCCTGAAAATAAAGCATCAATTTCAGTATTTAAATTGTTTTTTCCTATTACACAGTTAGAAATTACTTTTTCTGGTAATGTTTCATTTTAAGAAACTAAGGTGCTCTTAACAGAAAATATTTCAGTTGTGTTGAAACTTTTTTTTTTATCAAAATCTTGTATCAGCCAGAAAAGTCACCGTTTGCTGGAGAAAACAGTATTTCCCATATTTTTTTCTCCTCATCAAAATTTCCAATAAAGTAACTTTTTGTCTACTCAATGGAGAAGATGCGTGCAATGTGATGACTCATATCACTGTTGCATAAAGTAGTCAGACCATTAAGCAGCCTACTATGAGCTGAGAGGAGAGAACCAGAGGAATCACCATTCCTGGGCAAATGAAGGCTGGTGCTGGATGACCCCAATTCCCCATCATATTTCTGTTATGCTTCCCTCAGCAAAAAGGCAAGTCCTTTCTCCCCCGTCCTCCTCCAATGCAAAATCCACATACATTTTCAAGTGCGCTTTTTCCTACTACCAAATATACTTCAGCCTGTGTACCCTTCATCTCTTTAATACCCAGAACTTCCACCCCGTTGGGCTCAGTCCCAAACCCACTGCCTTTCTCCCCAGAAATGCTGCCTTTCATCACTGTAGGGAAAAACAAGATTAAGGGGAGAAGTACAGACAGACCAGCACATTACTGAAAGGTAACGAGTGGAGAATAGTGGAGAATGCAGATCTCCCCAGAATTATATTCTCCTTATTGATTAATTAGAAGTTAGCCATAATTAAACCAGAACAGCTAGTCAAACTGTGGGTTTACTCCCTGGTGGCACACTCAGCAGTACCAGCAATAAGGATGAATGCAACGTGTTCTTTTGTCCATCCCTACCAACTTCAGCACTACTCAGGAAAAAAAGCAGGGAGTAGGAAAAAGAAGCAAGAGAGTGAAGCACATTCCAGCACTGCCATCCTCAAGTGCCACACAATCAGTTCAAGCACTTACCTCTGCAAGACTCTCTTGCATTTCAGCTCCCTCTACATATTTTAGCTTCCTACCTGCCCTGAAACACATTCACTAATATTTAGCTTTCAAAGAAGCAAGGTGCGAGACTGAAGTGTTCTTTCACTGATCTTTCCCTGCCCTAATCTAGGTCTTGCTATTCTCATCTACAAATGACTGGTACTGGAGAGGCAGAATCAGAGTCTTCCCTACTAAGCATGGCAGCGTTGTCCAAGTGAACACCGTAGACCTGAAAAGCTCATGTAAGGAATAATTGGAATTAAAGCTCAGGGTTGTCCGTTAAAAAAAGAAAAGAAATGAAAATAAAAAAGGGTTGAATCCTGAATTAGTTGGCATAGTACTTTTGATCCATAGGACCTCCTTGTGCCTTCCTCTCTGCAGCGCTATGCTACCTTTCCTTGTAAAAACAGCCAGCACCTTTGATGCATTTGTGAATACTAATCTTCCAGTCAGCAGCAGGATTTTATCCAGTTTAAGTGAGACTGGCTCACCCTGTCTAATGAAGCCATTGTCACATATATAATTTCAGGGAATACCTGCAGTCCACACTTCAAGACTAAGCTTTCTCATAGCCCTTCAGCATCTCTACATCTCATCACTGAAATTTAAATTGGCAAATTTCCTGTTAAATGCAGCAAGCCCCAACTCTTAAAACATGTTCCTCTGTCGTCTTAACCAAACAGTATCTGAAAAGGTTTTCCCTTTTTAAGCAAAAGGATAAAAAAGAATACTGAGGAACACCACAGCATGGTTATCAGAGGCAGGACAGAAAAGATCGCAGGGATAACCACCAAAGCAAGAGCTCATCTTCACAAAGATAGTAATTGTGTCTGGGAGGCTAGCAACTCCAAAGGCAGCCTGCATCAAAATCACTGCGAACTGAAAACATGCAACTTGTCTCTCTGTGGTGTAAAGCAAAGCTATGCTATAGCGACAGTGAGAAAACTAAATCAATACTGTTCAGGGCCAATATTGGTAAGCCACTAACCAAACCAGCAGCCATGTGAACCTATTGATTCTGTAGACCTATACTTCCAACACTGTTTTCTTCACCTTCTGAAACATTTCTATCACCTTGCAAAATGGAAAACCAGAGACTGAAACTCCTAATTAATACCTCCTAAAAACCTAAGTCACACTTAGATAATTACAAGAACCCTTGGTAGCATGTTCTGCATTATAAGTTTGTCAAAATACGTTATGAACAAAAATTGTTTTTTAAATTATTCTGCTGCGGATTTATCAGGCTGAACACTTAGTTATGACAACCTCAGGCAACTCAGCGAAGCTACCTGGATGGGTTTGTGACACGCTCTGCCTGACTGAAAAGTGCTCCAGCTGAGCACATGGGAGTGCAGACAAAGAATATCACTATGCAGGGACAAAAAAAAAGTTAAAATTAATGCATGGACTTATTTTAATATGCATCCACAGGTAGAAAAGCCTGTCAACCACTGGAGACTCATATGTCCCTGTCTTCCTTCCCATCCAGGTGAAAGGCTTCTGGGAACACACTTACCTTCCCCTCCCGCCCCACTGCTCCTCCAGTCTCAGGGTAAACCCAGGGCAGGATTAGAAAATAGCTGGGGGATAAACACATCAGTAAAACAGTAAATACCAGCTAGACAGCTATGAGGGTCAGGAGATGTTTAGGAAGATTACAAGTTCAAAGACCACAGCGGCAGCAAGTCCTGACAGCTAAAGTATATTTCTCCTTCTGAAAAATATATGCAAGTTGCATACATATGTATCATACATATAGACAATTTTTCATACAAAGTTTTAATCATTTGTAGTCTTATTTAAAATTATTTTTAAAAGGCCTGGAACGTGAAAGGCTACATTAGTTACAAGTGCTTTTCTACTGCAGAGTGCATCCCCACAGGGTGCTGGGGAGGATGCCTTCAACACCGTGTCAGAGGCCTCCAAGGGAATTTCTTTAACTAGTGGAGATTTGGGGGTTTTAGCAGAAGTAGCATGGGTAGGAAGGGGCTGCAGAGGTCCCACACACCTCCTGAGCGGCATCTCGGGGAAGACCTGCCTGGTCACTGCATCCGCAACCCCCGGCCCTGCTCCCTCCCCTCACGGGGGACAGGACAGAGGCCCTGGTGGGGCAGCACCACCTCAGGGCACTCAGACGGGCTCTCTGGGGGCCACCAGCCCCAGGCCCCACCACCAGGGCCCCTGGGCCCCACGACAACCCCTGACCCCGAGGCCTCACTTCCATGGCCCCCAAGCAGCAACTTGCCTCCTTCCCTCCCCTCCTCTGAGTCCACAGTGACCAGCAGGCCCACGGCACAAAGCAGCTGTACTCACTGGTGCCCCTCTGTGGAAACCAGCGCCGAGGCTTCTGGCCACCCAGGAGAACAGACACAGATCCCCAGTGCTGCTTTCGGACCCCAATCCACGACATATCAGGTGTACCGAGGGGCCATTAAACTGCTAATATAGCTTTTAGGCCAGGCAAGTAGGAATAACGTCTTGCAGAAGACTCTGATAATTATCTGAGACTGAGTGCCTCAAAACCATGGGAGAGCCCCAAAGTGTCACAGCAGGCCAAAAACATGGTGAGAACACAGCTGCTGTCTGTCCTTCACCAGGTGAAGGGGTCAGGCTGCATTTAAGAAGTCAACCAACACCTACATCAGTACTCTAAAACCAATTCAGCCTTTACAAAAGGTAGCCCAAGGTCTACAATGTTTCTCCCTCTCCCCCAAAATAATCAGATTTTAAACATACCCTTCAGAGAAACAGTCCAGGCATTAACAGTACCTGTTTCTTATGTGCATCAGTAAAAGATGTAGTGCTACAGAGACTAAATGGGACTTACAGAAAAGAAACCATAAATCTTTGTCAGCATCTCAGAAATGAACACTTAATACAACTGGCTTGGAGTACTTCTCGCTCAGCTGAGGTACCAATTATGGTACCACTATAATAAATTTTAATTGTTGTTAATGGCTCCCCCAATTTATATTACCCCCTCTCTGCAATAATGAGCTATGCTCAAAGTCTCATGATTCAAATACTTCCTCCTCCCAGCTGAATAAAGCAATCTTTTGGATTTTGACCTATAACACTGCTGAACTATTCAAAGACATATGAAAGGACCCCAGACATTTGAACATGCAGGAAGTTTAGGTCAGAAAGTACGGTTACAAGCCAGTCAGCAGTCATTTTTTTCCCTCTTCTTGCCCCTATTTCTACTCCTGTGCTTCTTCCCTACCTCACTCTCCAGTGCTTTAATTTTCTTATCAGCAGGCAAATACTTTCCTTTCATATTGTAGAAGTCAGTGTAAAACCAATACATTATTTAGGTCCATGAACACAGAGTTGACTACTAAATGTCCACCACCCCTTTAGTTAGTAGCTAGAACTAATTTAACAAGCAGTTTTACAATCTCAAAAGGTGAAACACATCACATGCTAGCAAGCAGTCTCCTTGCTTCTATAAAACTCAACACAAATCTCGTCTCCTGATCCCAGTACTGCAAAGAAAAGCAATGATTCAGGCTCAAAGTAGAACCAACTAGAGATAACATGATGAAAGCATTATCATTTAGCATAGACAGAACATCCAAAGCAACAGCGAAGGGGCTCAGTCACAGTGTGCAGAGACTCGGGTAGCCTGGGCACTTGATGTTCTCCAAGACAAGATCAAGGGTCATGCAGCAGTGTTAAAAAACATTAGATGAAAACATCTTGAAGAAATTCCCCCTGTCCCACCTAAGTCAGGGAACTCACTACCACAAGAGGGTGATGAAGCCAATTCACAAAAGCAGCAGATGTTTATGTCCCAGCACCTAATCCTCAAGGGCTCACAAAATCCCAGGTTATCCTGAAGCCATTTATCAGACTATCTGGCAATCTCTTTGCTGCTTGGGATCTAAGGAAATAAGAGGAATGTCACATACAGACCTTGTCTCACATTTGTTGCAACAGCAAGTGAGTAACATGGGTGCAAACATATTTTGACTAGCTTTTGCCATCAGCCCCTGAGAAATTAGAAAAAAAGCAAGACTTGTCTATGATAATGACTAAAAATAAACAAATAAGCAAGCATTTGTTTTTCTCCCCTCCCTCCCTATCCATCCTATCAACTACCTATGTTCTTTCCTGGCTAGTTTTAGATTTTTTTAAACTTCTTTCCTGCTGTGTACCAAGAATATGTTAATTTAAAGCAAAAGCCATTTTCAAAACTGTTTTTATTCTTGAAGATGCAGGGGGTTCAAGCCACAGTATATCCTGTATCAGATGTCTTAACACTATCTGGCTGTCTGAGCTCCAAAACTCCAAGGAGAATTCACTGATGAATACCCATAGTTCCCTCTTTGCATGAGAAGAGCTATCTTTATACCCAGATTATTTTAACTGTCCTCCACAATGCACCCTCCCTTGATGAGCAGCAAAATCTTCCTTACAACAAAGTTGTGCTCATGAGCAGTTTTATCTTTTGCAGAGGACTGGATGATGCTGTGGCAGCAGGTACCTTCTGTGCTCTAAAGCCCTGCAGGGCTTTACTTATGAAGAAGCACCACGTTATTCTGCATGTATGGGGCCAATTTCAGGGTTGGATCATGGCAGCGGCTGTGGACGGAACAGTCCCATGAAACACAGCAACACATTTCATGAGGGATTTCCTTTTTACTCTCTGCCTACAAACTGTGCCATATGGAGAGCTGGCAAAAGGGAGAGGACAGATGTCTGGAGACATTATAGTTACTATGTTAACTGACTGCAAGTTTATTCATCAAAAGGTGATCACCCTTTGTGCTGGTAAGAATTTATTTTAACTTTCTTTGCAGCTTTGAGAAGTTGACAGCAAATCACTATTATTCTCAAAAAGTACCATGTGATTTGCAGCCTGATTAAAAGGCATGGTTCTTGGCCTGAAATACCAAACATTAAGCAAAACCTACAAAGGCATAACACAACTAAAATGTGACACAGCAGCAGAAAAGGATATGAACGGAAGCTCTCTGTAGCCAGGCAGTCTCTGTACAGGTTTGCACATCCACATACAACACTGGCCCTGGCTGGATGTCACAGGGATGTACAGCTATACAAGCAAAAAAGTACTGCTATACCAAAGAGAGTCTTCTTTCTTTTCATTCAGAAAAAAGAGGAAGTTTGGAGCACTTGAACAAGCACAACAAAATCACTCCCTCTTTTTAAAAGAGGGACTTGGATGTGTATGCTGTAAGAAAAAAAACACCACAGAAGCTATTCACTTTCCAGCAATGTTTCACAGAGAGCACGCTCCCATGGGATGTCCTTTGATTCAACCTGGAGTTCATTTCCTGTGGACTAGGGAGGGCATTAAATGCCCGCGTGGTTCTTGGAAGTAAGAAAACAAAATTGAAAGACTCAATAATTTAGAAAATCTCTTTCCACAGTAAATCTGCTTTTGGAGTTTGTATCCTGTAAACAATACTTCCTGTGGAGGGGTAGCCATCAGTTGTATGTATCAGCAGTCTCACAAGCTGGAGATGGAATTTCAAGTGAGAATTCAGCTCACAGATGAGCACAAAGCCCAAAACTTGTCACACTGTTTGGAGGAACATCAGAGATACAAAACAAAGTCAGCTTCATCCAACTTCAATTGATTCGAAGCTAAGGGGAAGCTACCCTGGGGCATCACCTTCACCTGAGCACTGGATGAACTGCAATAGTGAAACCACAGACACTGAGTCAGAGACAAGGGAGAAGGGAGAAGTTAACTATTTGTTTTCTCTGGGAAGGCATGTTCTAGAGGGAACCCTGCAACACTACTCATAACTGAGAAGTGTCAGAAAACAGGTGATGGAGAAAGCTGACAAAAGGGGAGGAAGCTGGTAGCATTTTCTTTAGGTTGGCTACCAACATAACTATGATCTGGACAATCTAGATCAATGGGCTGAGGCCTAATGTAGGACACTCAACAAAGCTAAGTCCCAGGTCCTACACTTGGGTCATAACACCCCCATGCAATGCTACAGGCTTGGGGAAGAGTGGCTGGAAAGCTGCCTGGTGGGAAAGGGCCTGGGGGTGCTGGTCAACAGCCAAATGAATATAAGCCAGCAGTGTGCCCAGGTGGCCAAGGGGGCCATTAGCATCCTGACTTGTATCAAAAACAGTGCAGCCAGCAGGACTAGTGAAGTTATCGTCCGTCTGTACTCATCACTGGTGACTACTGTGTTCAGCTTTGGGCCAACCATTACAAGAAAGGCATTCAGGTGCTGGAGCACATCCAAAGAAGAGCAATGAGGCTGGTGAAGGGTCTAAAGAACAAGTCCTATGAGGAGCAGCTGAGGGAACTGGGGTTGTTTAGTCTGGAAAAAAGGAGACTCAGGGGAGACCTTAAGTCATGGTTTAACTCCAGCCAGTAACTAAGTAACATGCAGCTGCTCACTCCCCTGGGGAATGAGGAGAATTAGAAAAAAAGTAAAACTCATGGGTTGAGATAAGAACAGGTTAATAATTAAATATAACAACAATAATAAAATAATAGTAATGAATGTAAGAAAAAATAGGGACATAAAACCCAAGAAAAGACAAGTTATGCACAATGCAATTACTCACCACCCGCTGACTGATGCCCAAGAAGCCATCTGGCCCCAGTCAACACACCCCAGTCTGTGTAACAGGTATGACATTCTATGGTATGGAATATCCCTTTGGATAGTTTGGGTCAACTCTCCTGGCCATGCTCCCTCCCAGCTTCTTGTGTATCTGCTTGCTAGCAGAGCATGGGAAACTGAAAAATCCTTAACTTAGGATAAGTGCTACTTAGCAACAACTAAAACTGTGTGTTATCAACATTATTCTCACAGTAAATCCAAAACACAGCACTGTACTACTACTAGGAAGGAAATTAATGCTATTCCAGTCCAAACCAAGTCACCTTATTGCTGTCTACAACTACCTGAAAGGAGGTTGTAGCAAGGTGGCTGTTGGTCTATCTTCTTCTTCTTTCTTCTCTCTGAGAAATAGGATGAGTGGAAATGGCCTCAAGTTGCACCAGGGAAGGTTTAGATTGGGTATTAGGAAAAATTTCTTCACAGAAAGAGTTTTCAAGCATCGGAACAGGCTGCCCAGGGAAGTGATTGAGTCACCATTCCTGGAAATATTTAAAAGAGTTGTGGATGGGGCCATGGTTTAAGTGGGGTACTTGGCAGTGTCAGGTTTATGGTTGGACTCTATCTCAAAAGTCTTTTCTAGACTACATGATTCTATGATTCTATGCAAAGAGGCTGCTCTTCAGCATCGCACACATAACCAGTATCTTCACCACCAGCTATTAAAAGTGTTATAAAAACTTTTACCCACTCCAACTATGGCTGTAGAAGACAGTGCAATAAAAAGGCTGCCTCTGTAGAAACAACCTTTTAAGTCAGAGCTGGAGGAACTTTAAAAAAAAAAAAAAAAAAAAAAAAAAAAAAAAAAGGGAAGCATCCATTCTTTATATAAGTACCAGTGTATGTTGGCACTTTCTACAATGTAGAAATTATTGCCCCCCTCCTTGGAAGATTATTTACAGTGGAGGGGGAAAACAACTGGAAACTACACCAGCAGTTCAGAGAAGGAAGAGTTGTGAGATTCTCAAGATAAAACATCATTTGCCAGTCTATCATCAATTTCTTCTGGCACTTGATGACACTGCCTGCCTGTTTTTTCCACCAAAATTCAGGTCAGTCACTGTCCCTCCTTCACAGTGTCACAGCCACTCTGAAAATACACATCAAAGCATTAGCTAAAAAAGTGAACTGCCAGGCACCACTGCAATGCAGGTCAAGCACACGAACACTTTTCTTTTTCGCCTGTGTAAAAGGCCATCCTTATTCCCCCCAGAACGCAAATCCCAGCCACCTGTGAGGAGGCAGATACAGCAGGCAAGCAAAAGCTGCCATCCCACTGCCCCACATGGTGATGCTCTCTGTTAGCATGGAGGTGGGAAATAACATGCTATCTCCCATAGCAGCTCACTTGAACAGGTGAAGGAGATGGTCAGCACACACCGGGCAACAGCACTCACACACACAACCCCCTTTCTCTCTTCTCCCCACTGCCAGCCTGCACAGCCCACAAACGCACAGTGATCTTCCCAAGGCTCTTAACACAAGAGGGTTGTTAAACAGGTGCTTCTCCGAAGGAAAGAGCTTAAGAGCAAATCAGAGACTACGATAATGAACTGTTCACAAGGGCTTTATCTCCACAGGGAATGGATTTGTTGGTTTTAAACTCTCAGCCAGCAGATGATGAAACATCTCTCTCCAGGGTTTACTGACCAGCAGTAAACAGTGTACATGTATGCATGTATGGGGTTTTTTTTTAAGCTCATATTACTTTAACACAAGTTTTAGAGGAACCCAGCATACATTGCACCTAATGCAGGAACAACTGAGTAACAAATGCAAGACCAAGTTTCATTACTTTTTTTTACCTTCTACAATACCTCCACTCACCTGCTTATATATCAGCACAGAGAAGCATGAACACAGAACAGGAACAAAAAGAATTTGCAGTATCAAAGGGCCAGGTTCCAGGAGCTGGCACCTCCATGCCTGATGCTGGGCCAAAAAAAAGCCTCAAAACCCAAAACCAAAAAAACCCAAAACAACCACGATGGGGCAAATGCAGCCTGTTACCTTCACTCTCTGTTCTTTCTCTACAGTGTTATTCCCTAATGCACTTGACTTACTTCTGTTTTTCAGACCATCTATTACTGTTCTTTGCCTCAAAAATTGGTAAATTTTTTAAAGGAGACAAAATAATACACACAAATCCCCCTTAAGGACTGACTGGACTGTTCTTTACCTTTTAGTTTTTTCAGGTGTGGAGAGGAAGGGGAGATGTTTCCCCTTACCAGAGAGCTCTCTGAATTGTTTTGTCTTTTTTTGGTCCTTGTTCACTCCACAGCTCAGACCAAATCAGAAGCTGTTTTTTCATGCAGTAATGGGACTGAAGGAGCTGATATTTCAATATACCAAATGCAGAGAGTTTCACAATGAAACTGCTGGAAGAGGTAATTCTGAACAGTTGTTTTCAGTGGCTTGCTCTACCAGCAGACACCACTCCTGCATGTAAAAGCACAACGCGTCTTCCCCAACTACCATCCTCTCTTGTGAGTGCATGACAGAGACTGAGCTTCCACAACAAAGCCAAAGGAACCCTCTGCTCTCTTAAGCAGCAGCTCATTAAACTGTGCTCAAGGCCAAAACGGCCAATACACCCAAGTACCAGAAAGCTGCCTGAGACAGGCAAGGATTTACCCTGAGTAGACATTCTTTCATCATTTTCAAGTGCTGTGTTAAGGTCTCATCCAAACTGCACTCTGCCACAATAGAGAAGTACTGATGGATATGAATAAACGTAGAACCGATGCCTAGCTGCAAACACGAAACATTAACTTTATCTTGGCCATCATAGGTTTTTTAATCAGAATAATAAATTTTAACAATAAAAAGCCCTATTTCCTGAGACCAAATTACTTCTACTATAATTAAAGGAAGACTGTGGGAATCAGGCCAAAATAAGACTAGAGATGGTCTGCAAGCAGGACAAAACTGCCTCTGACAACATGCCTGTAAAGCCAACATTACCACTGTACTGTCCCAAATACTATGCTCTGAAACAAGTTATCATGTATCACATTCCTTAGTAATCTATTAAAGCAGGACATAGCTTTCACAGGAGAGCAAGCTATCTCTAAGTATTTCATATACCCTTTAGGACAACAGCAAACGTGTGCCCATAGACCATGATGCATCAGCACACGGTATCTCACAGTTGCCCATGAATCAGGTATTGAACTGTGGGTACAGCCTCCATGAGAAAGCACACCTTAAATTTCTGAATCAAAAACTACACTCAGAGTGTTGCAAAATCCTAGATCAGTTCCCTTCTCTGATCTGCAACTCTATTTCCTCCCCCAGTTTATTTGGCTACTTGTATAAGAAGCAGACAGCTCTTAAAACAGCTGCATCCTGTGTATATTACTACTAATATAATTGGTTTATAAAAGTATTATAGATTCACCATATATAACAAACAGTTCTAAATAACAGCCACACACCTTATCCTTTATAAAAAAAAACCAAACAGTATAGAATCATATTTAAAAGTCACTTGTGAGAGAAGATGAGTACTCAAAGTAGGCACACACTGCTGCCCCACGTCCCATGAACCCAGAAAGTTTTCTTTTTATCGCAAATAACTAGAAGACCAAAAGCAGCCCTGAAAAGGGGTTTTGAGATTCTTTGTGAAAAAGCCCTGGACAAAGCATCTCAATTAAAGTACTGAAGTTTCAACACGGAAGAGGAGGGATGAACGGGAAAAAAACAAAAACAACCAACAACCAAACAAAAACATACGCATTAAAATTATTTGTAAGAAGTACAGGGATGATAGCCAGAGAAGCAAGACCCCAGCACTGCCCATCTTCAAACATGCTGCTTGCACAGGGACTGTTGGAGGCTGTGCTAAGGGAAGAAGAGGGAATAGTGTGCCTCAACATGGCTGTGTTCAGAGATATCCAAGAGTTTATATAAAAACATATATATATTCTTGAGTATATATTATTGAGTATAAACAAGGGTAGGAATAACAGCAATACATAAGACTACCTAAAACTCAAGGCTACAGAGATCCAGAGAGAGAAGCACCTCGGAAAATAAAAGAATTGTCACATGCTGGAAGTTAAAATGGATGAGCTAACGGTCTCTCCTAGCTGTAAAAACCCATAATAGACAAATCCAAAATTCCAGGCAAATAATCTCCATCACTTACATATTATAAAACAAGCCATCAAGGCACACAATGGTTTTGAAGATGGAAACACAGGAAAAATGGGGCAGGCAGAGGAAGTCACCAGCTCTCAAGTAACCTACTAGAGATTACAGCTCCCCTTACTCCACAAGCACCTTGCTTTGAGTTTATTCCAAATTCAGATTACCTTCCAGTTTTTCTGCTCCATTTTTAAGTCCCTCAGAACACACACACTGCCAATATCCCATTGATTTCAATGAAACAGCCTATGGAGAAAGAGGGGAAGGCCAGTGTCGCCAGACCCTTGGCTTTGAGAATCTTCCAGGAGGAAGCACAACTACACCAAGTTTCTTCCTATTTGTGGCAGTCATGTTGTTAAAAGCACTGCTTGTGTTTGTGCCATGTTATAAGGCCCCTCTGAGAGGGGGAAAGATAGGTCAACAGGATCGTTTAATTTGGACTCAATAGCTACAGAAGAGAGCAACCCTGCTGGAACCGGTTCATTCTTGGGGGCTGAGTTAGTCACCATTATTTCAGCCCCCTGGAGAGCTCAGCAGGCCAGAATACAAATTAAAAGATTATAAATAGCACTGAGCAAGGGGGTTTTGTTACCCTCTCCGATGCAGCACTGTGCTGACTGACCTGCATTCAGGTTTCACCATGAATCTGAAATTCGGCTCAAGCCTCCAAGAAAGTTCAGGGAAGTGTCAGCACCACCCAAAGTGAGGGCTGTGACTTGGGATAGCCCCCTCACCTTTTTCTCACGATTCCAGAGAAAGATTTACAACTTCAATCCAGATGTAAGTGCTTCTTACCACTTACAGTGCTAAAACTTGTAGGTTTGGTTTAAGGTCACTCTTCTAATGGAGAGCATGTTCTGGTTTACTTACAAGCCTCAAACTGATTCACTAATCTTTCAGAAAAGGACCATTTTCTTTCAGACCATTAAAAGAGAACTGGTCTACCATGATTGAAAGATTTTTATTTTTTTTCCAGGCCTTCCAGTTGCAAACCAAAATGCCTTCCCTATAATTTCAGTCAAAAGACTGAAGCCCTGGCTCAAAGCCCCACTGCCCTAGGTGGTATAACTTCAAGTAGCCAGAATGACACCTTCTACCTCAAAAAGCTCACAATTTCCATATAAAACAACTGACAGCTGATGGCATGTCACCAAATAAACTATAATGACTAATCCTGCTTTTACAAAAGGAGAGGTCATCAGAATAACAGACCATTTTGCAGTACTGGGGTCTTCACAGTGCCAAGTCATTTCAAGTATGGCAAGCATCAGTATAACAAATTTGAATTCATCGTCATGAACCCACCAGTTTCCAGCAAAAAGGAAATAAAACAAGCAAGACAGCTGAAACCGTATCAATTTAGAGTTAAGACAAATGCTAAAACCAGACCTCTTAATACAGTGTTTCCCAGACCAGAGGGGAGGGTTACTTGCTCTTCATCCTCCCCTCCAGATTTTGCGCAGAAGAGCTGTGAAAACTGACTGGTCTGAACAAAGGGATCCTTCACAGTTATCCAGAAGCCTTTAGAAAAGGTTCATGTTAAATGTCACACTTTATGCTGCTATCTCACAGGCCTCAAGGAAGAATGGAGCTTATGTCAGAGTCAGTATTTGTTTTTCCTTCCGCAAAGACACACACTTCAGTGTGAAGGCTTCTCGGAAAGATACATTTCTTGAACAAGACAGCAGTATGAAAAGGAGAATGCTGTCAAGATTCCTCTCCCCCTTTTAATTACAGAGTTTTAATGTAACACTTGGGGTAATAAAACCAGATTATTCCACCAATATTCAAGCTGAGCAGGGTTTAGCACACAAAAGCTCTCACCAAAACCCATGGGATTCAGAAAACCAAGCTGCTGAATGCAAGTGGAGACCGCAGGATCTCACTCAAAGGGAATTTATAGAAATAAAAGCCTCTCATCTCTACAGAGATCATTTAATAATAACACCACCGCTGCCGCACTGCTCCTAGATGGCCAATCTCTGCTTAATAACACTGATGCTATGGGAGGCATCTCTGCTGAGCAAGGATTCAAAACCTCCCAATTCTCTGGTACACGCTGCCTCTCCTTCCTCACCACCTCCAAAGAGTCAGCATTACCCCATGCACCCACTCTGTACCTGCCATACACCTATTGCTGTCCTTCCACCTAGGCTCCTGATACCTAATCATGCAGACAACACCAATGACTAACATACTGGTTTGCAAACACAACCAGACTTGTGGCTCTTCCCACAGGCATTTACCAGATTATTTTAGGAAACGGTTTGCACAGATGGCAGCAAGTTGCTGGAAAACCGTTTAATCCTACTCCATGTGCTTCGGAGACAGCATTATTCTTAGAGCAGGCAGTACTGCCTTGATCTGTTGTACCAAACTACAGATTTATCAGCCTTGGTATTATTAGACACTGGAAGTTTACTCAAAAAAAAACCCAAAAACCAACCTACCAGTGCCAAGGCACTTTTCCTAAGCATTGGTCAGTATGAGTGTGCACCCCTCAGCAGGAATGCCAAAAAAGTCTTAAGACAGGCAGAGCTGAGACTGCACCAAAGTGGCAAGGGTTGGCCTGCAGCAATCCCTTCCAGACATGTTCCCACAGACAGCAACAAATACAACAGCCACTCAAGCAATGATGCTCACACAGCTGCAGAATCATGGCTGGCCCTGCAGCAAATTGACACTGCTCATCTAAGGACAAGCCCCATAGGACAATCCCCAATCTGCCATCACCATAGCTAGCTTGAGGACAAAGTAGGCCTCCTCTGCTCCCCAAACCACCCAAAATCCACTTGCAGGCTATCAGCTGGACCTTGGTAGGGGACCCCACCCTGCAGCAGGAGCTCATGCAGTCTTCCAAAACTAATTTTTTTTTCACCTGCTCAGACAACACACAACATGGTTTGCAATATTCTTGCTACTCAGGGATGGATGTGTCTCAACACTCAAAACCGGCAGGAGCTAATAGCAAAATAGCTGGGGATTCAACCTGCACTGCACAAATCTACAAAATGTCCCATAGCCCAAAAAAAACCACCCAAACAACCAAAACCAAAAGAAACCCACCGAAACCAAATCTCCTTCCAAGGAAGACATTCACCTGCAAAGCCTCCTTTAACATCCAGAATTCAGAGACACAGAGTAAGCTCTGGAGACATGTCAGGAAAGGGACAGGAACACAGTATTTTAAAAAGTAGGTTAAGTGAAGTTGAGATAAGTACAGTCTGTTCAACACTGAAAAAATCCACATTTCTTTCAAGAGGATCCTCAAGTCAGCTGCCTGAGATGCTACACCTGGGCAGAGCCACCTGCAGCAGTCTTCCATGAAAAGATGAGAGGATCAGAAAGCAACAAATATGAGAAAGCAGTTACAACAGAACAAAATGTCATGGCATATGCCCTGGACATCTCTTAATTGCCATCTGGAAACAGAAAATTTTATTTAATTTATTTAACAAAACAGTCTTCCTGCCTTAAAATTCAGAGGGCCCAGCATAGACAATGACATGCACTAGGCACTCAGATGACTCAGACCAGCTAGAGGGGTACATGTGGATGACAACACATCTGGCTGAGCATCTTTCCTACGGATTGCACCCAAAAAACATTTGCAAATTTCAATACAATTACAGAACAAAAATTTCTAACAAAAGGAGAAAAGGAGAAAACAGAACAAAGGCTACATGGAAAGCACTGCTTTAGAAATAAGGTATTTCCTTTCCAGAGTCAGGCTCCATCCCATCACTGCCCATACCTGGTGGAACATCCACTGATGGCAGAGGATTTAGGATAGAGCCCATATATTGGACAAATTTTGTCAGCTTGTAAAGGGGAAAGAAAGATGCACACAACTTGTTTCAATTTCTAGGCTTTAAATAAGATAAACCACATGCTTCCAAAAATGCAGGAACCTCAAGGCACATTCATATTTCTGTCAAAGGTGCAACTAACACATGTCAGCATACCTGCAGTATGTTTAATCAACCTGACTCAAGTTCCAGAAAGAGTGACAAGGGAGCCTTGTCCTTCCATAGCCTCACTGCTATTGCTGCCATGACAGACTTGATCAAAAGCAGCTCTCATGCTGTAATTATAATTACAATTTACAGTACTGGAATGTTTATCTTCAGACTTTCAATATGATTTAAACTGCTATAGGAACAATTTACTTAACTAATCCCACCTTTAAAGGTGTTCATGCAATAGAAAAGCCAAATTTTCAATTACTTTTAGTAGAGCTATCAGCCCTAACAGGCATGCAGCCACAAAGTAAAGTCTGATGGACTTCGCTAACATCAAAAGCAAAGACATCAGATCCTCAACTGTCTACAGCCACTGCAGTTTTCTGCTCAGGCCTCAACTGCATGTGTTCCATGGTCTAAGAACTACAGTGCCCCTGGGACTGGCTTGCAGGCAGAACTGGCACCCCAGCCTCACAAGCAGCAGTGCCACGAAAAGTATAAGAAGAAAGGAGATCTCTTTAGAGCCCAGAAATTCCCCACATAAAAAGAAAAAAAACAGGCTGGCTCCTAGATTACCTAAGCAGCATCCAGAAAGCTGGCTTGGGTATCCTAGTGATATATCGCTGGTAGCTGATTATCTTCTGCAATTTCCTGCTTTCTTAGACAGTGAGTCAAAAGAAACATTTCACTTTGGGCTAACAACGTGACATTGACATCTACAGTAAGATCTTCTTGCTGCATAGCTAGTGGTGACAAATTTTAACGTTACCACCCAGTACTTCAGGCTGCAACACCTATTTTTTATTGGAAGCTTCTTGCATTTTTCTGTTGGCAGTCTTTGAGACACAGCCAGGCCACAAAGATTAATCTGATCATTTGATTTCCATGATCAATCATCTCCTGATAAGCAGCTTTCCCCCCACCTTTCACAAGAGCAGTTATTGCCCAGCCCTGCCCTTAATTCATCACATCAAATTTGATTTCTCATATCATGCTCTGACAAGTTGAAGATACAGTCACAAATAAGCACTGCCTTGACACACATCAGCTAAACCGGGGGACAGCAGTCGAGAAGGAGAGCTGACAGTTTGGCTTGAAATTAGGTCCAGAGTCAGTCCATTGTCATAGGAAGGTATCTCATGCTACAAGGAGAGATACAGCTGGTTGTCCTGACCCCCTTGTCATGGAACTGGTGAAAGGATGATGAGAAGAAAAAATGCAACCTCCTGCTCTCTAAAGAAAGTCCTCTTCCTTCTCTTTCCACCATCCTGCTTCAGAGCCCAAAGGGGAGCTTGCTTCCAATACCACCTTGCCATGCTTTGCCTTCAAAGTGCCACTGAACCCTCGCTCTGGTAACAAAAGGAGAAATTGCCAGCAGGGATTATAACACAGACAGCCCTGGCTACAAACAACCTAATTTTCCCCAGAGGCAGGCTGTGTATGCTTTCTGTTGTTCAGAGCCATCTGCAAGGAACTGGATATTTGCAAATAAAAGGAGATTAGGACAAGGCATTAATCCAGCGTCTGCTGCTCATTCATGCTGTCCCCTGAAAGAGAGCCCAGATACAACATTTAAGTCCTAACACTCAGTTCTGATCTGCTGGTAAATTAAAAAAAGAAGACAATAATTAACAGACACACAGAGTTGGGATATTACTTTTTATACCAACTAAGCCTCAGGAGGGCAATAAGACATAAAGCTGCTAAGGAAACAAAGTGAGATTCCCTCTGGAGAAGGGCAGCTCTCCCTCAGCTGTGCCCACCCATGCACCAAGCACCATCAGAGATGACACTATGTGGCCAGCAATGGGGTGGGAGCAGAAATGGCAATAACTTGTCCAGAAACCCTTGCTCTTAGGAAGGCCTAACTTCTTGAAGTCTAGTAAAATATCACAACAAGGCTATTGCTCCCAGAGTTAGATAGCAAAGGCTTCTGATACCCTTGGGAATTGCTTCTGCTGTCAGATGGGAGGACATAGCAGAAAATGGCATCCACAGCTTCTACAGAAAGCTCTGCTCTGTGCACAACACAAGAAAGCAAGAGCATCAACCCAGCAAGCTCACTCCTACTTTTTATTTGGGCTTTCTTCATAACCACAGTAACTATGTGGCTGTCAGTGATGCTTTTCTGAAAAGAAAAAAAAAAAAAAAAAAGCTTGGGGAAAAAACATCCAGTTCAGAAACACAGATGAAAAGCATTTCATCTCTGTGTATTGTCTGTTTTTCTACCAGCAGCCACTTTTCACAGAGGATTTTGCCTGACAGAGCTGATAGGCGCTCACCACTGCTCAGATTATGGGTTTGATACCTTTCAGATGTAGCTGGAGCATTCAGCGTTCAAAGGCATCGCACACGTGGCACCACCTGCATCCTCTGCCTTGGGAATCGAAAGCACTCTTCACATTACAAATACTGACTGTGGACCACTGCCATCTGATGCTTTCTATTCAGCATTTTTTTCAACCTAATTTCATTTCCTTTAAGATGGAAAAAAGACAGTTCATTAGAGTCACTTTCCACAGCCTGCTTAAAGCACTGATGTGCAGACATACATTTTGATGGGTCCAGGTCTCACTACTTTACCTGGAGTTGCAGGTCTTTAGCAGATAGCAACAAACCAGTAAGCATTACCTTACAGTGCCTCATGGATTCATAGTACCTCCGCAACCTGGAATAATTCCACCTTACTAATGCAGGAACATCCATCCCATGCTCAGCAAACCAAACTTCCCTGCCACCGGCATTCATTTTACTAACATCTTGGAAAAAATAAACTCAGTTTTCGGGTGAAAACCAAGAGAAGCTTAGGAGCAGGGAGAGTCGTGACTGGGTGGCCCCTTTGTTGCAAGTGGTGTCTCACAGCCCTATTTGTGACAGACCACTCATGCCAAGCGAGCCCAAGGTTTAGGCAGGCTGTGAGGGGGTATGCCACTACCTACACTCACCCCAGGAGTCATTTTGGCCCACCACCACTCAGACCCAGTCCTCCTCTATGACCTTCAATTACAGTCCCTAGCAGCTCCAGGCCTCCCAGCCAGTCTCCCTTCTAGAAGCGAGGCACTTCTTTTCCATGGACCCACCTCCCAGATCAAAAACCATTTCAATCCCATTTGGAACCAGCAAGTCCAAACAGCCTAACTGCCTTATGAGACAAAACAGGGTCCTGGACATCAACATTCAAAGAAAAATAGGTATCTACAAAGAGCACATATCTCACAGATGCAAAGACTACAAGGAGGTAGGCTTACTCCAGCCTGGCATGGCCACCTTCTGAGGTGACTACAAGGTAAGCTGGCTGCAACTCCTAGAGGAGCCTTCCTGGGGACACAGATTTCCTACCTCCTTCATCAAGTGTTTGTGAAACCAGCCCAAGCATCACTCAACCCAAGCAGTCTTTTAGCATCCAAGTGGCACTAAACCCACCCTTACGTTGTCATGCCGTTAGTTTAAATCAGTTTTACAGCCAGCTCCCCGATCAATAAAATGCAGAAACATGACTGGAGAAAGGAATTAGCATCTGTAATCTCGTGATTACATAAATCCCTTTGGTCAATCAGTTATTAATGGTTGTTATATTTATTGGGGTTTATAGCAGGCCTACAAACCTGAGCCATCAGAAGTAGACATCGAAGAAGACACTGTAAAAAAGCTATTTGATTACTGACTCCTCACTGCAAGTGCTGACAGAATACAAATTTGGCTTGCTCTCCCTCCTGTTAGCGAGACTGCTAATGAGATTGCCAATTAAGAGCCAATTTGAAGACCTTGGAGGGGAAGCTGTCAAGAACATGAACTCCCATGCCTGAGGAGCAGCTGTGGGACTTGTGACAAAGGCCACATCCAATGCTTCTTGACGACACCACCCACTGACCCCTTTATCTCCCACAACTCATTCCTCTCTCCCAGCAAATACAAACACTTGTCACACATGCATATTACGGCTTCTATGGCATGGACATTGAAAATAAACACATGCTGAAGAGTAATAAAACCTCCCTTGCTCCTCATCATTCTGAGACCGTACTAGGTCAGATGCTGGAACTACTAGGAAAGTACACAAAAATAATAGTAATAAAAGAAAAAAGTCACTAATTTCACATTATCGTGTCTAGTTATTTGGGCATACATTTTGTATTTTTGGATGCGTGTGTTTATAATTCTATTAATTGAGGACAGTTTGGACCAGAGAATTTGGGCTTTTAACTCCCTTCGGATATATTTCTGTGCATGTTCCTCCCCACATCAGCAATTAACTTCATGCAGCTTATGAAAGGCAAAAGCATAAATACTACATCAGGCCAAAGCTTCTGATAACAAAGCTTTATGACTTCCAGTACAGCTGGCCCCAGGAACACGTACAGTCCACTGCTGGCCTCAGCACACGCCACTGTGACAACTCAATGGGGTGCAAACATGCAAGGGCTGCAAGCATCTAGTGTGGCAGACAAATCTTTAAGCAACTATTTCCAATACACCCATTGGACTACCTTGGCCTGTCATTTAAACAGACAATTTCATTTCAGAACCACTCTACACTGTATTTGTTTGCACTTTTCTTCCTGCCCAGTCATTCAGCTGGTAACTAACAGTAGCATTTCCAACAGAGAACTGTGACCAACACATATCACCCTTGAAGTATCCCCCTGTGACTGCACATAAAGGTTGAATTTTATTGCAATGCTCACATCCAAGGGTCTGTTGGGAGGAGATCAGGAGCTGGACTCCTGGTCTAGATTTTTCTTGCAGATTTATCAGTCCCCCATTTATTTCATCGCACCACATGATGAGTAACCCTCTGGAAATAACCTTTAGCAGAAAGCTCTGTTACCGAAATAAAGAAATGCCATAGTTTCTCTGAAACCATATCCTTCTGCTGAAACTAATTACGAGAAAGCTGTTGCTTAATGAAAGTTTGCTTTAATATGACTTATGCTATTCATAAGTTTGCTTTGGACAGCATCCAGGTTTTTTAAATTAAATATTAGCAGTCTGTTAGCCTATCAAACAAACCTAAGCATGTCAAGTTAGTATTTTAATAGTGTTTTTTCTTCTCCTTCCAGCCTAGGTTTGGCTTACTAATTGACTTGCTGCTTTAAAGTCAGTAAACTCAAAAGTCTGAGGAGAAGATGTCACACTTTAATGGTTTAGGAGTGCACACTTTGTCTGGGTGATTGATGGATCAAATGTGCGCTGAGGAATGCCGCAATGTTTCTTTCATCATTTCTGCTTCTCACAGAGCTGAGAACTGGACTATCTCTAAACCTCTTTGCTGCTAGCAACAATAATCAAATTATCTCATTCATTATAAATGTAAAATCCATCTTACTGTCCTGAAGTGATGTTATTGAATTGACATTACTGTGTGAGCACCAAAGGTATACGTGCAAATTTATCACCTAGAATGTCATTGAATATATGCACTAGGCATGCTGGGCTCTCTCTGGCTCATTACACTCCTTTCTGGTTATTGCCATCCCCAACCTGTTTGGCAAATGACATACGGAAGAGCTGCAGAGATACGGCAGTGACAGGTCCTTCAAAAAATGCAGGCAATAAATGGCATAACATTCACAGATGAATGGTAAAGAAAGGGTGACAGGTTAATCGAGGGCTGCACATCTGACAAAAGGCACAAATGTAGATGGAGTGCACTTATTAAAGCAATATTTAATATTTTCAGAGTGCTTTTCAACTATAATTATTTACTTTCAGTGCTGCCTAATCAAGTAAAGGACTGCGATGTTTCTGATCTCAAGATGGGGGCTGAAAGGTAGAATAGGATTTTAATAATATGTACACTCTCCCAAGCGACTAATACAGGTTACACAGATATTCACACACCTATATCAAATCTGCTAGTGCAAGAACAGTATTTCTGACTGCAGGCCCTGCCAGTGGGATGTGAAAGTCAGGGAGGTTCTCTAAAGCGCTGACATCGCATTTATTAAAGGTTTTACATATAAAGCTTAGTTAACAAATCTGCTGACAATGCATGAGCCAGAATAAAAGCCTGCTCCTTCTCCAGAGCAGCGAGGCTCTCCCAGATTAAAGGCAAGCAGAAAAGGTGCTGAAACTCACTGAGGTCAGGTAAGGGGTCTGTCAGAGACATATATCTACCCCACGGCTCCCAGAGAGGACTACAAGAAATCCCTTGGGTTGCAGAGCCCAACGCACCTGAGCGTAAGCAATCAGAGAAAGAAAGGGGCAGGAAGGATCAAAAGCACTGCCAATACCCTTCAGCCCTGAAATAGTAGAGGATTTCTTATATCCCAGCGGACAGCCGGGGATTCCTTCCTTCAGCAAAGGAAGATAAAGCAAAGCCTCAGTGGTGCTAGCAAGTCTGGAGAGGATGAGAGTCCCCTTCCTCTCCCCAGATCTGGGGAGCACAACTCGAGGTGACAAGCAGGGCTGGACAGCCAGGTACCCCAAACACAGGCATGCTCTCACAAGGAGCTGCTGGCACCTTCCCAACACTGAAGCACAGGTTTCAGCAGGACTCAACTTGCACTGTGGTCACTGCACAAAGTATCTGTTACCAACGTTGGTTGGGAATTCGTCTTCATTTCTCATCCCCACAGCTCTTTCAAAGTCCCCTGTGAGCCTAAAAGAGGATGCTGGGTGCTCTACCCTATAAAAACCTTCCTGTCCTGCCACAAATGAGCATGGTTTCATTGCAGTGACTATGTCTTTTGTTCATTTTTTGCACATCACCCATGGCAATAAAAGAAGGAAAAGGTGCTGAGTTATATCCAGTCCTGTGCTGCATCTGACTGTATTACATGCCAGTGGCAAGGTGGACTTGCAGACGCCAGCTGTGATTTTCCCTCTGTTCTCCCCACTTCTAACTTGTACAATCGCTCTTGTGTATCTTCGCATTTAGACATAACTCTTAAGACTGCTCATTTATCTAGAAATCGTCCTCACCATAATGAGAAGTCAGGAACACTGACTCCCCCCTCCTTGTTCAATAGAGAGGCAGAGAAAATGAAGCACTGATGACACAGGTATTGCCTGAATAGATAGGTATGTACTTCAGCTCTTGCCTTCGGAAAGAATCAAGACCAGGGTCGCCCAAAAGCACAGTCTCCCCCCTCATTTTTGAGGAAGAGAGATCAATTCCACCTGTGTCAACACTGCAGCTCTGATATTTCATAGGATAACCTACCAGTAGGGATTTAGTCACATCCAAGGAGAGCTTTCTTGGCTCACCCTAGCCAGGGCCATTTGCAGGACAGTTGTGCTTGCCTTTGTTCCTCATCTTTTCTTCAGACCTTCCTGGCGTTGCCTTCCTTCCCCCTCCCATGCTCTGGGAAGGATGCTGAATGCTGATGAGACAATACTTGATCCATCTTCAAGCACTTATTTTCAGGCAATTAACTTGGCATCATAGAAGCACTTAAGAAACCTGGCTTTCTGGAGTGGGAGACAACTGACTAAAAAGCTAAGCAAGGTAGTAAATTATTGTTGAATGACTAAAAAAAAAAAAAAAAAAAAGGGGGGAGGAAAAAAAATAAAAAGAATCTAACACTTTGATAGAAGAGATTTGCTGCTGTCAGACCAAATCTGAGATCTGACAAAAAAAGGCAATCTTAACAGTTTGAGCAACCATTAGTGAGTCCAATACTGGCCACTATCAATCGTTGTCTATAACAATTATGTTTTGCCATTTAAATATGGATGCCTTCTTTTCTGACATGTCCTGATTGTATGTCACTAATGCATCCTTGGAATAATTAACCAAGGCAAACCATCTATCTATTTAGATAGTGCACATTAATGTTCAAAGGCTTACCAATCACCAGTGGTCTTTCACCACTAACTATTCCTGCTATAATACTGCTTTTCTACTTCCAGAGGCAATAATTTACACATTATTTACTGGGTCTTAAATTGAATATAGGGAGCAGAACCAGAAGCAAATAATCCCATTTTCAGAAATCAGAAATTCCCAAGTCTTCCTTGTAGTATTATTTTCCTGCCCCAAAATTCACTTCAAAGATGCATTTGTTTTTCATTCCTCACATGCCAACATCAAGGCTGTCCGTGGTTCCCAGGAACAGGGTATGAAAAAAAGCCAGTCTGGTACCACCCGAGCAGTCCCTCTCTGCTGGGGCCCTGGGTCTTCCCTCCATTCCATACTTGGCTTGAGCAACAGTGGGGATTTTTTTTTGAGATCAGAAGCATGTTGATTTTGCAGGCACAGCTTCAGATCTAAAGTGAATAAATAAATATCAGTCTTCCCATGCATAGCTTACAGCTACTTTCCATGTTTTTCAGTGGATCTCACTGCAAAACCCTACAGCCACAAGAAATCTAGACACACCTGCTGTCCTTTAAGAAAAAAAAAAAAAAGTTCTTCACCTTGCAATGTATCTTACTGGCCATTCCAACTACCTCCTCATCTCATGTGTTCTACTGCCACCAGTCAGCAATGTCGCAGAGCTGGAGTTCCAGTGCAGCACTCTGCAGGCACAGGTACAGGTACTGGGGCTGCTTTCAGAAACAAAGAAGAAGAATGTAGGCACAGACAAGGAGGTAAAGAAATTCCCCTATTCTCCCTGTTTTCAAAACCCCAAAATTAAAATTGTTTGCTTTTTGCCTCACTGAATTGGCATAATAATCTAAAACCAACATATGAAAGTCCACAAGGTACATACAGAAAAAAAAAGACCTGCCACCCTCCTATCCACTGACTCACACAAAGAAGCAGGGATCTCAAACACCCAGTAAGCTTAATGTTGTTAATTATGACTTATTGCTATTAACTACTGACTGTTATAAATCAAGCCCTCCACATTCTAATACTTTATATAAATACATCACAGCTCTTGCACAATAGCATCCTACTTGCATACATTTACATTATTCCCTCAAAATAAACATATATTTAACAAAAATTATTCCATGAAACACTATCTGTACAATCCTCTTAGGAGTTTAAATGGTACAAAACCTAAAATAAAGGCAGACAATATCCTTAATGGGAAATACCTTTAAGGCAGATGGTCCATGGCATACCACAGTTCCGGGGCACAGAGGCTACCTTGAAGCCACAACCCTCTACGTATTACAGTGTACAGAAAACCAAGATTCAGGGCATATAAGAGATGGAGCCAGAGCCAAACTGCCCTGCTTTCCCAACCTGGTTGTTCTCTTTCTACAAATAAACATCATACTACCACCTGGTATGAGCTGGTATAGCTCCAGAGATACAACAGGGCCAAATTCTGAAAAAGTACCTGGCTTGCTATTTTCACTAAGAAATTCATTTTTAGGGGTAAATATGTCATTTATATTGAGACTGAATTATCAGTTGCACACAAAGCAGCTGAACAGCATTCAGGAGGAATTATTATGCCCTCCACTTCCCACTTCCACCTCCAGCCGCGTCATACACACCTGCATGGACTTCAAGGGCACCAAGCCATGTCAAGGGTCATTGCAAGCTGCCCCAGCACTGCTTTCCAGGATACCTAAGACACTAGTTCTGCTGCTGTGAAACCCTTTGTGATTACTGCAGGATGGTCAGGGTTAACCGTCAGTTCTCAATACTGGAAAATAAAAGCTACTTGCTCTCCTGGACTTCTCATACACTCCTGGGCATGTTCTCCTCCTTTCATTTAACTGAGAACACCACAGGTTCCAGCCACAATAGCATCAAGGAAAACAAAAAGCTACTTTCCAACATCTATTATCTTTTCATTCAAACAGCCATCCTAGGCTAGACCAGAGGTCTAGACATGCTATTATCTTCAAATATTACCTACAGGGGATGCCTAGCCCAGAGCATTAGGAGTGGACAACAATTTAGCCACAGCCCTCTACGTGCTCTCACAGACTCCAGCAGTCCAGGGACCTGAAATTAAGCAACACACAGTTCTGTACATAGGTCCTTCCAAAACTAACCATTTTCACTAGCACTAATCCAGCTGCAAAAATATTTGTTAATGCTTCATTAATGCCAAATGAGCCCTGCAAGCATGCAGGTTTTGTTAAGAGATCCTGAGATACTTGAAAGATAGGGTGGGCTTTTTTCTCTTCTGTTTTGGTTTTCCTGGCCCTTCTGTCCTCCCCTTAAGTTCAAAAGCTGGTAGCAATTTAGAATTTACAAAGCATGCACGTACACATGTGCCTGTGCATGCACATAAGCCAGAGTCACTGAGCCTCTTTTAGGGAAAGAATCCTACCTCAAGAGTCTAGATTCAGTCCTCGACAGTCAAAACGTGGTGTTTGCTGGCTAATCCTAATGAAAGCCTCAGGCAAAAGATTTCATCCAGGCAGAAAGAACACAGCAACCACTATATACCAAAACAGAATCAGGTTTGGAAATACTTAGATCCTGCTGCCCTGGGGTCCCACATAGCACCTGCCTATAGACTAGAGCCCCTCCATGCACCAACTGTACCTTGTCATTGCCCTAAATGGGAAAAGCAAGGGATTTTAGGCCCGTTCTCCAGCACTTAGGGACTTAAATACAAGCATAATTCAGGAAAGCATCACAAGATAGTTTACTTTGTGACATTTGTGCCATTCAGGCATATAATCACCCCCCAAACTCCCCTATCTATATGTACCAAAAAAGGACAAACTTCTCAACTTGTCAGGGGTTTGACACAGGGCTAAGCAAGCAAATATTTCATTACTGCCTTTCTTCAAGTGCAGTGGACCACACTAAGTCACTTTTTTTCTCTCTTTTCATGCCTATGCAACGAGGCTGGACGCACCACTGCCACAGTCTGTGATTACATGTGACATTCAAACACGTTTTACAGAGGAGACAAGCACCTTCACCCCATTCATGCGGGGTTTCTACCTACTCAAAGAGATGCATGCATTTTACCAAGGACCACGCTTAAGTCACCCAATCCATAGAAAGAAAGATTGATGGGAATAAATGAAACTTTGCCAGGGAAACC
Source organism: Athene cunicularia (assembly GCF_003259725.1). Taxonomy (NCBI): domain Eukaryota; kingdom Metazoa; phylum Chordata; class Aves; order Strigiformes; family Strigidae; genus Athene; species Athene cunicularia. The sequence goes on along the minus strand of NW_020799099.1, from coordinate 12,204,013 downwards.
AAACACAATGGAGCAGAGATGGGGGCAGTTGCATATGGCCATAAGCCCACGGAACCTCATAGCAGGATTATAAACACCACTTGCCTTCACCACAGGCTTTGTAGTTCTTATGAGCCTGAGAAGGATGGATTTCAGCATGTTAAGAACCTAACAGAATACCAAAAGAAATGGCATGCTATGTGTGGTTATATGATCTTCTGGTTTACCAGAGGATTTTGCAAACTCCTCCAACCCTTTCATGGTAGATCCATGAAGATTATAATGGACATCCACACTTGGTTGGGGATTTTTAAGTCTCCCAACTGCAAAGACAGACTCACGGGCTATACAAGTACTGCTGACTGGCCTGCCTAGCTTTTAAATTTCATGAGCCCTGAAATGAACAACTAACTCATGGAGATTATAAAACATATCATTTTGCTAGAACAGTTTGTCGGCTCAATAAAACCTGAAACAAAGGGCTTGCGAAGTATTTTAATTTTCACTGGAGGTGTCGCCTGCAGAGTTTACAAAGTATATCAACAAACTTGGATCCAGATACATTTTGTAAGTCTCAGATTTGCACAGGTTAGGTGGAGCCCACCATAACCAGTACAAAGCTTATAGCCTGCAAAACTTACATCAGCAGAAAAAAACCCTGAAAAACTGTCAAGTTTGTGTATTCCTTCTGTAATACCAGGAGACCTCAAAATCACCAAACTGCATACTGAGATGATACACAGACAAAAGAGGCGGCCTTTGCCTTTTCCTTAGATGCTGATGCAAAAAGGGGAAAAACTGCAACCCAGCACTTGCAAGCTCTGGCACCCAATCACTAAAGGCAGTTTCCATGTACTCTTTCTCAGTACAGCAGTAGATTGATGTACGCTTAATATTCACAGAGGCTCTGGATCTGTTTAAGAGATCTTTTACATATTGAAAAACCTTTTCTGAAAACGCTTCAAACCCCACACTGAAGCAATGCTCTCCTTTTCTTAAACTATTTCCTTGGCCATAGAGAGAAACAGGTCATACCTCCCAAGGAAAAAGAGCCCTCTAATCCCCACCTCCTTCCTCCAGTAATTGTTTTGGAGAAGAAAAAAAAAACAAATTTCAAATTGTTTTGTGGTTTTCCCGCAGAAGTTTTAATAGCTTTCTCCAGGTTGTCTACTCCTTGCATAATAGTCAGAGCTATCCAAATGAAATTCCCAAGAGTTCAGCAGAATTTCAGCTGCTGAAAATGTTTCCCTGTTGAGGGTCCATGCCAAAAGTAGGTTAGAAGCTTTCAGATCAAGGATATTTCAATGTGTAGAGATTTAGAGATAAAAAGGAAAAGCGAGGGAGTACACACCATTTTTATATACTGTGGCTAGTTAGGGCCTCACTAAACACCTGGGTGCAATATAAGGCTTCTTTTTTACTATCCTCACTATCATACTTAGAACTTTTCAAAATAACTCTTATTATACATCTTTGCAGAACAGGCAGACTGGGGTTATTCACGTCTTTGTAAACACACGTTTTAACAGGCCATGAGTCTACATAGCTCAGAGGTGACAAATGAAGAAAGAAATAGACTGCCTCCTAATGAAGTTCAAATAAGGAAAGCATTTAATTATGCATACTTGTCCAATGCTTTGGACAGCATACTTGTCCAATGGTTTGGACACTGCTTTTAAAAGAGAGAGTGTGTCATAACTCAAAGGTATTTACTCTAATGAAAAACTACAACTGTTCAGGCTATTTCCAATGTATTCAAATAAAAGAAGATGGGTTGAGATTTCTCCCTTCAGGAAGGACATGCAGGAAATTACAATGCATCCAACCCTTCCCCCTCATTTTTTTGTCAGCAAATCCTATAAACCCACAAAATGCCAGGAATTAAATGCTAAGGTTGGCAATCTGTCATTGACATATGTTCCTGTCTTTTTTTTTTTTTTTCTCCACTGAGTCCTGAGATAAGGCTGCAGTTTCAGCCTTAGCATGGAATTTCTTAGCACCAGTAAGTATTTGGTGGCTTGCTTTCTGCTCCTTCCTTTTTCTCCTTCCCCTCCTCTAATCTATGTGATTTACTTCACTATCCCACAAGCCAAATTTTGAGGAGTCCTTGGGGGGAAAAAATAACACAGACTAACTTGCAGGAACTTGGAGGCACTCTGCGCACGTAACAGCATGCTCTGAAGCAACAGCACGACACCGGACAGCCCCATGATATGCTGCCATGACAAAATAGTTTCTTCCCTTTGGGAAACCCTCAGCACAAGCTGTCCAAACATTATTTACAGTTTCAAGTGTTGCGTTATTTATGACTGAAATTCTCCTTGTTCAGAAGGGAGAGCAACTGAGTAACTTATTAGGAATGTTCCTGGGGAATGAGGGAAAGGGGGAAATGAGATCATTCATAACTCCAGAAACATTTACAGCTTCTATGCAAAATTTAAAATTGGAGCATTACCAAAAAAACCCCAAACCCAACCCAAACAACCTTAAGCTGGTAGTTTGCCAAGCTACAGGTGGGTTTTGTGAGGAGGGAGAAGATTCCAGCTTTCTTGTTTGGAGAAGAGAGGCAAGCATGACTTCTGGGAAGATGAAATACTTGAGGTAGATATATTTACACAATATGTGGGAAGTGTGAACAGATGCTACCTAGGAGGCCTCTCTCATGACAGCATCTCCAAAACGCAAGAGGGTTTTCGATTGAATTTTGTTTGTGTGGTGGGGCAGGTTTTTTTGCAAGAAACAAAAATAACTTTAAGTGTTTTGCAATCAGAAATACTGGTTTCTAAGGCCTTCTGAATGCATCTATTAACAGCTTTTTCAGTAACTAATAGAAATAATTATTGCAGTCTTCTTACCTGTAGATTTCCAATACAGACTGACTCGGTTTGAGTATTGAACTTAAAACCATCAGGCGGCATTGGCAGTAGTGGTAAATACAACTGCTCCTGCTGACATCTCACCTGGTTACAGATGCTCCCCACAGCTCCAAACTCAGTTCAGACCCTGACCTTCACAAAACACTGGCCTGCAACTTTGCTAAAAGCAGAGGTTTTCAAATCAATAACAGGGAGATGGGTTTTTGCAAAGATACCCTAGGATAGGAAAGGCATGACAAGGCTCACCTGAGGCCAGATGGGCAAAGAAATCAATGAGAGAATTAGAAAGAGCAAACAGGACGCATGCCACCAGAACTTGTATTTAGTTCATTATAAAGCAGGGTCCACATCAGTAATGACAAAGAAACGATATCATGATTTGTTTGGTTACAGCTACAGGCATCATCATTTTGTGAAAAGTTGGCAGCTCCCAAATAGTTGACTTCCAGGGAGTTCAGTTAAATATAACCCTCTGCCTGAGCCAGGAATAAAATCTATTCCATTTAATGTGATTTCAGCTAAATCCGAAGAGTTAACAGCCAAAGAGCTACGTATTGATTATGCCACTTCCATTCCAATGAAAAGGACCTCACAGTAGCAACCAGAATCCAATATTTTCCTTGATTCCATTAAGTTCTGCTACAAAAAGTTTTCTGTTTACTTTTACTATAGAGTAGCACACTCAAAGGTATTCCTTCTGGGTTGTCCTGGACATTTATCAGCCCATACAACAAAGACACACATAAGACCATATCCTCATGCATGCAAACACTCTTCCACATACACTCCCCTTCCATATCCTTAGGGTAGGAAAAAAAAAAAAAAAAAAGAGACTGAATTTGTTTCAGTGGCTCAAACCAGCAAGGAAATTGGGCATGCTATACTGTTTTCAGACTGTCGGCTACACAAGTTACTCAAGGCTGCTGATAGGAGCACAGTCATTCATGCTGCTTTGCAAGAAAATAGAGAAATAAAAAAAGTGTGATATGCACATACATGAATACCCATATACACCAGAGAAAATGCCTGGTTAGATAACCTCTTCTACTTCTAATGTTTCACAGTGATTTAGCTCTCTACCCCAAGGGCTTGTAGGTAGATAGGCAAGCAGTCTTAATGCTCTACCCTAGCTCACTAAAAATACCCATCAGGGGAGCTCTCTACTGAAGCTGAGTGAGCATCATCCACGTTAAAGCAATCAAAAGTACATTCCACCAATGTACAGGTGGCATCCGTCCTTGTACATGGCCAATGCAAACACGTGTTCTTCATAACTAACTCTTAAAATTGGAAAGATAGTTTTCTGCAGTGATACAAGATAGAAGAAAAAAAAATACCCTAGGATGGTTATAAATCAGACTGCTTGACTTGCTGTAGTCATATCTTCAATTGATCATTACCAAAAACATAACCAGAAGTAACATGCTGTTCTTCTGGATACCCATAAGCTGACTATAGGTATCACAGTCACATGAGTATAAGGCTGAGTTATGGAGAGGGAAAAAAAAGAAAAACTGAAAAAAAGCATGCAGCAAATTCACATCTGAGGTCCATGGCTTAACTTCTCAGCTGTAGTAGCAGTTTTGTATAAGTGGTTTTCTTGTACTTGGTGTGGCTCCTTAGAGTAACAAGCAACAAAAGTGAAAGGAAAAAAAAATATCAAAAAAACCTTCTATTAGGTTCATGAAAATAGCTAAGTGGTAAGGGCTCATAAATATACTCTGCCCACTTCTTTCACCAGACTGTTGACCATGACATGCCCTGAACGTTTGCTCAGTGTTTGCCCCATCAGTCATTTTCAGCTCCACAGAATTCGGACCAAGAATCATGCTCGTGACAAAATAATACAGCTATGAAAAAACAATATAGCAATTCCTATTAGGCCCATGACATTACTTATACAGCTGCAGATGAGGAAACCAATGATCCCACCTCTGTACAAAGACAAAAATCCTTCTCCCTGAAGAGGGCTTTTAACTCAAGAGACTGATAAAACCTCCTTTAGTTTTGATGCTGTCCTATGTAGTGTCTAATCATCTTCCAAACATAAAAGGAGAAAGCAAGTCCAGTAACATTTATTGTCTTTTTAATTCAGTTTCAGTATCGAAGGAAATCCAAGTGCAACATAATTCTTCACAATCACCTTTGCCAGGCACACCAGGAGAGCAGAGATGCAGAGTTTCTAATGCAAACTTTATCAACACATTTAAATTTTTCAGATTTCCCCCTATAGAAAGATACTTGCTCCAGTAAAAGCATGAAGCTGACCTGCAGTTTCTGCCCACTTGGCTGTATTTTCATCCTCCTGCCCAAATTTAGAGAAGAAAACGGGCTGTCTGGAGGGGAGAAGTCCTGCAATGTCATAATTTTTGACTGCTTCATCAGCCTGATTGCAAGGCTCACAAGTAGAATTGCCTAAATTGGTGGCATTTAGTTAATAAAAAGTCAAGATTTAGTGCCAAATTAGTCTGCAAACAGCTTCGCATGACTAATGCTGGGCAAGCATAATTCTTCTGTCTTCACGAGCCCCACAAGCAGCTTTAACCTTTCTATACCAGAACTGCCATGTGAGACACCATCAACACAGTCTGAGTGTGTAAATCCTGCAGTCACACTACAGGAAAAAATGTGCTGCAAGAAAAATAATGTGTAAGGACATCATATGTTAACCATTCAAACTAGGTATGAAGCTCCAGTCATTATGTGTTTGCTAAAAACTTCAAGATGGACCTAATCATGAGCAGGAGCTTCACTGGAGTCAGATGTCCCAGAATTAAGTCTGCCTCCACCATGCGCTCTCTTTCTTTGCATAGAAAGAAATTTAGGGTCTTATGTCTTGGAAATATAAAAATAAAAGCACGGCCTTCTTAAACATCCAGCTTCCTCCTCCTCCACTCTACATGGAAAGCTTCCCCTTCTATGCTCTACCACATTTTGGGTCAGTAATCAAGGAAGTTCAATACAGTTTTTCCTTTGTTTAATTTTTTTGTCTACTAAGCTACAGACATGAAACACCACCTACATGCAGTTCCCAACTAAAATGCTTAATGCAACATCCAAAGATACCCCAGCCACACTCCCAAGGAAAACTTCGGAAAAGCCAGAGGAGAAACTGTTATGAGAAAAATCCCTCCTTTCTCTCTTTCACCCTGAGCCAAAGCATAGCAGTACTACTTGTTCCAGAAATACTCCTCAATCCTGCACTTCAAGACATCAGTATTTTGGTGAAATTTTCAGCTCTTTACTGCGTATACTCAACTCCCTATAACGCGAGACCTCAGGGGTACTGCACGAGTCAAATCTGAGAGTACAAATAGCAGGGCAAGAGCAACAAGTTATCAATCATCAAGCCCAGTTTACTCTTTAACACTTTTTTTTTTAAAAAAAAAAAAAAACGTTTTTAAACCCACATGACTTTTGACTTTGGTTTGGCACAAGGAGAGCAGCCTGGTTTCTGGTCGCTGTAGCAATATGTCCCCAAGATCCAGGCTTGCTCGCAACGTCATGTTGTCTCAGTTTCTCAGTTCACACAACTTCAACTTAACACACAGCTCCAGCCCTCAGCAAACAGATGCGAGAGGCTGGGGATTGATGTCAGCTTGCATCCAGCCCCCAGGTCCTCTTCAGGATACTGCCACAGGGAAAGCTAAGTGGGTGTTGGGGAATGGTGCACCTGAGTTACCGTGGACCAACATCTGGCTCATAACTCTGCGCCATGCTATTGCTCCTTACTGCTTTGATTTTAAAAGCTCCTATTTAGGGATCCTTAAAAAAATAAAAGCGGGGGGCAGGGGGGAATGAAACACCATTTGTAGGGTCTGAAGAATTAGCGTGTTTCCTCCATAATCATTTTCAGCCCTCGCAACTTCAGCGGGACCAGATTTTAAAACACAAGCACAAGTTACTCGCTGGGAAAATCCCCAAGAGAAAAGATCTTCAAGATAACCATTAACTCAGAAAAAAAAACAAGCTGCTCTACATGGGCAGACCAGAAGATGTGAACTGAAGGAGAAGGTCCAGCAAGAAGGTGGCACAACAGCTACTATTCAGCAAAGATAAGGCAAGGACTATCGTAAAATATAGAGAACTGTACATAGCATCACTAAAGGCATGACCATGTCTGTCATGTGCCTCATTAAGCCTCCCCTGGCCTTTTAATTCTTCATTTGGTTAAAACAACTGATCGTTCAAACTCTGTGTATTAACATCACCACTCAGTGCTCCTGTATATGGCTATAAATTAGATTTTATTCTACCTCGGAAACTGAGCCCACCTGGGTTTGGCCACTGCTTGGACAGAAGAAAAAATTGGGATCCCAAGCACCGAAGGCAAAACTGTTGTTGCTTCACTGATGTTTGTTCAACTGTGGAAAGGGTGGGCAGAGTCTAACAGTCAGGTTTTAGCAGCAGCCAGACTGGACGAGAGATAGTATTGCAAAAACCTTTAGTCTCCAGGACTTTATTACAACAGTGTCACTCATTAAGTGACTGATGTCACTGGAGTTACGCCAGCAGCAAACCACCACAAAGAGAAAAGAGACAGGCTTATAACCTCTGAGTTGCACCAGTGTATCTCAGAGCTTCAGACTTCACTTCACCATGAAGCTGCTATTTGAGGAAGAGAACACCACAGCACATGAATGCCAAGCACCAGATCAACCCCAAGCGTGACATCAGAGTCCCTAAGCCAGTTTCCTTTTAAATAAATCACATGCAGACTCATGCTGAATCGCCTCCCTGTTTCAGAGATTAAAACAAGATGCCAATTTGCTTAATGTGTAAAAATTAAACCGCTCCAAAATTAATTATAAACATTCTCCTCACTTAGCTGAAATCTATTTGGCACAACAGTCAAGACAGATTAAAACTCCAGCCTGTCCAGATCATTTCTCTGACTTAAGAAGTTAATACCTTGTCATATTACAGGTGACACGCTCGCCTCATTCCACTTTGCATAACATTAACTGCTGATTTTCTTCAGTACCTTGGTTAGGATCAAAATGACCTACATACACACTTGCTAATGTACAGTGCTGTGCAGAAACCAAAGCCAAGCGTCCTCATATGGAAAAGTGTGCAAAGATAGGATAAGACTTTTCTTATTTTAATATATATATGTATGAATATACACACATATACAGACACAGAAACTAGTTTGTTGGCAGTGTTTTATTTTATTTTTGGCAAATACTTGTCCTGGCCTCTTATGTACCAGGAACATAAACTAAAAAATGTTCTTGGCACTTTCCCTTGGAGAAACATGAGGAAATTTAACTCCCATATTCCACTATGTTTCTCTAAATGGGATTATTTTATAGACTTGTAAGTCTACAAAACTAGGGATCTTTGGTTTTCCTTCCTGCCTCAGTAGGGTCCCTGTCAAATAAGGATAACTCTTCTCTCCCACCTTTCGTCCATCTTTCCTACCTAGACCTGTATGTTTTTCAGGATGGAAATAGTGTTTATAACTAAAACCAAAGGGGCTCTTACCTTCACCCTCACAAAGAAATAAACACTAGCAACTCTGCTTGCATTTTAAACTATGGATACAACTTTCATAGAAATTTAGACAGAATTAAAATATCCCATTAAAAACAGAATATTGCATGCCAGGCTTGGTAAAAGGAAAGGAAGATCTCATGGAGGGCTTGTGTACACTGTAAGATAACACTATGTTAGAACATGATGCTTGAAGAGCATCGTTAACAGCAGGGATCAGCTTTTCACATGGTATGATCTGGCACTGCTCCTATAAGTTTTTTCCATGATACTTGCACAGATTTGCACCAGACACAAACCTCCTTGTCAGTCTATAAGGAAGCAGCTGGCTAAGTCATGAGTGCCCTCTGAAGGTACCATATTTTGGGACCATTCAAACAAAACTGACTGACACATATTCCCCCAGAAAAAACATTAAATAATTTCAAAATGGCTTTCCAGACTTAAAGTTTATCCAAGCTAAACCAACAACGTAAGAAGAATTTGTACTATGCTTGCATGAGTGCCGCATCTTCAAAAAAAAGTGCTACAGAAAAACAAACAAGCCAATACAGGGTTTACAGTCAGTGGCTGATATATACAGTATACAGGGTGGCACTGCATAGAATGTGCCATCCTGCCAAACGTTTACTTTAGGTATAGTATTTCCAGCTGTTTGCAATTCATTACCATGTGTATCCCATCCTAGTACATCTACACATCGCAAGTTCAAGATGGGGTGGGGGGAAAGGGGAGGCATAGTCACTACCTTTGCAATTCTTGCTAAATTAGACAAAATGCTCTTCAAGAAGCAAGTTGTTGAATACAAAAGAAAACAGCACAATGTTACTTGGGTATTTTTCCCCCAGAAATTTTCCTCAAACAAATTAGATAAGGAGTTTCTATGCAAGAAGTTTTGCTGGGGGAAAAAAATGTTGCCAGGATTCTTATTTTCAAAAGCATGTTTATCCATTCCTTACAAGTGGTATAAAGAGGTCATGACACAAGACTCCAGTTTGAGGGGAATAAAAAAAAAAAAAAAAAGGTCAGGGAAGGTCTGACATATGCTGTTCACAAGCAGAGCTACAGGATTTCCCTCCTCCTCTGTCGAAACCCTGTCCTACATTTCCCCATGCCTTGTGAGTCAAAATCACTTTCTCCAGGTAATGGAAAAAAAACTCTCCCAAAGCAAGGAAAGCCCTGCTACATGCAGAAGAGGAACAACCACTGTGGATGCTGGGGTTACTTAAGATGGGCCTGTTTTTCTTTTCCCTGTGACAAAATTTTTTAAATGCATATGGAATGGTAGACTGACAGTTGCGGGAAAAACATTATTCCTTTTTCTTTCCTTGTACTAACTTACAAGTCATAAAAAATAATAAATTCAGACTTATGTCCTGATAAACAAAACCGCAGCAGAGCACAGCATAATTTCTCCTTTTTTGCTGCTGTCTACCTCAGCTTTCTTAATTCATGCCATATTTAATCCATGTGTAGGAAGCCCACATTTGTTTCTAATAAGAGAAGGAAAGTAATGAGATGTCAAGGAACAGTTTCCTTAGGCCAGAGACTTCAAAGGTGAGTCTGGCAGCTTGTCCTGCATTTATTGTTTGCGTCAAGCTTAAGATTTTTCTAAAGAGCAACTGCCCATTTAAAATAATTATAAGCTGCAACTTAAACCCGAATGGCACGTGAATGTATGATAAAACACACCATCGTCCAAATTTCAGCATTAGCCCTATATCAGAGAACACGTAGCTCCAGATGCTGGATTAAAACAATAAGTACAAGCCGAAAATGAGCACATAATTCTTTCAGCTAATACAGAAGGGTCATGCTGCTTAATGCAAAAGCAACGTTAAATGGAAGTATGGACTACATTATCTCAACATATGAGCTGCAGCAACAGCTACTTCTGGTGTGCCTATCGGCCATATCCTGAAGCAAGAGACGGAGTCCCCGGTACAAAAATAATTCCACTGACAGATTATTTTTCCCCCTGACTATTCTTTCAGTCAAATTTCTGAATTACATAAGAGTTGGTGTCCTTGGTTCAGCTAGGATAGGGTTAATTTGCAGAAGAAGCTGGGAGGGGGCACAGCCAGGCCAGATGACCAGGACCAGCCAAGGGGATATTTGACACCATGCTGACATCATGCCCAGTATATAACTAGAGGAGCTGGCCAGGTGTAGGGGTAGTCATGGCTCAGAAATGGGATGAGTGCAGGGTACCAGGTGGTGAGCAATTGCATTGTGCATCACTCACTTTATATATTCATTGTATCAGTATTATTGTTGTTACCGTTTTCTTCTCTTCTTGTATTGCTCTATTAAACTGCCCTTATCTCAAGCACGAGGTTTTACTTTTTTCCTCCTATTCTCCTCCCCACCCCACCACAGAGGGAGGAGTGAGTGAGAAACCATGTGGTGCTTTGTTGCTGACTAGGCCTAAATATTGGGCACCAAAAAGGACTGTCATGGTTTGAGACGAGAGGGCAACTGAGCATCACGCAGCTGTTCACTCACTCCTTCCCCCTCAGGAATGGGAAGCAGAAAATAACACAAAAGGCTAGGGAATCAAGACTAGGAAAGGGAGGGATGACTCACCCCTTATGGTAAGGGACAAAAGACAGACTTGTTACGGGAAGAAAAAGAACATCAATTTAATTCAAACAGTAACAACAACAACACTTAACAGACAGAGCAGGAGAGTGAAAAGCATTACCACATCTTAAAAACACCTTCTCCCCACCCATCCCTTCTTCACGGGCTCATCTTTGCTCCTGATTTCTCTACCTCCTCCTCCTCAGCAGCACAAGGGGTAGAGAATGGAAGGTGCAGTCAGACCTGTTGCTGCTTCCTCCTCAGGAGGAAGACTACTCACTACTCCCCTGCTCCAGCATGGGGTTTCTCTCACAGGAGACAGTCCTCCATGAACTGTCTCTGACTTGAGTCTTTCCCACAGGTTTCAGTCCTTCTCAAACTGCTCCTGCATGGGTCCCTCCCATATGCTGCAATCCTCCCAGTAATGAACTACAACAGTGAGAGCTTCCCAAAGTCCCAGCTTTCTTGAGGCACAGCCACCTGCCCCGGTGCGGGGTCCTCCATGGGCTGCAGGTGGGCATCTGCTCCACCACTGACCTCCATGGGCTGAGGGGCACAGCCTGCCCTCTCACCATGGGCCACAGGGGAGTCTCTGCTCTAGCACACCTTCCCCCCCTCCTCCAGCTGACCTTGGTGTTTACATAGGTATCTCCCTCACAACTCTAACTCCATCTCCCAGGTTCCCCTTCTTAAATACGTTATCACAGAGGTGCAGCCACCATGAATAATTGGCTTGGCATTGGTCAGAGAAGGGTCCAACTTGGAGCCAGGAGAGCTTTGAGAAGCTTCTCACACTGCAGACCTCTCCCCGCTACCAAAACCCCACCACACACACGCAAACTCAACACAATTGGGAAAGACAGGGAACATATGAGGAAAAAGAAAAAAAGACACCCTGTTTATTGCTCATCCCAGAGAACGGTACTGCTTGTTCAGGATCAAGTCTTGTTGCTCCTGAAGCCAGTGCAAGGCTTGCCCAAGAAGAGGAAGCCCTTAAAACAAGGACCATAAGAGCAGATAATAAGCATTAGGATCCAGCTTCAATACTAAAAATCAAAATGAAAAGGCACTCCCTCCACATCAATAAGCACAACACAGAACCTGCGAGGGCTACAACATACAAATATTGAGACCCACAAAATTATTAAACAGGCAGCCAATTTGTGTATCACAGGCACCATTACTAAACACAGAGCATACCTTCTAATTGATACTATTTTTTAATGTGTGTCTGTGTGCATGTATTTATGAACACATACACACTTTATTGTTTATCATCTTTCAGCACACACTCTGAGTCAGCAGATAGAGGGAAATATGTTTGAGGGGTGTTTAAAATGACACCCTTTACAAATGAAACCATCTAAATCCGGTGTTAGAGAATTAATGAGCTTCTCATGTAAATCACGCATAATTTACAGTGGAATTTGTCCTTGTGCCAACAACCACTTGCACTGCATAATAATGAAGGCAGGGCTTCAGAGACGCAAAGCTATCCACAGCCTATTTGTGCCCTGCCTCTGATTTTCCCTGAGTAACCAAAACACTATAAACCCTTTCAAAGAGCAATAATACGAGGTAGAAAATAATGCAGTCTTCACCTCCCATTTCTCCTTTCCACCTCTGGCTGAGGAACATGACAACCATCACCCAGGGACACTCGTTTTAAGAGCTATTAGTTATCACTTAAGAGCATTTTAGGTCTGGGCACAGCCCAATTTTGGATTGCATACCCAAGACAAACATTAAGCCTTTGTAATACATTTGAAAGCATCACCAGCATTTTAGGCAAAAGGAGGGACAGTGACAGCATCAAGGAGTGGAAGATAGCAGAGAGGACCACCACAGACCAGCCAGGCATGCATGAGAGATGCAGCCAGTGGGTACGGACCCAGGGCCATACTGCAAACACATCAGTTTCACCCAAACCCCATTTCTGTTGGAAAAGAAAGCCTGAAATACCTCACAAACACAGCCCTGAAAAAGCACATTTCTCTTTTTGCTGATTAGTATTAGCAATTACTAAGCCACTGCTTCACATACCACCACCACCACCAGCCCTCTCTCACCATTATCAGCCAGGAGCACCACAACAAATTGCTGCAAAACAGGACCCCTTCCAGCATTCAGCTTCATAGACGGAGAAAAGCTAAATACCTCCTCTCTGCACACAGCTGGGGCCACAGCTGGGACCCATAACACCTCCTTCCAGGGGAACAAGGCAGGGCTAGGAGCTCAAATTCAGCACACATGAGCAGCCCAGCCAGTGAAACCTCCTAACTGTCTCTCTCAGCTGCAGCACCAAAGCAAAACAACTTCTTGGTCCCTGTCCTTTCCTTTTGGGGGGAGTACAGCCTGTGTGTGCTGTGTGGGTTGAGGGGTGCATGGAGACCCAGCAAGGCTTCCAGGATGCAGGAACGAGAGCATCAGTGCAGGGCATCCATGGAAACACTTAATTGTCCTTCCCTCCCAAAGCCACAAATATAAGCCTGCTTCTGTATTACCTCCACCGCCTCTTCTAAATATATTTACAAGGGCTCCCCTCTCTGTTCCTTTCTGTCATTACAAAGCATTCATATTTGATGCCTGGGCAACAGAAAAAGGCATTTGCCTATCTATCCTTTCCTACCACTCTGTTTAGCAGCCACACAGATGAGCTCATTAATAAACCAACCCCAAACTCAGAAAAGGAAGCCCATATTATCAAGTCTGGAGGGATCACAATCACACTGTGCTAGGCTGCGCAGGAAGATGCAAACATGAGTTTGATTTTTTTAAAACGAAGGGCATATACTTCATGCTCACAGGTCCCAGTAGCAGCAACCATCGCTGCTGATGGAGGCAGAGGAGTAGCAGGTGGAAGAATACCGCCATTAGCATAAGTTATGTCTCTGGGCTGTCAGCAGCCCAGTGCCAGCAGCCTTACAGCTTTCTCAGGTGCCGTGTGTTTCCTCTGACTTGTGTTTTTTGCTGCTGAAAGTCCCATCTACAACTGCTGGTCAGGGCATTTATTATTACTGAACAAGGCAACTGGATTAAGTGGCATCATACCTGGATTTCTCCACCTTTCTCCTTTCACTGCTAATGGCATTGCCTGCACAGTCCAGGCGATGTCTCTACTCTTTTTTAGATTTCCCAGCCTCCTTTTCTCCTTCCAAGTCTTCTTCTCTGCCATCCTGACAGGTCAGTAACTTTTATTAGTACCAGTCATTAAACACCCAGCTCTGAAGTAATATCAGCTGCCCAGCAAAACCCAAAAACCACAACATACAGAGTGCAACATATGTCCTAGTGACATTAAATGATAATGTACCCACAGCTTCAAGTAGAGCCAGGATTTCACCTAAAGTCTCTGCTTCTCAGATGTATTTATTAAAATAAATGAGAATTTCCTATTTCACTACTGGTTTGAAAATCTGATGTTCAACAGACATGAGAGTACACGTCTTCTACCATCTTCTTCTGTATTTGTTTTTCTCACTGAGTTAGCCCAGCAAAACTTATAGGACTTTTTGGTGGTGAACTCTACTTTGTGGGAGTGGAAATAGCGTGATCTGTGTGTGGCTCACTTTACACAGCAAATTCAGCATAAGCAGAAGCACACCTGAAATTTCACTGCCATCGGTCTGAAGAGCATCAACAACAAAGCTGGTGCCAAGTCCTCTTGGAAATCCTACCAACCTGTCCCAGCTGAGCAGCCACTGAACAAACTTCTTCCAGCCACCACCAAGATCTGGGATTATCTTCCAATTACATGATTTTACAAAGATGTCTCACCAGCTAGAAGCAAAATGTTCAGGCAGCCCTCCCACAACATGAAGCTAGTTCTGTACTCATCTGAAATATTAATTAAATAAAAACACAGAAATAATAGCCTCTTTGTCTGTAGGTGGTCAGGAAATAATGAGTTAAAGCTCTAAGTAGCCCTGACTTCTGGCTTATCTCAGTGGTCATTAATTGGTCATTACTGGTAGAGATAAAGGCCCCTAATGATTCCCTATAACACAGCATTGGCTGCACCTCCACATTGTTCTACCTTTACAAAGGATTCACAGCAGACAATAAAAGTGTAGTTTCATGCCATGTGTTCACAGACATCCCCCCCCAAAATAAAACCCAAAAGGAAGCAAATCCCTGTGAAATGGCATCTCACGAACAGAGCTGCTAAAGGGGAAGCAAGCATATCCCTTCTGCCTTCACTCTGCAGCCTTTCCTTAGGACCCGTCTGCTCTTCGTTATACATAAGTAAAATTAATTCCTGCTCTTGTATTCCCTCTAATGAAGCTTCTCAGAGCAGCCCAGAATTACAAACATTTACATAATGACTTAATTTTTAGAATCAATTAAGAATTTTTAAGTCTTTCCACCGCCAAAGCTCTGCACCAAGCCAGGTGCTTTGCATGCCTTCCTTGCAACTGCGAGCAAGCTTCCTTCAAGTTGCAGAAGGCAGGCAATGCTCCTTCATTTTTAAAACCCATCAAATTACAAATATCATGACTGCATAAGAAAATTAATTACCTTAAAGGTTTGGCAGAAGTTCAACCGCATTTAAATTAAATGGAAAAAAAAAATTAGAAGAATCCCACCCCACAGAAACGTTTACATTTGTTTAAAACAAAAAGTAATTCTTCTCCAGCTCCCCCAGATTTTGCAGTGTAACCTTTTTTTGCACTTTTTTTAAGCAAGTGAGAGCAATGCAACCACCCCTTTACTGGTTTCTCTTATTTGTCTTCTCTCCCCACCCTGTACCTCTGAACCTGCTGGTTGCTTTCAATCACGTTTGAAAGAAGGGCAGAAAGATAAATTGATTTTTTTCAGGATTTGTGAACACTGGCAGCTGGACAGAGGAAAAGATGCCCATCAGCCTGATGCCTAGGGAAAAGTATGTAAAATTCAGCTGTTAAATTCAACTTGAAAGTGGATGGGTGACTGATTAGTAGGTGCAAGCAAAAAAAAAAAATTAAAAGGTAGTGCTTCACTCAAAAACAACAGAGTTAAACAAAACAGGAATTATGACATGCTGCACACAAGATCTTATGTTAAAATCAGCTTGAGTGCCATAACACAACTCAGAAAACCACACTCCCTGCAGCTCAAAATGATGCTGTTCCTGTGCTGGGGAGCCTGGGTACACAGCCCTCCCTCACTCCAGTAACCTTTCATTACAAAAACATTAACTAGTATGCAAGAAGCGGCCTGGAGGGGCATTTCATCTGTCACCCACTTCCCCCAACTAGACAGTTTTGTCTTTCTCCCTCCACTCTCCAGGGACACTGCTGGCCTCCTCATTGTAGCTCTGCTTATGCTCTGCTGTGGTCCCACTTTACGCGTGGTCCAGGCAAGGTTATTCAAGCACACCAAAACCCAGGGTACACCTGGAATACTAAGGCTGTGCTATACATGCAGAAATTTTCCTTTCTGTGCCCAAGAAGGCACTCACAGCTTTTTTTTTTTTTTATGGATCTCACCCCTCTGTAAAAAGTTTGAGCCCTTCCTCTCCAAGGATTCCTGTTTTGGTTACTGTAACATCCTCTCCTGTGGCCTTGCAGAAAATCATCTTACACGTTTGTTTTCTTTCAAAACGCTGCCATGAAGATCCTTTCTGCACCTTGTTTGCTTTGACCACATCCCACTTCCATGTTTTTCTTTCATGGTTACCCATACTTCATGCATCCAGAATAAACGCTGTGCTTTTAGCTGGAAGGTTTTTTTTCATGGCTTATCTCCAACTTGAACTTCACCTGTATATCAAGATGTACTTGTTCTCTGCCATTAACAGCAACATTTTCCCCGGAATTTCTGTATTCAAAAAACATGCTTTTTTTTACTCCGGCATGCAGAGAACTACTCCCTGCTGAAAACCTCTTTCTGGTCCTTCCTTAAACCCCTCCCTTGTTGCAATGCAGAAGACAGACCCCACATCTGGTTTTGAAGTCCCACAGACACAGATATGTACTGAGTAGGGTATAAAAACCATGTCTGACCTTGTAACTGCCACTAAAATCAACATATACAGTTCTACTTGCATCTGTAGTGCAATTATATGCTGGATTTTTAATATATCTCACCTTCTGGCATGCTGAGGCTGACAACTGATGTGGATCCCTGTCCCACAGTCTCTCTACACCCTGTCTATAACAATTGCTTATAATGAAGGGGCTTTGAGGCAGGTGCCCCTCTCTGCTCTGCACTCGTACAGCACCTAACACACCTGGCCCTGGTTCACATCTGGGACTCCCAGATGTTACAGGAACTGGATAATATTTGTATTATAATAATAACATGATCTGCTGTTTGTATTACAGCACCTTTCTGGATGTCAGCGTGTCTTAGGTGTTACTTCAACTTGTCCCTTGCAAGTTGAAAGTAGAAAGACTGACTTCCCTTAAAATCATTGAGGATCCAGGGGAAAAGGCTTGAGGTGGGAGCCGGCTGGCATTTCCAGCAGCTCTCAGCCCTCTCCCTCCCCTCCAACACATTTTTACATCCTCACTCTCTTCCAGCTGGGTCATCTCCTGTCAGTCAGAGCCCTGTTTATTTTCAGCAGAAGGCAGGAGGAGACCAAATAAATAGAAAACAAGCAGGTTTCCGGTTTTCATCAAAATATGGAGGGTTCTGGCCAGTGTGGACAGGAGAAACCATTTGATAAGGGCTTTGCAGGACAACACGGCAAACTCGTGTGGATGCTTGCTGGAGTGGGCCCATGAGACCCAAGTTCTGCTTCAGCCAGGGCAGCAACCCTGAATCCTCAGGGAGCAAGCATCCAGGTGAGTGAAAAACTGGGGCTTACCGTGTCTCCCCCAGCTAAGACTGCTAGAGATCAATGCATTCAGTTTTGGAACTTAAAAACTTGTAATTCGGCAATGAGTGTGCACGCATAAGCCAGTGTCCAGACGTATGATGAGTGAATAGAAACTTTTTTTTTTTTTAAGAAGCTTAACATCATTAAGACTTTTTTAATTACGTTTTCTTAGAAGGCTACTGTAATTTCTCTCTATATTTAACAGCAGGGACATGGATGGCTCTATCAAATTTGGTGTCAAATTTGTAGGAACGACACAAAAGCAAAAAGAAACATTAAGTTTGATGCACTTCTGAGATCCTTAGGCTTCTTTGAAAGTGATGTAAAGAAGAAGATTTAAAAAAAGAAAACAAAAACCCAGACGGTAAGACATTAACATCATTTTCTCCCTGCACACTGTATATCTTGATGAGCTATTTGGCATTCCAAACCTTGCGTCTGCAAAGAGAATAAAGGAAGACAAAATGTTCTGCAAATGCAAATATACAACTCTACATTAAAGCTGAGTATCTCCTGATATCTCTATATAAAATGAAAGCAGTGCTTAAATTCTAGTTCTGGAGTACCTGAACTCCACAGAGGAAAAGCAGTTCTTAAAAAGATCTATTATTGAGCAGTCTGCTGGATGACACATCTGCTTGTTAATATATAGAAAGCTGGGAAGGCTGTGGCTGTGAGTGATGGATTCTGAAGTATTTCCTATGTACATCAAATCAGATTGCTTTTGTCAAAGGAAAAACAGGTCTCAGAAATTGAGAGCGGGAGAGAGGAGTTTTAACAACAAAAATATAACAGTAATAATTATTAGCTTCCATTGTTTCTGCAGACAAAAGGGCAATCACTTTAATTCTTCTGCATCTTGCCAAGTCTCTTATTTCTTAACTCTAACAATTAGCACGCCAAATGAATATGAACCAGGATGCAATTACTGAAGAGCCAGGGAGGGGAGGGGGAGACAAGGACAGAAAGACTGCATGCTCAAATTATTCCACTTTAAGGAACATCTCAGTGAAACCAGCTCAAGAACACTATTAACTTAAGTAAAAGGAGACAAAAAACACCATGGAAGAAGAGAAGTAAAACTAGACACACACACCCCCAATCCCCTTTTCTATATGGGCTGTGAGTGGGAGAGAACTATTCCTACATCCCTATTGAGGATTTTGTGGTTGCCACTACTGCACGCATGTCTCCTCGATGCAATGTTGATGGGAACTGATAAAAACAAAATGTTTCTTCTTTCTTCCCAGCTGACATCTAGGACATATATATACATCTCATGTCACCAGCATCCTCAAGTCTTAACAATTGGTTTTGACAGATTTTTTTTTTTAAATCAGAAATTAGGTACATGCAACATCTACATTACCTTACAGCTGCATAAGTCTCCATCCCCAAGACAAACACCGGTTTTGCAGAAATAAAGAAGTTCTGTTAGCAGGTTAATATTGATATAATTTTTAAAATGTTTCACAGGGGAAAAAGAAATCTAAAATCAATTTTCAGAAATTAAGATGAAATACGTATACATAGTGGTTATATTTTGTTTCCAATTACCTTTTCCCAGTATTAACATTTCCCGTATAAACTCTTACAAATAGTCCCCCTTAGCATCTGAAGGGGAGGGATGGTGGCAGGACATCCATAGCATTACAAGGCAATCAGAGCCAGAAAACAAACTGGAATAAGAGTCTAGACGACTGCATGACAAATAAATTTGGGACTTCATACACACACAAGTCACCCTGTGATTTTTAACCTTTTTCAGCCTGCACAAGATTTAAAAATGTTCCAGTCGAGATCATGTAGTCTGCTGTTACTGCAAAGATCTTCAGTGGCCCTTATGGCCATAAGGATCACCCAGGACACCCATGGAGAGACAGGGGTATATAATTTTGCAGTTAGTTAACTCTGCTTGCAGAGGAGGCACAAGTTTCTTGGCAGCTGCTCTGGGTGAAGGAACCTCCAGGTCGGGGCGTAAGGGGTAAGGGTAATTTTGCACTTACTTCCCTTTTCTAGTATAGCACGTACATATACATTACCCACATAGGCATGTGCATGATTATATAAACCTTCCCAACCAAAACATTCGACTCCACATCCTTCTTTCCCTGGAGAGGAGATGAAAGGGCACACACAGATGTGCACCACTGGAAGCTATTTGGAAACTGCAGCAATAAGAGCAATATCAAGAAATGACTGAGAAAAAGGAAACCACACAAAACCAAGGCAAAGTGGCGTGTCCACCCAACCCAGCCAGATTGATCAAACAGATTTGCTTTCAGTTAAAAATGACCTTAGATGGAATGTTATCAGTCCATATATGTGGATACATAATACACATATTTTTATAGTGCAAACACATAAGGAAGGCAAAACACAAGAGGGTTCCTCTAGAAACCCTAACTGCAAACTTCCCAGCAGAGCTGCAGCTAAGCCCCTGCCTTAATCATGCATGTGTTTTGCATTATTTTTTATTGACTTTTCAAACTCGTAAAAAGAGAAATTAAAAGAAAATCGCAATGACTAGCCACACAACCGATCTTTCTGGGCTCATAATCCCACAGACCTTTACAACACGGTCTTATTTTAAACACCTGAGTAATCCTGTTGAAGTCAGGGAGATTACTCATGGACATGAAGTAACAGACTTGAATCACCGTGTGTCCCTACTGACAGACAAGGCATGACTTCCATGGAGACCCTCTCGAAACACAGAGCCATAATGGTGATTTTTTTTTTCACATTTTTTCAAGGGAAAAGCTAGAATAGGAAGCGATGCAAGCATGAGACAGATCGGCCACTCATCTCAAGTCTGCGGAAAATCAGAAATATCTCAAAGGTGACTGGGGAGCTGGGGATGGGATGAAATGTTAATGCAACCCTTGCCTGACCCACAGTCTCCATGTAACTGCTAAATCCATAGTGGATTCCAGCAAAAAATGAATATAACCTGCAGCATCTTTATGAAGACTCAGCAAAATACAGGAAGGTCATCAACTAAGTAAGCAGCAAACAAAGGATTATCTTATTTTATAAGGAAGCCATTCTAGGAGAAAACCAGACCAGGCAATTTTCATCTCCAGTGGGATCACATCTGCCTCTTCGAGCTGAAGAGAACCAACTCCATCAACAATAATTCCACTTAAGGTCAGTAAATATCAGTCTGCTGCCCTGGAAGAGACACAAGGTCCACAGATACCTTTGGCTTTTTGTCCTTTAGTTGGTCTCCAACTCAGGTGTGGACCACTTCCAGTCCTGATTCTTGTTTAAAGTCATACAAAACCAGGTATAATATTTCAAGCATCCAGGTTTGGGTTCTTCAACTGCAACTTTCTACAACTTCAAGATTTATTCATTTCAGGATGCACTCAAAAGTCTAGCGTATCGCTGTGATCCCTACACAGCATACTGTTAACTTTAAAATTTCATAAACCACCTCATACTTGACAAGTTGAAAAGTTAACAAGGGTTATAAGGCAGGGGGAAAAAAAAAAAAAAAAAGCATGCTGAGCTCTGATCAGCTCAGCCCCAGAACTCTGGGCTTTTCTGAAGTGCAGCACACAGCTTGCTATTAAAAAGGGAGACTCTATTACAATATTGGCTTTATGGCCCATGTTTCCCCATTCCTCAGCTAAGATAAAATACATGTCTCCTCTTTAATGAAAGCCATACTTACTTCATACATACTGGCTGTAAACTATCAAACAGAATCTCTGTCTAACAAATAAATGAAGTCTCACTTGCAGCTTTTTCAAAGACCTTTGAAAAGAAAATGGCTTGTGAGGCCACTCACTCCTACATGGGCATGTGAGCAGTTAGGAGCCAACAAAACCTGCCCTTCACCCCCACGCAAATCAATGACCATCTCTGCGCTGATTTTGGCATGCTCTGGAGGAAGAGAAACCTTACACATTTGGAAATAAGGGAACCCTTAGTCAAAAGGACTATTCAAGACATTTTATTTAAAAGAAGAAGCTTCTTTATAGAAAAGAAGTGCCAGAAAATCCAGCCTGGGAAGGTTTCTACAAGAGTAAATCAAAGTTCTCACCCTACAATCAGTAGAAAAACATTATAGGCAGACACGGACAACATTAGGTAGGACAAAAATAAATACATAAATACGACCTTAGCAACATTATGAGCATTAAGTTGTACCTAGATGGACCCAGAGATCTTTTTTTAACATGTCTACTGGATTATCTGATCAGTTTTTGTGCATTCACCCTGATGCCAGGGACTTTTGCTATTCACAAAGCAGCTCTCTTCCGATGAGCAGGCAGTGAAATGAGAAATAGGTGATAAATCTCTTTTCATCCCATCAGTGATGATGCGGCTCTTGCACACACACCTAGGTGCAGCATCGACTACCACAGGCCTCCCTTGGAGATGAAGGGGTTTTGGCCGTACACATGAACTGCCATATGAAGTTTCAAAGGATGACAAAACTGCCTTTCAATTGGTTTTCAAGTCAATAAACAGCACTTTGAGAGCAGCTTACCATTTCAGTTGTCCTGTGAATGGACTTCTTCAATGGGCAAGCAACAACACTAATTCACTTTCATCCAAAAAGAAACAAAAGGACCACAGCTAAAGCAGAAACCATGTGTGTATGGCTCCAGAATATTTGATTACTGCTTCTGAAAATATACCTGCGTGGCATGAAAAATTTCCCAGTGGACTGTGCTACACTGTCTTTCTATTTTCCAGATGCAAATTGAAGTGGCTTTGCAAAGCCTGTTTTGTTAACAAAATCAGCGAGCGGTGTGATGCAGTCCTGCCTCTCTTTTGCCTACATTAGCAAGAATGGGCTCGAATCTGCAGAATGGGGCAGGAAGGAACACACAGGCAGGTGGTGATTTGGTTTCTGAACCAAGCTCAGAAATTTAGCGGGCCAGTGAAAAATTTCAAGCTCACTTGGTGAACACTGAGCTTATGAGAAAACACAGATTATTACAAGTTGGGCTCCAGCAGGCTCTCCTTGAAGAAGCAATGCTGCAAACTCAAACAAAGGCATAATTTAATAAAATACAGTGGGATTCAGGCTAATCATAAAACTTGCCGTGATGACAAGACTGAATGAAATTGCTTCTTCTCGTCCATTATGCCTTTATTTTTGATTAGGGAAACAAAAGCTGGGAATCAAAATGTCAGGCTTTTTCATCCCTGACGGGTTCCTATGGATACTGAAAAGGAAGAAAGTGCCTTCATTCTTGTAAAGATAATTAGCACACCTTCAGAGTGAAAAATAGGTAGAGCCATTAGCAGCAGTCAGACAGCTCACGCTTGGACGCAGAGTTCTGGAAAGACCCTTTAATAAAAAGCTGAATCTTATCACTACATTGATTGTTAAAATGAGTACATAAAAATACATTTATTTCATGCACTTGCCATGACATTTCATTACTTTACATTAATACATTACACTGGCTCTTGTTTCTTATGTGCTAAAACGTATACTGCACCGCACGCTGGCTCTTGTTTTTTACATGCTGCATTTTGAAATACGGAGGAAAAAAAGCTCCTCAGGCAGAGGGGGTAAAGGAAATATATCACTCAATACAAAGCTTAATAAAGCTAACTGGCATTACATGCAAAATTTTACTTGCGCTACGCTCCCCAAACTCTTACCCTTTTTCTGGTGAGGCCATTAAAGCTGTTAAGTTGGCTTTCTTGTAATTTCTATCCCCACATTTCTCAATCAAGAAAAAAAAGGCTGATTAAAAATCTCTGTTCCCTCCTGAAATGATACTTGCATCTGCCCAAGCGTTTCAGCAGTGAGCCTGCTGTCACGAATACTCTCACTATAAATCTGTCACCATCGGTTGGCTCCCTCCAAGTGCCATTTGCATGCAGAAATAAAGCCACGTCACTGGTTTACTCTTTTAATTACTCATATTTATGAATGTCAGTGACATCCAGAAGGCCAAAACCCCATCTTTTTTGGATATTTCTTTAGTTGCTTGCATGTGAAGTTCACTAGAGTAAGACAGCCTGATTTCTCATCTTCCAAGTCAAAACATGAGTGCATGGGTAGTGGTGCTGTTTAAGGACAAAACATGCAGTTAGATCACTCTCTTAAGTTGTTAATACAACTGTCTTTCACCAGGAATACTGCAGCCTATATGGATAATATGATTAATTACTTCAACTCTACCAGCCATTATTTCTAATTAAAAACTAACCCATAAATACCTATTTTATTACTAGGTCTGTGTGGTAAATAAATTCAAGTGGTCAGTAAAACATTCAAGAAGGAAATTACCTTTAAAAAATGACTTTTCATTTCCAAACGTATCTTCCTAATTAAAATGGCTGTTTCCCATACATATACCAGAAGCAGTCTGCAATAATTTAAGAGTCTTTGAAAGCACAATTCTCAACAAACGTATTAAAATAACTTCTTGCTATCATCTGTTCAATGGAAACTATAGCATTTTAATATTATACCACACTTCTCAATGTTGACAAGTTTACTGCTTCTCTATCTCCCAGCCAGGCGGTGAAGAATTAAAGCACAAGCAAAACGAAAAACACACAAAATGTGCAACTTCCTAAACAGACAACTTTATACATGTAGATTAAATTCTCCTCCCAGTGCTGATGACAGACATGAATCTCTATGGGTAATTATATCAGCTTTGTTTTCCAGGAACATCTCAAAGTTTCTTGGGGACCTCAAGGCTTCCCTGGCAGGACAAAAGCCCCTTTTTTCTTAGTGCAGAGAAGCTGCTTCAAAGCAACCCCCCAGGGTGGGACTTTGCGGCCAAGGCACTCTGTGTGGTCAGCATGAAAATGCAGATGTTAACATCCTTCTAACCATCACTGCACATCTAGAATAGTCATAACTTACTTTCTGTATACAAGGAGCCATTAAACAACTCCTCTGCCTTAGGAGTTCTGAAAGGGCACTCTCCATAGAAAGCAGAGCACACTTCTCCATTCCTGATGGAGCATGTGGCAAAAGAAATGCAGTCCTGTTCCTTGGTAGGGCTTCAGTGACCAGGGCAGAAAATGGGACTCCAGACCCTGAGATGTGTTTTTCATGGCTTGAGTTTCCAGAGGATGAAGAAGGACAGTGCTGGGCAAAAGCGATGTTTTCACAGTACAAAGGAAGGAAGGAAGAACGGCTCAACTGAGGCATGAAAAAAGGCAAATGTTGCAAGCAAAGCACCAGCTGAACTACCATCTATAAATATTTGAATTATTCTATGCAACATGTTAGAACATAACAAACAGACAGCACTGGGATTTATATTAAAATCATCTCTCTGTGTTGGTTCCTGTATGTGTATATGAATCATACACATTCTTCTTAGATGCACTGCATATAAAATTATAGATCATATAAAAAACTAAGAACCAGAGTTTCAAAAGCATTCAGCACCTGTTTAGACACTGTCAGTAGAAAGACCGCAGGAGAAATAAGCCGGGGTTTTTTGAGGACAGCACGGATGGCAGAAACCACCATCAAGCCCTTGAATTTTGCTGACAAACAGCCTGGGTGTTAAGACTTTTCCAAAGCCAGGCCACCTTACTTAGATTCTTAAGTGTCTGCTAACTGCACTTGAGAAAATCTGACCCCTAAATGGCCAATTTTACCTATGCTAACTTTATTCAAAACCACAACAAAGCCACAGCTTAACATCTAGCCCAACTACAGTGCACTTGAAACATTTATAATGTGCCATATGTATTACTAGTTATTTATTCTTTAGTATAAACACTTAAAAAATTAATTACACGCTCTGTCAGAGCTGCCTAATATATAGGCAATCTCAACTATAAAACACCGCTGTGCTCTTTTCTCTAACCTCCCCCACCCTTTGAAATTACCTTCAGATGTTTGTTAAGGGACATTAATGCCTCTGAAATCTAGCAACAGCAAGAGGTAAAGTGTTGCACTCAGTTCAATGCCATGTATTCAGTTCCTGCATCATTAACTAGTGGCCACTAATTTTATCCTTAAACGACCATACAATTTTATGAGACTTTTCCAGAGACCAACTCTTATAATTCTTACCACTTTGGGAGGACAAAAATACCCACAACCCCATCCAAACAAGTCTATCCTGAATTGCAACTGTCCAGCTCACACGGTTTTATAAGGGTCTAAGTGGGCTGCTATGGGAGTTTACAGCATGATTCGCCATCTGCCTGGATGGACACACAGCAAGAACAGCTCTGTCAAACTCATCCTCAGCATCACTTCCACTGAGATGCAAAGATCTCCTTGGAGGTAATCAGCAGCCAAACGCTGGAGCATATGCACAAAACCACACTGGAAAACATGTCATGGGAAAACTGGCTTAGATATATATTTTTTTGAACTGAGAAAAGAAAATAGGAATGTGAATGTGAGTAAAAGTTAACAGATGACCTTTTTAGTATGGAATTTGTTGAAAATTATCTCTACACATTGGAAATTATGCTGGAGGAAATGAAGACAATGCATTTAGCGAGAGATGTTTGCCCTATTTCATTAACTGCAGGGTGATTACCAATCAGTTGTGAAAGTTATTAAAGTAATTTGTAACTTTAGG
Organism: Athene cunicularia; assembly: GCF_003259725.1. Lineage (NCBI taxonomy): Eukaryota > Metazoa > Chordata > Aves > Strigiformes > Strigidae > Athene > Athene cunicularia. Next base: position 12,177,731 of record NW_020799099.1, on the reverse strand, counting down.
CATCTAATGGCGTTTATATAGGAGGGAGCTGGCAATCAACAACACCTAATGCAGCTTGAGGTGTTTCTGGTTTTTAATATATCATAAGAGAATTACAGCTGTGCCTCTAACAATACACCACATCTGAATCTGGCTCTCAGTTTGCGCTATTAATTTGCATATTTTAAGCTGACTGGAACTAACAAGGATGGCATAAAACCATTTCTCACCTTCCTTGCTCCCTTTTATTGACATACAACCAAGGAATTCCTCAACACCCCATTTTGCTCTAGAATTGAGAAAATTACTCTTGAACATGAAGAACTCCTTTTAACGAAGTAGAGAGCTATTTACTACAATACCTTACTCCTACTCAAGTAAGTGGGACTCCTTAATTCCCTCTCTTGGAACAAGATGTAGTAGAAACAAGACCTGCTTTGCTGAAGGAGCTGGCTGGGGTGCTCGCCAAGCCACTTTCCATCATTTACCAGCAGTCCTGGCTGACTGGGGAGGTCCTGACAGATTGGAAATTGGCCAATGTGACACCGATTCCAAAGGGTCGGAAGGATGATCCGGGAAATTACAGGCCTGTCAGCTTGACTTCAGTGCCCGGGAAGCTGATGGAGCAGCTCATCCTGAGTGCCATCACACAACACATGAGGGACAACCAGATGCTCAGGCCCAGTCAGCATGGGTTTGTGAAAGGCAGGTCCTGCCTGACAAACCTGATCTCCTTCTACAACAGGGAGACCTGCTTATTGGATGAGGGAAAGGCTGTGGATGTTGTTTACCTTGACTTTAGCAAGGCCTTTGACACCGTTTCCCACAGCATTCTCCTGGTGAAACTGGCTGCTCGTGGCTTGGACGAGCACACGCTGTGATGGGTAAAAACTGTCTGGATGGCCGGGCCCAAAGAGTTGTGGTGAACGGAGTTAAACCCAGTTGGCGGCCGGTCACAAGTGGTGTCCCCCAGGGCTCGGTGTTGGGGCCACTCCTGTTTAACATCTTTATTGATGATCCAGACGAGGGGATCGAGTGCACCCTCAGTCAGTTTGCAGATGACCCCAAGTTGGGTGGGAGTGTTGATGTGCTCGAGGGCAGGGAGGCTCTGCAGAGAGACCTGGACAGGCTGGAGCCATGGGCTGAGCCCAACTGGAGGAGTTTCAATGAGGCCAAATGCTGGTGGCTGCCCTTGGGCCACAACAACCCCCAGCAGCGCTACAGGCTTGGGGAGGAGTGGCTGGAGAGCTGCCAGTCAGAGAGGGACCTGGGGGGGTGATTGACAGCTGGCTGAACAGGAGCCATCAGTGTGCCCAGGTGGCCAAGAAGGCCAATGGCATCCTGGCTTGTGTCAGCAATAGCGTGGCCAGCAGGGACAGGGAAGGGATCTGACCCCTGTCCTGGGCACTGGTGAGGCCGCCCCTCGATTCCTGTGTTCAGTTTTGGGCCCCTCACTACAAAAAGGACATTGAATGACTCGAGCGTGTCCAGAGAAGGGCAACGGAGCTGGTGCAGGGTCTGGAGCACAGGTTGTACGGGGAGCGGCTGAGGGAACTGGGGGTGTTTAGTCTGGAGAAGAGGAGGCTGAGGGGAGACCTCATCGCCCTCTACAGCTCCCTGAAAGGAAGGTGCAGAGAGCTGGGGATGAGCCTCTTTAACCAAGTAACAAGTGATAGGACAAGAGGGAATGGCCTCAAGTTGCACCAGGGAAGGTTTAGACAGGATATTAGGAAGTATTTCTTTACAGAACGGGTTGTTAGGTGTTGGAATGGACTGCCCAGGGAGGTGGTGGAGTCCCCATCCCTGAAGGTGTGTAAATGTTGGATCGACATAGCGTTGAGGGATCTGGTGTAGTTGGGAACTGTCAGTGCTAGGTTAATGGTTGGACTGGATGATCTTCAAGGTCTTTTCCAACCTAGACGATTCTGTGATTCTGTGCTTCAAAGCCAGATGAAGGGTTACTGTAACAAACACACACACTTTATTACACAATCAAGTCAGGGAGTTCACATCACCCAGATATTCCTCTAGCTACTTTCTACCCCCTTCAGAAAGCCTTTTCCTTCTCATTGCTATGATGAGCTACTGAAGAATATTGAAAATATGGGCACAACCAGCCACACAGGGTTACTTTCAATGACAACTACTCCTATCAAACCACTTCACAGTTTTAGCAGACAATTTTAATGATTACAAATACCTTATGGTGTCTTAATCAATTTCCTTGGCAAAATGTTTGCAGTGACTTTAAACTTAACTATGCAGAGAAATTAAATACAATGTCACAAGCAAACATCACCAGATCAGCAAATCCACTTCAACATACACCATTTTACAAGATCATAACTAATCAATGTAGTAGACACAAAATGCTTATAGAAATCAATTATCCATTAAGGACTCTTTTTTCTTTTTTTTTTAAGTGTTGAATAATTCTGAATAGACAAATAAAATAAACACTACATAACCCTGCCTCTTTAGTCCATAATTGCTCACTACGTCCTATTCCCACCTACGAGACTATGAGTCAGTGTGTTCTCAGTTGGGAACCCTTCTGCTAAGAAATAACTGAAATCTCAATCATCTGACATTTAAATATAATATTGACTTTTGAATTGCTATTTTAATGGTGTGGTAAAGCAGCATGAATACAAATGTGTTATGCAGAAATAAACTGGTATATTTCCACCACTGAAAAAAAAAACCTTCACAAAACACTCCATGGTATATTTTGACTGCAGTAAACCCACTATTGCCTTCTCCACTTCCTAAGAATGTTTGGGGTTTTTTTTTCCCCCCTTCCAGGTGTGACAGTAAATCTGTCTTCTCTTCATTTTTACAGACTCCAGCCCATGGGCATTTGTTAAGGTATGTGTCTTAATTTCTGACACCAAATACTGCTGCATTTTGAAGATGGTTTTGGAAAGCGTCGATCAGCTCTGAATGCCTCTGCATCCTCACAGACATGACTTAGTTATTAAAATAAAATGAAACTATCATTCAAAATTTCTTTTTTTTTTTGTATAGCGACTTGCCACCATATAGCTTTTGCTATGAACAAGGAGATCTGCTGGCTTTTGATACCTTTGTAAAATGGTATCCACTTTGGAAAGCGGTTTCTAGGATCTACATCCTGAGACCGTTAACTCTCCCCTCTTTATATCCAGTAGTTTTAGGTGCCCAGCCTAAAAGTAAGGTGCAATTAGTGTCTGCAAGATGCCATTTAGGGTCAGGGTCCACAAAAGCATTTCTCCATGCAGGAGATTCTGAAAAGTCCTCCTTGTGTCCTGGCATTTTCTAGGCTTCACCATCTTTCCATGCCCTGGAAGGATAAGCAAGATTTTTCCCTTGAAGGATCTTCATTCTACATTCACAAAAAAATTAAAGTTTTACTACAGAAGGGGGAGAGGAAGGTATGGTGGGGCAGATAGTAAGTTGATTTGAAAATGACTGCAAAAGGCTTTTTCTGCCTACTTATAACTCAAGACTTACTGAAGTTTAAAATTTGAAATGTTCAGGTTGGCTAATCCCCTCAAGGGCTTTGCATTACTAGTAAAAGTTATGACAGCAAAAAGACCAGGATTAGAAGCAGTTACAAACTCGAGTTTGTCTGGGAGATAAAATGGATGGGACAGCACACCGGGGAAAGACATCTCAGAAATACTCCAGTTTTAATACCATGACACAGGTAATACTGCAAATTCACTCTGCTGTCTTAGCCTCTTTTTTTGGTTTGAATGTGCACTTTAATGCACACTTGAAACAGTGCATGAGTACATACACATAGGTAAGAGATACCCACAGGGCAGCTCAGTCCACTGGGCACAGAGAGGAGTTGTATTGGGATTTTAGAGAAAATTGGTGGCTGTCCCTATGCAGTCAGAGGGATCACTGCACCACAGAAGAAAGAATAAGGGAAGCATCTTTCCAGCTGTCACTCCAATGAACCAGGACATGACTGAAGGGGAATAAAAAAAAAAAAAAATAAAAAAAATCTGTGTTCAGGGTTTTTCCAGCTGTTGTGACATGCAGCAAGCCTGGTCTGTAACTCACCAAAGCATAATGCCTCGTCTCCTCCTCGCAATTGCTTCCCATCACGAAAATCACTGAACTGAGCTCCCAGCCTAACATGTACAGTTCCAGTTATCTAGCAAGCCTGTCCTCGGAGGGGGGGGACACGACTCAAAACCAGGAGAGACAGGCAAAAAAATGTTGCGAAATACAAGAAATAATTAGTCCATTTTCTAAGAGCTATGCATACAGCATTTATGTATGTATTCCTGGGGAAAAAAATTACACATAAGCTGGAAGAATTTCATTCTGGGCATTTTCTAAAGTGCTTCTTACTGTCTTACACGGCAGTGTTTTTATTTGTACATTGTGATGATTTACAGACGTCCCTTCAAAAAAAAGGAAAAAAAACCCTGCTTATTCTCTGCAAGACGGGTTAAGTGTTTAAACTTGTCACATTTTCTGAAAAATTACAAATTGGGCTATGAAGCCAGCAAGAAATAAAAGAAGAAAAAAACAAGTCTTAAATGGATAAGCCGTTCTAGCAAGCTCTGACTGCCATATTCAAAGTACTATCTCTTTTTTACATTACATGAGAAATCTAATTAAATGCTTCAAGGGGGAAAGGCAAGGTAGTTCTCAGGCTGACTATATTTGACCTTTCTTCCTGCAAGGTGAAAACAAACAAGATGCTAATTATTGTCTCAGCTTGAATTTGCACTTGGAAAAAAAAATACATATCAAGTTTTACTTAGCTAAGACTATAGAGAAAGCTGTAAACTCACAGGAACTATATAGGAACTAAAAACTTGTTTTGGCTTTTGATGTCCAAAAAAGTATTGATTCAGAATGCCTTCACCAAGCCCATAGCTCAAGCAGAGTTGTGAACACAAGCATCCAACTCCCACGAGTCCTGCTCTGACCTGCCCAGCTGGAAATCACTTGGTACAAAATTCAGTATGATTAGGACTGGGTATTTATCGAAGAACAGCCCCGTCAAAGATCGCTTTGATCAGATAAGATAAAATTGGACTTGTGTCATCACCAAAGGAAATCTAGGGGAATGGAATAATTCAGTTTGAGTTTTGGAAGAGCCCATCAGAAGACATGCCTTTTGGTTTGGTAATGCTCCTGTTATAAAGCCTTAGATGCAAGCCACAGATTATGGTCACCTAAACGACTGCTTAGACCATGCTCTCTGGTTAGAAACCTCTCCTGAGGTCACCAAAAGCATGCCTCCTGCACCTTTCCATACAGCCACGTGGGAACTGGGGCAGTGGGAATGGCTGACCCCTGAGAGCCAGCACCCTCTTCCAGGTGCCCATGTGGGTGTTTGCAGGAGAGGTGACATCAGGCCTTGCAGAAGCTCTTGGCCTGAGAGCTTAAGGCTGCTTTTGTGTAAAGGCAGGACATTTTCTTCCTCACTCTGACCTTGAGCTCTATCAGGTCACACATCCCCTTTAATCCTATTCAGGAAAATCCTCAACCTGTTGAAGATGACAGCAAACCTCCCATCATCAGCTTGAGGACAAACCAAGATTTTACCCTTAAAGCATTCTGCAAAATTAAAACCGGCAGGAGTGCAGGCCCCAGGCTCTTCCCTTGCATAGGTGTGCTTCCACATTTCATGAAGTCAATCTAATAGATAAACTAATCAGTGAAATGGTATTAAGCCATGGGAGCGGCTAAGATGCTCTACTCACGAAAACATCCTCCTTATTCAAATGCCCATCTCTGTACTTCTATTTCTTTAAAACCTAAGCTTTGAAGATAGCATGTGGCTTAAGCAAAGTTCTTGGGATAATGCTATCCCGCTTCCCATGCCGGAGACTGCTGCCCACCCTGCAGACACATGTTTTTTTGGTGCAAAGTAGCATGAAGATTTGCTGAGGCAGGAAATCTGAAGCAAAGAAAGAAAAGTGTTCCCTTAATAGCTATTGATGTCTATATGGTACAAGTCATTGGTCACTGTCACAAAATTTTTCTAATATGAGCTGCAGCATCAGGAATGGCATGGATATATCCATCTGTTTGCCCTTCAGCTGCAACCGATATGCAGCTTTTAGGAGCCATGTTACGGATATTGAAGAATGACATTCCACTGGAAAAAGCAGGGATGTCCTGCTCAGAAAAACACCTGCACGACACAGCCCAAGCCTGGGCTACTTGAGTACTGACTGAAAAATTAATCAAAAGCAACATGTCAAGGCACAGTGAGAAACATGTGGGAAGAAATGCAAACAAAAAGCTATTAAAAGAAATCAATGCCACAAACACAGGTGAAATTACCAACGCTTCTTGCACTGCCACCAGTTGTTTGCTCACCTGATAAAAGCTCACAAGCAATATTTTGACTGGTAAGGCACGGTTCAGCAGCAAGTTTAAAAAAGTCAAGTTCAGGGTCAGGAAATAGCTCCTCAAAATATAATCCGTTAGATGCAGCCTAGAATGTGCTTTTAGAGCCATAAAAAAGAGTTATGTTGCAGGTTCTTTAAGACATGTTGTGAAAGAGCTTTTGTTCAGTGAGACTGTATCAAGTGTTTCTTCTCCTCCTTGATCTATGCACCAGTACTTAAGCTACAATGAAAAACAATCCCATGCACCTTTAAATATTTTATTGGTTGAATCAAAATGGCTCTTCTATGCCTAAAATGGACAGAGGTTTATTTTTAATCAGGAGATTCTGCAACAAATCTTTTGGAAATTTTTATCAGCATTCCACTTTGCAACATCCCTGCCGTAAATTTTACCGTGAGGAATTCATTACATAATTGGATGTGGCTCTACCCAATTTATTTTTGCTTCCTGAGAATCCAAACATAATTCATGATTCATGTATAAATTATACACAGGAGCTAGTGATCTGAGTGAAAACTGCATATTGCCTTAAAGAAGACTGTGCTACTCAACTTCAACATGTAACATTTTCATTTTAAAATGGAGAATAAGTTATGAGAAAGACTTCTAAGCTTTCCTCGATACGTGAGAGTGTGAGACATGGCAAGCCCAGAGGGTGAAGTCTCTGTCAATCCAAAAAAATGGAAAAGAAAAATGTACATTCGTAAACATGTAATTTATATGCAAACTTCAGTTCTACCAATCCAAAAAATAAGTTAATGAAGATGACCAGCCAGTAAGACCTGGCACTGCAGAGAGTTATATATTGGGGTGCGGGGAGGGAGATATTTTCTGAATTTTTTTTTTCCCCTCTGTCTCTCTCTCTCTCTCAGCAGGTATTATCCAAGAAAGTCCCAACTTTTAAAACAGGTAGAATAATTCACCAGTAAGTTCTTAGAAGTTCTCAGCTTCTCCAGTTGGGGCCAGTTTTTCAAAACGAGCCACATATAATGAGAATAACAAGAGCTTCTGAATGCTAACCTCTGCTGAAAAAGTTTTACACCCTTAATCTTCTAGCTAGAAAAAATGCCTCCAGCCTGCAAAAAGGCAAGACAATCCCTCTGACCTTGTTTTTATCTCTACCCTGGTCTTTCTAGAAGGGCAAAAACTGAGCTAGCTGGAAAAGCTCCACAAATTTTGACATTTCATGACATTTCTCCAAGAAGAAAAAGTATTAAGCAAAACCAAAATTCCCACCAGGAAACCTGAAGAGATTGAAAACAAGTCAGAACTACATTGGAAATAGCCTTCTATCAGTTTGTCCACTACAGTGCTTCTTGCAGCATTGAAATGCTTCATTTTCTCCTCTAGCTCATGCTCCCCTGATAAAACACCCCTTTGCTCATTCACCAGCAGGTAGCATGGAAGTCACACAGCTGGAAAGCATCTCGGAGAAAGCAGTCAGGCAGGGAGCTCAGCCGGCAGAGGAAAACCCATGCAGTACTTGGGAAGTACCACCTAGCTCAGGAGAGCGTGAGCCAGCCTTGGAGGAATTATGTTAAATTCTTCTGATTGGTCTTTACTATAAGTGGTCTTTCTTTTTTTAATTTTTCCCACCTCAAAAAAAAAAACCAAAAAAACCCAAAAAAAACCCAGAAGATGACATTTTCTACAGCAGCCAAATCCCCTTTCCTCTCTACCTTTCCACTGTCAGAAACCAGTTTCAGTTTATAAGCCTTAGGGCAGCCCCAACGGGAGATAGCTGGAGCTGAGGCAGAAATGGGCATCTCCCAGCAGAGAGATTTCATCTCATTGCCAGTGAGCATCTTCCTTATCAGGGCCAGGGAATCCTCCTGATAGGGCATGGAACCTACAGCCTCCTGGAGTAGCACGGTGACATCTGGCACAGCTAAAAAGGACTCAGACCAGAAAGACGGGCAAAGAGAAAGAGAAATCCAGAAGAAGAATATAATGACCATGTATTTGCTGAAGCACTGGAAAACACCTAAGAGGGCTTTAAAGCATGAAAGTAACAGTCAGAACTGGTTTTGCTCAAACAAAACCTTATACAAAACCAACTTTTTCACAGAGCTGCCTATCAGTCACACTGGGGACCTCAAGGAGGAGACAAATTTGAATAGAAAGAAGTTAGGGATGGAAGAGGAGAAGAGAGGAGATAGTGACACAAACATCCACACTGATAGAAAACAGGAGACTGGGAAGACAGGGAAGTCTCACTACAGGGAAGTCCATGGAGGATGCAAAGAATTAATGCTCCATCCATCTGGAGCAGGTGAAAATTAGGTTTTAGTATTTTAGGTATATGTTCCTAAGCATCCTTTCAGGGCCTGAATCACAACTCACTGCACTCGATTTAGCCATCTAAGTGCAGAATCACACAGTAGAAGATAGCATAGTTACTTAAGGCTTTGTAAGACTGAAGGAAAGCATTGGGCTTCTATTACATATACAAACTTTTATCTAGCCTTCCCAGCGAAGCCCACCAACAAAAATATTAACCAGTCTTTCCAGAAGAAAAGGTACTGTATCCACTTACAGTCCTGACTTATGTAGCATCCAGCACTAAAAGCCACCAAGGTTTTGACAGTCAGAAAACAACCCAATGCTACCAGATACCTCTCCCATAACAAATAATTTCAGACATGGAAGCAAAGAGATTTTCATCATCTTGTTCTCTAGACTCATTTGGAGCAGAACTGAGCTTGCAGAGTCATTAAAATGACCTGCCATTAAAATGCCGAAAGTGACACCACAACCAACCAGGGCATAAGTTACTATCATTTTTAATGAAACAGCAATACAGAAGTGCTTTGAGAAAGCTATTAGTGGCTACTGAAATATCAAAGTCTAGTCAAGGGAAAAAAACATTCACAGCTTCATGGCCATGGCAAGGTCATCTGCTTGCTGCAAACCAAATCATAAACGTGCTGTGATGAAGGAAAAAATAGAGATCTCTTTCCACCTTTCAGAGTAACTTTTGGAAAGCAATGACCTTTGATAAGAGCCACTCCTTCCTACTTCATGAGTGGAAAATTATCTGGTTAAATATACACACACACACACATATATTCCCCACAAGAAATAATCCAATTTCTTATTTACAAGCACTGAGCATAATTTCTATTATAAATGAAGCCTTTATAAATAAACGTAGAATTACAGAGGTCTGCTAGGAGTATCAGCAACAGCTTGACTTACAGCATTTCAAACGAACCAAATCATGGAACTCAGATCGTATTAAAAGTAATTTTTCTATGGAAAATTGGTTTTGCAATTCTCAAGTTCTGCTGTAATAAAACACCCTATAGTATATTTTTATGTCAGCTGATTCCAGGGACTGATTTGCACTATATATTTGCAATTATTTGGTAAGGATATACCGATGATATAACTCCATCACTACACAGCCTAAGCTCACCTCTTAAAAAGCAATGCCTGAAGTGTTTTTCTTCTTGCATTAATCCTTCATGCACTTTAAGTAATTTACAGTTACTTAAAGTTTTACAATTCTAAAAATACTTTGTAGACTGAAACAGATGTTAATTTTCATTTTTTAAAAAATGATCTTGAACCCAACAGAGAGATAGCACCATTGATTAATAACCAAATTTTCCATCATGTCATCTTTGAAGGATAGTTAAGGAAAACTCCCTTGTGAAATGTATTTTTGAAACATTACTGATGTCTGAATGTCTTTGATTTCCCTCACTCTCCTTTTACTGCTTCCACTCCATAAAAGCTTCTTTGCATCCTTCAGAAATTGTCTTATTTTAAAAAATAAAATAAAATTACATCAAGTAGATAAAGGAAGTCTGACCCTCTGACTAAAATTACAATTAATAAGCTGTGGGACTGAAATCTGTCCCTAAGGAAGATTCATGATCCCAGCAAAGTAGACTGGAATAGCTACTGTTGACCTCAACAGGGCCAGAACCTGGCCTACTGCAAACTTTACAAGAATTAAGTAAGTTACTAGATATCCTTCCAGAAATCAGGCATCATATTCAAGGTTTACACTTGCTCTATCTTAATTAATATAAGAACGAACATCAGCTATCATAGAGTAGGAATTTTTATAGCCTCAATAATGTCACCTTACGCAAAGCAAAACATACAATGGCCAACTATTAACGAAAGAGCATGAAGTATTTAGACAGCTTTACTGGCTTGCAAATAAGCCAAAATTAGTGCCTCATAGTATTGCATTCCACTAGGATATTATTTTAAAGGTTGCTATAAGTAGCAGCAACCCCTACATCTGGTATGCAGGCAAGTCTTACATTTTAGGTTTGGTGGAAGAACAACGAGTTTTGGCCACTGACACATGAATTTACGTTCTGGAATCTGATGCTCCCTCTTGAATTACTCAACTGTTTACCCATCTCTTTGTCATCTTCCTAAATCTTGGTAGACACAAAGCATCTGCCAGGACATTATGCTGAAATCAGTAGGCAGGTCCCACAGAAGATGGGATCTGTAGCTCTGATCTACGACAGCTCCAGCTACACAGTGCAACCAGTGCCTTCTCCAGCTTGCTTGGTGCTTGTCAGACAAATGAGAAAATGAAGTCTGATTAGTGGTTGCTTTCTAAGTGAGTGCCAAAATAAAACTTTCGCCTTCCAGAGGGACACGGATTATTTATTAGCGATTATTTCTCTCGAAAACTCTCTCTTCCAGGAAATCATCTTTTCTCTCTTCACTTCAGAAAGTTTACACACAGCCTTCCAGGATGTCACTAAAGTGCGAGCAAACTATTTACATTCCTGCCATATGTCTATCGATATCCTGCAGCTGTCTATCTATCTAATTTACAATTAGATACCAAACTTCTGCTTGCATAACCATTTGCATGCTTCCCTAATTGCGTGTTTTTAGCAAAGTAGATTGATTTTTTTTTGTTTTTAAATTGGGCCTTTTTTTTTTTTTTTCAAAAAAACTTAATCAAGTCTACACATTTCTCTTATTTTAAGCATTCCATACCCTGAGACAGATAAATCAGAGAGACAGTGCTATCTTCACCCTTTGAGGTTTTTAAGATATAGCTATACAAAGCCACCACCAAGTTGGTCTCACACCAACAACAGTCCTGCCCTGACTGGGAGACTGGACCAGTAATCTCCCAGATCCCATCCCACCAGCTCTCCTATACCTCCCAGATCCTACCAACCTGGCACAGGTACAGGAAACATCACGCCCTACTTCTTTCTGAATGAAGTGGTAAGACCCAAGCCACACACAAAGACAGACAGCCCTAAGCCATAAGAGACTAAGTATTTTCAGAGGTCTTTAGACACTATGGGCACTAAAACTTAAATTCTGTGCATATCCATATCCCTGCTTCTTAAGTTCAAGTATCTGTTATGACCTGCTTCATGAGTTGCCCAACTAAATGAAACAGCAATGCTGCTCCTTCATAAGATCCATGTATGAAATATCATACCCCACTGCAACAGGGCCTGCCCTTCACTGCCTCCATGGTATTTCTTGAGTGTAAATGCAATACTTAAGTCTCACAGAATCATTCAGGTTGGTAAAGATACTTGGGATCATCAAGTCCAACCATCAGCCCTACTCTACAAATTTCTCCCCCACATCATTTCCCCCATCCAGGGGAGGATAAACTCAACAAGGGATGGTGACTCCACCACCTCCCTGGGCAGCCTATTCCACTGTCTGACCACTCTTTCTGTGAAATTTTTTTTCTTAATGTCCAGTCTAAACCTCCCATGTTGCAGTTTAAAGCCATTCCCTCTTGTTCTGTCACTAATTACCTGTGAGAAGAGACCAGCACCAGCCTCTCTACAATGTCCTTTCAGGTAGTTGTAGAGAGTGATGAGGTCTCCCCTGAGCCTTCTCCTCCTCAAACTAAACAGTCCCAGCTCCTTCAATCGCTCCTCACAGGATTTATTCTCCAGGCCCTTCACCAGCTTCGTTGCCCTCCTCTGCACTCACTCCAGCACCTCGATGTCTCTCTCGTATTGAGGTGCCCAAAACTGGACACAACACTCCAGGTGTGGCCTCACCAGTGCAGGGTACAGGGGCACTATCACCTCCCTACTTCTGCTGGTCACACTATTTCTCATACAAGCCAGGATGCCTTTGGCTTTCTTGGCCACCCAGGCACACTGCTGGCTCACGTTCAGCTGCTTGTCAGTTAGAACCCCCAGATGCTTCTCTTCCAGACACCCTCCAGCCCCACCTCCACAAGCCTGTAGCCATGCCTGGGGTGGTTGTGGCCCAAGTACAGGACCTGGCACTTGGCCTTGTTGAAGCTCATCCCGTTGACATTGACCCACTGATCCAACCTATCCAAGTCTCTCTGCAGAGCCTCCCTGTCCTCATACAGATTGACACTCCTGCTTAACTTGGTGTCATCTGCGAATATACTGATGATACACTCTGTCCTTATCAAGATCATCAATACAGATGTTGAACAGAAATGGTCCCAACACCGAGCCCTGAGGAACATCACTTGTGACTGGCCACCAGCTGGATTTAGCTCCACTGACCACCAAAAGCCCCAGATAAAAACCTTTTATAGCTCAAAGTCACAATGCAACTGAGCCAACATGTAAACTCCCTGTGTGCATCCGTGTGCAGGCTAAAAGCCACTTGCAACATAGGAAAACACCTTGGGAAACTCTCTGGATGAACACTGGACTTTTCTCTGTGTGTATGTGTGTTTTGTGTTGTTGAGCAGCCACTATAAGGGATAGGCAAGTTTTTAATTCTCGTCCTATCCCCCAGCATCACCTTGTAATTGTCATGCAGAGGATGCACTCTCTGCAAGGCCTGGGAAAAAACTCAGCATATTTGTCTCCGAGATGAATGGCTGACAGGTATTTTTCCAGGGCTCCAGGGGGAAGTAGGGGAAAAATTAATTTCCTAATCCAAAGAAAAGACTTGGAGATTTTATTTTTTTTCCTCTAACCTGAGCTAGTATTAAAATTATATATAGATATCAGAAAAAAGATAATAAAATTTTCCTTTTTGGTGAAACAACATTCTAGAAAGAAACTTATTTTAGGTTAATTAAAATAAGTTACAATTGATGAAAAGAAAAAGGCTTATTTTCCTTTTTTCCTATTAAAACAGTGTAAGAGTTACAATTCTAAATGAAAGTCATTTTACACTAAAAAAAATATAAATTCTGCAAATATCAAGAAGACATTCTGACATTTTCAAAATTATTTTTGTCTTACTTCCGCTCAAAAGAAAATGCCGTTAAATTGATGAGCTTTAACAAGCAATTTTATCCTAGGCAAAGAACAGCACACCGATTTTTTTTTTTTTTTCTGTTTTGATCACTAACTAATTATTTGAAGACACTGGAGTTCTCTGATCCTGGACATATGACACAGATTATAGTGAAACCAGCTGGAGATTAAATTTCTAACTCACATATGGAGCTCATGACCCTCTTTATGAATCATCACACCGTTTGTTTAATATTTAATGCAACTCTTAGTTACTCTGAAGAAAACGTTGAACAACAGGGGCCCATAAAATTAAAATCACACAGCAAAATCACAGCTACTCGCAAATCCTCTCTCTTCTTTGGGACTTCCATCACAAATCTGTCTGATCTAGGTTCATTAAGTTTATTTTTTCAGTCCCGAGATGGTAAGATGTGATGGAACACTAAAATTTTATATAAACATCTCTGATTACAGCTTGCAAGCCACAAGAGATCCAGCCTTGCCTTTCATGCAAACCTAGGCATGATAGTATCTTGAGAATAAAAAGAAGTATTTCTGAGCATGTTAATCTACTGAAGTCTTAGGAAGAGTGGGAAATTAAAACTGCAACTCTAGATATAATTTTACTATCCTAAATGCACAGGCCATGCATGCTGGAAAAGTAACTGCCTCAGTCATGATCTTTCTTTCTCCAGCTTCTTAACTCACCAATTTGAAAGATCAATCTGGAAAATTATCAGTAGGTACCTACGGATCTCAGTGAAAGCAAACCTGCAGTCAGGAAGGAACACTTTATCTATCTATCTATCTATCTATCTATCTATCTATCTATCTATCTATCTATCTATCTATCTTGCCAAATCTGAAAGCAATATACTTTTTCTAAATGCATTTGTACAGCTTCTAAAAACTGCTGTTGTATTAACTGCTATCACATGAGTTGTGCAAGAAGTTTAAAGCTTCCCCCACCGCCTCATGCGAGCAAGGTCAGTGAAGGCAAAACCCAGCTCCCATCCTGTCAACCTGAACCTGTCTTTTGTTCAAAGACCTGTTTCCACTCAATATGAAGACACGTCTCACCTCCAGCTTTCAGACCAAAGCACAGATTTACATCCAATCCCTGACAGACATCCAATGAGCAAAATCTCTTTACAGCCATGTTATTTTCAGTATGAAGCATCCCTCTGCCTTCCCTTTTGGTCCCATCAGCACTCCCATTTCAATTTACCATTATAGTACCAACAAACTGCACACCTCCTTGGCCCTTGATGCCTATTTCAACCTGGAATTGATTGATACAGCATTAGTCAGGTCATATAAGGCTCGCATGGTTCACTGCTAATAGTTTGGCATCAGTAGGCATGACCATTTAGAAGTTCCTTTTAATAATATAATGACTGGTTGAGTAGATTCAGTGTTAAAAGATTGCGGAGTTGCATCTTCACTCAAAAGCAGTGCTCCACACAAGTCTCAAAGCATGAGCAGTGTTGATCGCTTAGTGCCAGACAGAGCTAAGTGTGCAGCTGGAAAACATCAGCGATTGTACCTGTTTGAAATGCTGATGATGATGCTCCTCAGCTCCTGCTGTCCTGCCTGTGCAGAGCCAGAGGCAGATGATGTACAAGCACTCCTCATCCTGTCCAAGGCAGGTTACCACAGCCCATGCCAAAGGCTGCTGACACTGCCCTTAAGAGCAGACGAAAGGCTTTCTCATGGCCCTTTTTGCAGCTCTGCAGTGCTTTTTCAGTCCTGCAAAAGCCAATGTCGACAGGGGTAAAATGATTCTGCATACGCAAAGAGCCACAAGTGCAAAATGGAGCGCTGTGCATCTCCAAATCTGCCACAAGCAGTTTACACATTTGCCAAGTGAAAAGCATGCAACTGCAGCTCTGACTTCTGCATTGGCCTCTCTCTACCTCAGCACTGAGCATCCGCAGAGCGTTTGTCTGGCTGTTGAGGTTACTGTCTCTGTAAGCCTGAACCCATCTGAAGGGGCAGCTGTGGGCACAGAAATCCCAGGTCACCTATGTCTCTAAGCAGGGCAGCAGCAGCAGGGAGATACCCTTCCACTGAAAACACCAAGCACCCACTCAGTGAAAAAAACAGTTACCTAAAGGAGATTTTTTTCTCCCATGAAACCACCTGTGAGGCCCTTTACCGAATTATGTATGTAAGTATAAAATGTTCCAAGGCCAGCAATACTGTCCTTGTCATCTCTCCCAGCGTTGCAGTCTGTGTAACTATTCCAGCAACACTTTATTCTGTGCTCCCCAGCAGAATTAATTAATGTTTGCACAGTACTTTGAAGATGAAAGTACTAAGCGACTGCTAAGTATCAGGCCAAATTCTCAGCTGGTTTTAAAAACGGCATTTGCAGCACGGCATCTGGGCCCATGATCACCCTGTCTCATTAGAGAGACTCTGTAGACAATCTGGAAAAAATAATTTTAAAAAAGAAATAAAAAATACATAAGAAAAAGAATACAGAGAAAGAATATATAGAAACAAGTGGAAAATCAGCACTTAAGTAATAACCTTCATGCTTTTCCCAGAGTCCCTCTTTCTGCAAGTGAAGATTACAAATCTGCAGAGCCACGACACCATTCTCCTTCAAACCTCCTTAAAACTCACCTCTGCTGAGATGCCTACAAATCATTCGGCACTGATTAGCCAGCTGATGTACTGTGACTTCTGCACATTACACTCAGTATAACCATCCTGCTCTTAATGTTGGCCCGCCCCATCTGTTTACTCGATGTGCTGCTTCTTTTCTATGCTCTGCCTTAAGCATTTGCAGGGTTTCTTTCTTACATACAGGTGCCAGGTCCAGCCCAGGGATACACACACACCAACAAGATTATCTTTCCAGTCCTTTGCAGGCTACATATAATATGGACATGCAAAAGTCAGTCTCAAAGGATAAGCCTCACTAGGTTTAGATCCACTTATTGCGATGTGTATGTTCCTGTAGAAAAACACTGATCACAGAAAGCGGTCCAGGAGGTTTAACTCATGCACATGTTATATGTAAAGCAGTTGTGTGCTTTTCCAAAAGGCGCTGTGCTGCTGCAGTTTAAGGGCTAAACTCACTGCTTACGTTAGATTTCCTTTTTTTCCTCAATAGCAGGAATCCCTCTTAAATGTGCAAACGTGGTCCAATAGAAAGTTTCACTGGCGAATAAGTCTGACACTTGAATAAACTGCAGAAGTTATAAGGGGAGGCAAAGTGATTCTTTAAAAATTATAGAGACCGTCAAGAATGCCTTCCTCTGGGGCTTGCAATAACACAGCTGGTGCTGGGAGGAGAGGATGCAAAAGCAGATTGCACGCATCTCATGCTGGGACTCCACTGCTGATGGGAGAATCTGGACTTGTGTGGGATGAAGCACTAGCAATGAGCAAGATCATCTGAGGATGAGGTATTAGAATGAGTTGCCTCATTGACTGCAAAGGGACTGATGCTGCATGGCTTGGAGCTGGCCAAATATCTCATCACATTCACATGATCTAGGAGCCAAACTCAGACTCACTTCAGAAAAACACAGCTCCAGTTATTTCAGTAGGAAGCCTTGCTTTTCAATACCTTAACTACATCACTTGTATTAGCTATTCACAGAGATACAAGAGGAAAGCCCTCAAACCTCTTCCCATGTGCAACAGAAAGACTCTACACACTAAAATGCCTAAAATAGTACTGGACTTCTAGGACCAAAAAGGAGTTCCCATGTTGTGAGATTCCAGTGTTACAAATTCCAAGGACACGGCCTTTGCAACAAGCCTTTTTTTCAAAGAAGGTAAACTGAAGAGAAAATTGAGGCCGGCAACCTCCAGTTTTTCATCTGTACCCCCTCGGTGCAACAGTACTGCTCAAAACACGAGGAGAGGATGCCCCTACGCACCCAAAACCAGGGAGTCTGCCTGTATACACACACTGCCTGTCACAGAGAGTCACAGATGCAACCAAGCGGGCTAACTTCCAAGCCTTGTGCCTTGGGCAAAGCTCGATATTTCCCCATCTGGCTACAGTTAGTTCTTACCCCTCCAGTCTGTTTCGTGCTTCTGCTTTCCAACTGAAGCCTGTCTCCATTGAGAAACATCCCTACTGCTTCTTTATCATGACTTAGGATGATGCTCTGCACTCGTAGCCTTAATCTCTAGAGAGCGGGGATGAGATTTTCAAAAGCACTTAGTGTTGACCTACCTCTGCTCTAAATCAGTCTAATCATATTAGGTTAACTATATTTAAGTTTGGCCATGTATATTTTGTCATAATAAACTTACCCCAAAGGAATGCTGCTGTTTTAAAACAAGATTACTAGACCTGTGACTATATTTATGCATCTCAAAAAGGAATCTGATTTTCCAGTTCCATGGAATTTTTTTGGAACATGTTGAATATTTAGTACTGGTGGAACAGAGGTCAATGCAATTATATCCTACATCTTAAAAGGAAACAGTCCCCTCTAAATTCAGTGCTAAAGAAGTGCTTCACTGGAGGCCTTAAGGCTCAAAACGCCAAAAACTAACGTTTAAAATTAATAGCAACCTCAACCCAGTCAGAATGTGCTTTTTTTTCTTCAGCATCCGTGAACAGCTCTGCACAACCAAGACCCAAATACCAATATAGGACTTTATCTTCCACCTCCTCCCTTTTTTTAAAAAAAACCTGCCAGGCAGTGGGTGTTTCTAAATGGTACAAGAAGTGACTGTCAGCTGTCACCAGCTCTTTTCCAACACACAAACACTGAAGAACCACTTCTCAACTTAGTCCATATGGCACCTCCAGAAAGACCACAATAATAGTTGGAGAGCTTTGGCCATAAAGCTCATACAGCGTAGGACTAAATGTACCCTTACAGACCTGTTTTGTTGTTTGTTTTTTTTTAAATAGTATGTTGAACCTTCTTCTGCTGCGTTTTCTCTTTTGAGACTTTTTTTTTTTTTTTTTTGTTAAATAGAATCCATAATTGGTCTATCTAAATGACTGACAGCGAAGGTGAAGGAACAGCCTGTTAGTCTTGACTGTTAGGGTAATGAATAGAGAAGCTGACATGTTAAATTTCTTCACCTACAATTGGAATTATAAATTATAGACTTCTTTTACATTACCATAATACCAAGTTCATCTTAAAAATAGAATGATTCCTTGGGGGTGTATTTATAATGAAAAAATACATATCTAATACTGTACTTAGCATATCTTAAGATATTAATATAATTGGATTGATTGTTCCTAATTTTCAAAAATAGGAACAAAATAAGAAGCAGAATCAGATCCTCTTATAATTTTGAAGAGGTCCATCATTTTGCTTCAGCAGAACATTCCTAAATTTTAAAAAGGTATCTAGAATTTAACGTATATCCTCTTGCTCTCCCTAAAGCTACTTGGTAGGTTGCATCTTCCCAGCTCTGTCAAGGGCCAGTTTATCTGAGCCTCTACAAACTTCGTAGGGAGCAGAACCGAGATCTGAAGAAGTCTGTAAGAACTGAAGTTTCCACCCCATAAGAACCCCTTAATTTGGCCTTCATCCCTAAGCAAACAGCTTCTGTGAAACAAATCATTGGGTACAAATTAATCAGTTTGTGTGAGAATAAACACAGCCTATCAATAAAAGCAAAGCAATAAACCACAGGGAAATGCCTCCAAGCCAGACACACTGCATTTAAACTCTCTAATTTATTTTGCATGGGAGAGAGGAGAGCTCTTAAAACTTTTGTCTAAATTAGACTTAATTCAAATCATGCTGGTACAAAACCTCAAGGCCCATCTCCTAATAGCGGTAACTGTCTGGGGAAGTGCAGAGAAGACAAAGATGATCTGCACTGTGGGATGCCAGGAGGAGGGGGGCACTGAGAAAGGGGTGGATGCAGTCAGCCTGGCCCCAGGTCCTCTCCTCTATCCCAAGACAGACCTGGGCAATAAAACCCTTGATCTGCCCCAAAGTCTTGATAGCACCTGGGGTGACAACTAAAGTCATGGCGGAGCAGGGTCAAAGCCAAATACCTCAGCCATGATGCTTTCTGTTCCTCTGGGTCTTCTATACCTTTAGTGTATACGGCCCTGTTGGCAATGCTGCTTCCTACTGACTATTCCACAGAAAAAGAAAAAAATCAGCCTCAAGCCATCTGCACAATGAATTCCCCTACAGCTCAGTTAAGTGCTGCCTGCCTTCAATTACGTTGGTGTGCCTTGATCTTATGAAATATTTTCAATTTCCAGAACAGTTTCGACATGGGGAGCAAAGAAGGGACAAGGAAGAACAATAACTTCCAATAAAATTTGGCACTGCTCAGGATTTCTTTCACCTCAGCAAAAAATCCTCTTAAGATACAAATAAATATATCTTATTAAGTTACCAGGATCTTCTCCTAATAGTGCAATTAGTTTTCATGGGAGATAGACCCATGTACTCTTGAGAATAGACTCTCAGGTATATATAAGCACGTAACACTGGGCACACTTCTCTCAAATTATGGAAAGCACTTGTCATTTCCAGTGTCGACACTGAAAAAGTGCTGTTTTATTAAATGTTATATTATCATCAAACCCGGAGGGACCCTCTGAGCAGCCCTTCTCAAGGAGCAAGCCCCTGCATCAAGTTCTGCAACTCCCCTTTTGCTGTCTGAAGGAGGAGAAGTGCTGCCAGTGAGCAGGAGGAGGCAGCAAGGCCCCCAAACACTGCAGTGAGCTCATTAACAAGTCATGGCTATGTTGTCTGAAAGACTTTGAGACTTCACCTCTTGCAACCAGTTAAGGAGCTTCTGCAGTGGTCCCATCCCATCCTGACCTCCCACAGAGGTCCAGAGCTCACCCCCTTGCTTTGCAGCCCTACTTGGTACAACATGCAGGGACGTACCTGCGGATCGCATATCGCTCTCTGAATTACGCAAAAGCAGCTTTGTTTTATTTCAATTACTGCAGGGCTGGTAAATTGTAACCCTTATCCATCAATAGGATGGTCTTCATTAGTCTGTTCCCCGTCATTTAACATGACTATAAGCCATCGCCAAACAGATTATACCGACTATTCCATTAATATCCTGTATTCAGCAAATGGGGAGGAAATTGTATTATTCTGGTAACGGTTTAATGTTTGCCACCAGACACACGAGGCAAATGTGTCCAGGAAATGCTTACTTGCCCAATGTCACCTGATGGATAAGTCCAAACACCCTATTCATCTTGCAAGGAAGCCACAAGAAATAACTGTGAAGAAAGTAGAGCCGCCACAGAGTAAGAAGAAAATGAGCTAATAAATACTGCTGCACCATATCCTAGCATGCAAAGCAATGTTTTATTACACATTTTAAAATTAATATGTGCTATTTTGTTGGTATCAACACATGCTCAAAACGCCTGATCCTTCACACTCCACAAACCCTACGCAGCGACAAAATCGAGCCCCACCGTTGGCACTTCATCACGTGTGCCAAGGCACAGAATGAAGTGCTCAAGCCCCAACCCTTCATGCACAGACGATATTAAAAGCGGTGTAAGCTGTTTTCTTCTTCTCAAGAGCAGTTTTCTCATCTGGCTCCCACAGGCCATGTTTACATTCCCCTACAACAGTTTTTCCCTGTCTCCTCCTTCACCTACGTATAACCTCTGAATCATGTTACCAGCTTTAATTTAACCAAAAAAACCCAAAAATCAAAGCCTACACACACCACCAAAAAAAAACCCAACTGAAAAAAAACCCACAACCCTAATATCTGGATGGCAGCAGTTATGTTTCCCGTTGGCTCCTTCTGTATCCCAAGGAGAAGCAGCATTTCCAGAGCACAACTCACATTGTACATGGGAGAAATCACCTTCTGAGGGTGTCCATGTTTCTCAATCAACCAGGAGGATGCTCTTCACACAGGTGCCCTGTGAGAGATGCATCCTCACCCAGCTGGAACCCCTTCGTGATTTCCCTGGTTTAGGCTCCAGGTGGGGGACAGGAGGAGAGCGATAACAACACTCAGCACTGCACAGTTTCCAGCTTCTCTTCAGCTTACACCATGTAATATCTGGAACATCTAACAATTATTAATTGCACCTAACCATAAACTGTAAAAAAGATGGGGGAATGCACAAATCAACTCTGGCACATCTGCAGCTTAGTCCCCGCTCTTCAGGGTTCAGCTTTACCATGCAAAGTTTGACCCATCCATTATATATATCCTACAACTGAGTTTTGCAAAATTTGTCAATCTGCAAGCCTTGTCAACAAAACCAGTTCAAGAGATGTAAACGGCAATCTGAGAAGATACTCCCCAGGAATTAGATTTTGTAAACAAACATTTCAGCTAATTGCATTCTTGTTCTCAGTGCAATGAAGGCCCCATTTAGACAAAGCATTTGTCTATGGAGTTTAGTTTCTTCCATTTAATGAACGCTGATCCTGTCTTAGCCTCGGCTGGTATATCATCAGGATCAACATGAAATGCTAATGGAGAAAGATGCTTAATATCATTTCAAGTGTTTAAGTTACAACCACAGCTATTAAAGCAAATCCATTTTACCTGTTCCTCCCCAGGCTCCCCAGTGAGACAGATTTAAAACTTTCCATGGGGAGAAGTGATTCATAAATGGCTACACAGATCAGAGAAGAAAGCCTTTCATTGTTAATTACAGCCAGTGTTTTCCGAACCGAAACCGGTCATTTCGCCAGCACAAGTAATTAGTGAGGCTCATTTTATTTCGTTGCTTTCACAGATTAGTTTGCTTTTTAAAAAGCAAGGTGGCTGTCTCCAGCAGTAGGGATAACAACGTCAGCCAGACAGGAAAATAAGGGTTTGTGCTCCACTTGTAGCCCACAGCAGAAAAATCCAACAGGTTCCCCAATTTTCAGTCCCCTTGCTGGTTCAATGCAGAAATCAGTGTTGCTCGTTGTGGCATGCCTAACACGAGACTTTGCGGTCCACCCATATAAGATGATCACCACAGTCCTGTGAATCTAGTTCTTTGCACTGAGAAAAGCTTCCTGGTTTTCAAACTTTCCCAGTGCTAAGCCAAATTCCAGGATGTGAAATAGTCACAGCAGCAAGGAAGAGGAGGAGGAGGATACTTCCCGTCCCCTCATCCCTTTAGAGCAACTGCAGCAGGTCCAGCCCGTGGCATCTGTGGCATCCTTGCACCGCACGCTTCAGGGATATCACAAAAATAGCAGGAGGGGATGATGCATTATAAGAGATGCTGGTCTTCGCTCACCCAGAGAGAACACTCTCAGACACCATCTGCATTTTAAAGCAGGATTGTTTCTTTCTTCCCATGGCTCTGACTGCCCCTCAGCCTATTTGAGGAGCAACTTCTCTGGGGCAGAGGCTTCCGGTGGACACGCCTGCCAAGATCCCAGTTTTGAACTAGGCACCCAAAATACCAGTCAGAGCCCCCGGCACTCGCCAGACAGGGCACGATGCTGGCAGCTATCTTTGGAAATGCGGAAGTTATCCTCGCACAGATTTTAAAAGGCCACTGTTTATGCATGTAAATTCTGAAGGGCATTAGCGGCATCACTGACACACACTGACAGCCAGCCCAGCTCCGGGAAGGGAATAAGCAGCAGCTACTGCCTGAATAATTGATGTGCTTTTACTCTGCCCCATGGCCCAGTTATTACATTGCTCACTCTCTTCAACTGCCTGTGGTTTCTAAATTAATTAGAAATCTTAATGTCATGGCCAGCCAGTTTAAAAAAAAAAAAAAAAAAGCACCAAGAACAAAAGAAAAAAGAGCTTGTCATGCCCTTGAGCCTTGGGATCTCTTACTTTGGACTGGCCACACAGGGAATAAAAGCACAGTCTCAATTTCTGAAGCTTCGTACCCCGTTCGCTGATGCTAACAGCAGCACAGCATGAAATCCATTTCACCTGCAAAAGGCCCCTGTTTCATGGGGGTGAACACCCCCATCAAGGTCACCTCTCCCATAAGATGGAGCAAAGCCTTTCCGACGGGACAGCACACACACAGAACAGCTAGCATCTCTTCAACACAATGAAATATGTCTGATATGTCCCTAGCCTGGCCACTGCAACCTAGTGCCACGCAGTACCAAATGAAAGGACCCTGCTGAAGTTTGGATGAATTACGGAGCTCATGGTTGTCCTGCTCTTACAGTTGACAGAGCTAAATGACTCTGTGGGATCTCTTTCACAGGCTGAAAAAAAAAAATTGTGTGCAACCACCTGACCTCAGAGAACAAGAGAAGTTGATAAAAATGACACATTGATCAAATATAACAACGTGAGCGGCCATTTCTTTGCTACATACATATCCTTATCTACTTATAATATTGCTTATGCTTAAACTTTAAAACAATATCTATAGCTTTTAAGAAACCCAGTGGGAATAATTCCCCTGTTTGAGCCACACTGCATTAAAGCGTGGGTAGTTGTGTTCTAAGTCCTCGGAAAGCACTTAGCCATGATGAATCTGGAGGTATTTTTAGTTTCTTACTTGCAAAAAGAAATACTGATTTTTAAAAAAATCTCTTTACAACTGTACCAAAAGCATAAATAAACATAAACAATTGGATTAATTGAGGTAATTTTAAATTGCACAGATAACTTAGGCTAATATTTCACCTTCTTATAACAGAGCAGTGAAATACCAGTGAAACTCAATAGTGCAGCATAGTCTTCCTCTTTGCCAACACATCGTGTCTTCCTGTCATCTGCAAGATACTGAGAGGGAGAAAGGTGCAAACCACCTTTCCATTATTCCCCTCGAGAAATTAATTATTTTAAAGAAATCAGGTTTTTCAATCTTTCTTTTTGACAGGGATAAATCAACTTATACTCAAAGCAATGAATTGTCTGAGTCCCCAGTAAAGTTATTCTACATCTCCTGTACATGTTAAGTGCCTGAACATGACAGTCCCAGGGCTGAGAAATGCGCTGGAGATGATGACACAAGGCTTTAGAGAGTTATAAATGGCACTGTAACTCCTAATGGAAGTATCCAACAAAACAAACCCCATTCATTAGCACATGGAAGGCAATTCATAACAGTGAGCACAAACTACAGGAGAGTGTGGTTCTCTAAAAACTTAATGCATTCTGATCAAGTGTTTATTTGCTCCTAGAGCCTCTTCTTCTTCCTCTACCTGTTTTTCCTCTCCTGTCATAATTTTGTATTACAATGATGCGTACAGAGTCCACCACAAAAAAAATCCATAAGGATCAAAGCAAGCTGAAAATTTAAGCCCTTTCAGCGTGTTTCAACATCTCTCCTGAGAACTGAGATTGTGCTTCCATTTGTAGGGTGGGAGAATGGGCTTGCAGCAAATTGTAATGCTGACACAAGAAGGCGGCAACATTGGTTCACCTTATGATTTGTTTGCATTTGTCATCTTGGCTTATATACTGCCTCTAAAATTCACGTGCTAATTATCAGCAGTATGGCACTGCAGATGTAGTGAACACAAGATGTCACTCACATGCATTTTTCAAACCCAAGCAACAAAATGAAGTGTCTCACAAGAACATGTTACGTGTTCATACTGCAGCCTTCCTGAGCTCTGCAACATCTCCTATCTGTATCTCTTCGCATTTGTGTTTTTAAATCTCATTATGCTTGCTTTGCTATACTCAAATGTACAGACATGCACATTATATATTTCCTCTTGCTCTCTATACTGTGCCATCTACATACATCTCCGCTCACTCTGAAGGTATTATATTAATCATTACAAAAACTAACTGAAAGGCTCAGCTCATGTAGATTCTTATAGGTTATCCACAGTAATAATGAAGCCATGTACAGGCTTTAAGGCAGACCTGGGGTCCTAATTCCTTCTCTGGATCACTGTACAGCTGGAAGGATGTACCAGCTGGAGCACGACTGCCACACTTCAACATGGCCATGCCCTCCTGGCCAAACTTCTACATCACCTGTCTCCAGACAGGAGCAAAGTGCAAAACCACAAGGTCCTGCAGGGGTGCTCGCACCTCAGCCTTGGAAAGAAGGTGGAAGAAAATACAGGAGATGGCAGCAGTACAGAGCAGCACAGCTTTCCTCACTGCTTTTTGGAGCCTAGTCTTTCAAGATGCAGCCCTCGGCAAGGTGGCTCATGAAAGTTTGATGAACAGCATTTTGTTTAACACCAGCAACTGAGCCACAGCCCTGTCGAGCTGCATTGCCCAAGCAAAATGTCATGACCCAAGAGGATCAAGAGACTCGATTGCAAGAGGCAGGCTTGCAGAAGCAGAGGAGCTCACGACCTCTGGAGCAGGGTGCACCACCCCACAAGTTACTCCGTCACTGAAACATGACGAGGCTGCCGTAACACTGATGAACACTGAGCCTCCTTTGATACTTGCCCACTACGCTTCAAGGCTGTGCTAGGCAGTCTTACAAATACAGGGAAGTCCACAGCCTTTTTTGTTGGCACATATAAATCTTGATTTTTTCTTCACCTCTTTTACATTTTTCACATGCACTGAAAAAATTGACGGTGTGCTGTTCCCTTCCATGTGGGTTCATCATTTTCATGCTCTGCTGCTTTTGTTCCCCTGCTCCCTTTCCATAAAGGAATATTCTCAAAAAACAACTGTGCCCGCATAACTGAAAATACACAAAACTCATATGCAGAGACAGTGCTGTAGGCTCATGCAACGTGATCAGGTCGAGCAGTTTAATATTTTAGCACAGCTAACAAATGAGGCTAGACTATAAGGTCCAGTAATTACCTTTTCTTGTTCTTCAGGTGCTAAAAATCCACATGCTTGCTTTTGCAGAGCATCAAATTCAGCATTTCTGGAAGCAAAGAGAAAAAGACAAAAAATATAAAACATTTATATTTGCCTCTGAGGACTTATTAGACACTCATGAACCTTCTGCTATGCATGCACCAGAGGATACAGCAATGAACAACTAGTTTTGGTCAACAGATGTGATTTTTTAAAGTCTGAGAGAATTTTTAATCGCTACGAAACACATCTCTCTATAGGAAGACAGTACTAGCACATAACCAACAACAGTTGGATGAAAAATCAGTGGGAGCTATCATGGGTAATTACAAAAAATCCTTAGAGATACAAGTAGTTATTGAACACACATGCAGGTACATGAGTATCTCTTGACCATAACAGACTCCAATGTGATCAGGATAAACTATTGTTATACTAGAGGATTTACCAGAGATTTTTAGATGTTGCTGCACCAGAATAATAAATATCTAGTTCGAAAGGATGTTAATCCCTGTTCCTCAGCAGTAACACCTTAAATTTTGTCGGTCCCCTTACACCTTCAGCATTTTTCTTCTCACTGTAGTGTTAGATGCTAAATGTAACATTAATTAACAGAAGCATGAAATGCATGGATCCAGGTCAGCCTCCTGGAAGTGCTGGTTTTATTAGGATTAACTACACATGAAAAAATGCTCCTCAAGGTTGGGATTGCTACAGATGAAACCTCGGTGGGAATCAATTTTGTCAGAGTTAAACTTGATGGCACAGGACCCTGGGACCCCATCCCACCCCAATCAAACAATTAGAAAATAAAATTAAAAGCCCATGTAAGGGAAAAGGCAAGGAGTCTTCCTGCCTGAATTTTGCTTCCAACATTAACTACAAGCCCAGATCATTTTCCGCAACCTGTAGAGGAGAATACAGATCATTTCACCTGGAAGAAATGTATTAAAATGAAAAACTATAAAGTCTGACTAAAATAGGATCCAGTGTTAAGCTGGTGCCAATTGCTCCAGCTGCAGTGGCAGGTCCCTAAGCCTGTCCCGACAGGGACTGCAGCACAGCTGTCTCCCTGCTGCTGTGGTCCTGGGTCAGCCGATACCTTAACAACTTTGCAGACCAAAAAAGTGCTCCTAGGGCTCCAGTTTCACAGTTCAGTTGATCCAGAACACTCCTACTTTAATCTCTGATGCCAAAAAAGAAGTTTTACCCCAGCTCTACGCATTCCTCAGCAGGTACTCCCCTGAGAGTATGAAAAGAAGGAGGCTGAGGCATTGGTCCCCAACACATACTTCATCTTATTTATGTACTAAAGGAGCAATCGCTTGCATTCAGTAACCTTGGAAGTCAGACAAGTAAATTAAAACTTAAAACAAGGCTTGAGAGTCCAGCATGCATGCCACTTTTTGAGTGATTTCTCTATAATAGGCAAGTATGGATGCTCTGGAAGAAAAAGAGACCTATTCCAGGTCGCTTGTCAGCAAAATTGCCTCTGTAAGCAATAAACAGGTTTTGGACCATCTAAGAAATTTACAGGCAAACTCAGGGTAAGACCAGCTATTATTTCTCACTGTACAAATGAAAAAGTCTCCAGATGTTAGCTCTTTTCAGCCTTGGATTTTGATCAAATATATACAATTTCAGTAGGAAAAAATACTTTCACAAGTACAGAGCAGACCAGACAACATGTCATGAAGGCATCCATACACTTTATTTCTAGGAAAAATGCCATTTGTTTACACTAGTCCACTTGTGGTTTATAGCAAAACCTCTACCTTGTTCCAAGAAGCTTTTGGAGAATAACTCTGATTTGATGGCAGCAGTATAGAGCAGAGAAATGGTGGTTAGTCTAGTTTGAAGAAGTTAATGTTTGTTACCCCATTACCTTGCAATGGCTTTTCAAATGAAATTAAACCAAGATCTTTGTTTCATTTATGATACCCCAGATTTCACTTCTGCTTGGAGAGTAAAGGGCTAGAGATAGCACAACATACAGTGCTTTATGGCTCTTCTGTGTCGTTTTAGGATTCAGCACATGCTCTCCTCCAGCTCACTTTTATTTTATCATAATGTGAGTGTACTGACTGGTAAATCTTTCTTGCCTTCCCTCCCCAAATGCCAAATGTATAACCTTGAGTTGGCCTCTGCCGTATGCTATTTCTATGCAGATTCAAAATGTAGTTTGGGGAATTCTTGTTCTTATTAAAACAAGAAGGGAACAATACAGGGATTCCTGCACAGCAAAGATCCTGCAAAATACTTGCTAGAGTCAGCGCTCACTGGCAGTGGGTACACTGCAGGAACTACAGGGATTTGGCATTAGCCCTAAAAGACAGAATAAACACACTAAAGAAGGAGACACTGCTTTACCTCTGCCTCCTGTTAATACTCACGGTAGTACAGTGCCTGACCCACATGCAAGGGAAGCTCGTTTTTATTTTCTTTTACTGCTTTCTATACCACTCAACTAAGCTGCTCCCCTCTAAAAAACATAGTACTTTTTCCCAGACAGCATTTGTCATTTCTTACCCAGTTCTTCCCCAGTTGTACTATTCTTGGACAATTTGGCAAGCAGTTTCACTTAAGATGCTAATGGAGAAGGGAAATCATCTTCTCTCCCTTGCTCCACCCCTTGTTACCCTGCAGATCTACCTGCAGAGACTGTTGCTAAATGGGTAATGTATATACTTCAACACAGCCCGATCTTACCAACATGACTGCTGGCATTCATACAGCTAAATATTTCTAAATCCTCTGCTATGGTGAGTAATGCATCCACCCAAATAGGACAAGGGCATACTGCTCTGCATCACTAGATGCCAGAAGAAGGGCAATTAATCTGCAAACCGGCGTGCTGCTGCACCTCCATGCCAAAACAGAAGCTGCTATTAGGGAGAGCAACGATAAACACTTTCTGTTCGGCAACAGCAAAGGCTGGGAGGAGAATCCATCAAGATGGGATGGCTCACCCTCGAGCAGCTGTCTTCACTGCAGAAAGCCAAGTGGTCCAACTTCAGTTGTTCATGCTCATGGCAGAGGGACCCACAAAAAAAACACAAAAAGCTTTAGACAACCAGCAGGAGGCTTGTGAAAAAGCCCTGCTTGCTAAAACGTACCAAGCACCTTGTTTCTGGCTCTGTTCAAGCAGAGGAGTGAGCACCCAGCATCATGCTTTTGGAGATGAAAACCCATATGGAGCAGCACAAGCATCACTTCTGGGCATTAGCATATCTGTATCAAGCCCTGTGAAACTAAATCAGCAACTTTCACCTACAGTGACTTAATTAACATGCACCCTACAGATCTTTCCAAATCCTGCACATTGCCATCCTCCATTACCAAGCTCTTTTGATGAAAGTGATTAAAGCTAACAATTATAATTTGTGTTAGAGATGCCCCTAGAGGCTTTGGCTAGGCTCAGACTTCATTGTTCACAGAACACAATGCAAAGAAATCTCTCTCCTGAAGTGCTCATCCTTCAAGAAGACAAGGCAATCAAGGAATAGCAGAAAGAAAGGCACAGAGACAAAAAATTGTTGCTCAAGGTCAAACAGCAGGCCACCAGAGGAGCTAGAACAAACCCCACCTCCTCTGTGGAGCAATCATGAGGCTGCGCACACTCTCCAATACTGAACTGATCAACTAATACACTAATTTATCAAGTGTCAAGAACAGATTAAGTAATTCATAGTGCTACTTGCTGTTCTGTGTTTGATCATGTATTTTTGTGGTGACTCTCCATGCAAAGCTAACCATGACTGCAAAAAGAGTTACCTTCCCTTCACCTTCCAAAGAAATGCTTCCCACACTTTTTTGTGCACATTACTGACAAATCGATCCCCCTCAATTTTTTTATTCTTCCATCAATGCTTTCAACAAAGAGTGATTGCTCAAGTGCCCCTCTCCACCTTGCACTTCCAATTTTTTAAGGAATGGTCAATCTCAATATGCATAATTATAATTGCAAATGGATCATTTTATCCTGTACTCTTCTATTTTAATGGGATTATGTACAGTCAAATCTCTACTGTAACATTTAAAGTCAAAACCTCCTGCGTCATTCATGTGTGGTTTAGATATTCAAAAATATTAATATGCAACTAGTGATATTAGAAAAGGTTAGATTTCTAACTACTCAGCCCAGTTATGACACCATAAATCTGATACAGTTTTCACTGATTACTAGAAAAATCTTTCCAATGCAATATAACTGGAATTTAATAAAACTTCAGGCCATACAATTCATCAACAAGAGAGTGCTTCTGTTGCGCTTTGCACAGGGAAAGAACAAAGCACGAGTGTGCAAAGTGAGCAAAGCTTTTAGTCTTTGCAAACAACTTCAGTGCATAAAATATTAAAAGCAATGCTAAACTAATCTCTGGCAAGAATTGCAGGCAATTCACTGTAACTCGTATTACGAATGCCTTTGGTTTACCATTTAAAAAACATTAGAGTCTACCATTATGGTTGTGTATCACAGTGCTGTACATTAACCTCTGTAATTTTCCAACATGATATATTGCAGTAACACAAATTAGGCTATCTGGCAAAAAAGCTTAAAAAGACGCAATATTTAAAGAGAGCAGACAGGAAAGCTCCTTGCTCCTTCCTGCCAAAGACAGCAGGAGAAAGTCCAGTCCTCTTTTCCTCAAAGCAAATGGTAAAATTCCATTATTTTCCCCTGGAACTGACAGATCGGCAGCATCTGGGAAAGGATTAAGTCTAAATACATCGCAGACATAACAGATGAATGATTTGGGGGAGAGGGGTCGCCTGCTCTCATTTTAACACTTCTGTGTAACAGGAATGGAGCAGGTCATTTCTGTAAGCTTGACAACACTTCATGGGCTTTCAGTAGGATTTTCCCTTCAGCATTTTTTGCCTTCTGTCTCCATTTTCTTCTTGTTCATATGCCTAATGACTTCCAAATCTGTTATTTGAGTGCACAAGAATCTTAAAGCCTACCCTTGATACTTACTGTTGTAGGGCCCAAAAGATGAAATTTTCTTCTCCTATAATTGATAGGAAAACATTTATATTTCATATATTCTGGAAAAATTGTGTCCTTTCCACTAAGGAAACAAACTGCAAGCTAAATTTTCACCTACACATTATATGGAAATATTCATAGGAAGACATCTATTTTAGGTACAGAAAAACAACCATAAAAAAATGTTTATCATGTTTGCAAATTACTCTAATTTCCAACATGAAATTTGTCCACTAATAAATACATCTAGCAGCTCCACTAGAAAGATGCATTTCGTTTTGCAACAGTTTTCAAAGATTTTTTTCTCTCAGTGGGATGAGAAGGAGATCTTAAAAAGATGGAAAAAAGGGTTTTTTTTTAAAAAAAAAAAAAAAAAAGAAGAAAAAGAGGACATCACCCAACACTAGGACAGCAACACTCACCTAAGGTGTGCTGGAGTCATGCTTCTGCATTGCATCATGCAGAACACACACTTAAACCTTGCCGCTTCCCCTATGAGGCCACTGGGATGCTGCTCTCCCTCCTCTATGACTACCCGGCTCCCTTCCCTCATTATCCACTTTTAACATATCAAACAGAACCTCTGAAACTCCATCCAAACCTATACGCTTCTGTGAAATACACTGAATTTGAGGAGAAAAAGGTCAGCTTCATTTTGTCTCAACCGGCTCTAGCTCCCAGCTGCCAGGACCAACAGCTGCTGGGGTTAAGTGAGACTTTTTGTGCCTGTCTTTGGAGCAGAAAGCAGACATTATTTCAAGCTGGCATCCTGGGGATTTTTTTCCAAGCAATATACTGGTCCCAAGTGATTTCAGAAGCAAGCAACCAGGCAGCTACGTGAAGCCCAGGCCCTGGTATTGGAAGACCCAGAGGGTTTCCTGCAACAGCAAGGCATTTAATGCGAGAGAAGGGGGCCTGGAGTCCTGTCAAATCTAATCCTGGGTATACGTGCCACAGTTGGATTTCTTCAAGTAGGGGCTATTACAGTGGCACACCGCTGACCAAAGTCTTCTGTTTCATGTAAATTCCCTACAAAGACCTTAGGAGATAAAACTGATTAATCCTAATTAAAATGAAAATCAAGGAAATGACACAGTCTGTTGAATCTACTTGATGAATCAAAAGCCTCCCTCATTTCTATGTTAATTGTCTTTTTACAAAAGTGCAGTACTCTCATACGCACAGAATAATGTTTTCATATTTTTCTTCACTTGGAACATCATGGGCCAGATGTTAGAAAGCACCCGGAAAGCCCTTCTGCATTATCGGGCCCCTGCAGAAGTGCCTAAATGGATGCCGAGTCCTTTCTCAGACTTCTCATGGCTTTAATCAAAAACCACAGCCTGCAGCAATGCGACAGCCCAGACACTGCAGCTTGGGAAGGACTGGCACCGGGCAGGACACAGCACCTCCCGAGCATGCTGAAAGATATGCAAGATGCCCCATTAGCACTGGGCAGGCAATATGCGATGAGTTAAATTCAACCAACATAAACTCACCAAACCCCTGCTCTCAGTGTGCATGCCTGATAATGCTTCGATGAAATACCGTTGCTCGAGTTTTCATCACAAGGCTACTTGCACATAACACCATATCACAGTAAGGACATTTGGGAAAGCAATCAACCTGCAAAGGCATTCCTGAAGTGCAGAAATGCAGAACAGACCCTTTCAAGGGCAGTTCAACTTAGGATGTGAGCGACTTAAAGAGGAATGAATCAGTATACTGCTAACACCAGCTAATTAAAGAGATGGGATGCATTTGGCACAGGAGGGTCTCTTGCTCTATAGATATGTACGTAACGCATTAAAGAGATCCACTTTCAGTTTGTATCCAAACAAAATCTTATGTTGCCTAAAGTTAGGGAGGCAAAGCTAACCTAAGATAAGTGGTAGAGACACACTGGACAAAATCCAGAATCTGCTGCATTACTTGCTTAGACACCGTTTATTATGGTTACATTTTATTAT
Organism: Athene cunicularia; assembly: GCF_003259725.1. NCBI lineage: Eukaryota > Metazoa > Chordata > Aves > Strigiformes > Strigidae > Athene > Athene cunicularia. Next base: position 12,144,549 of record NW_020799099.1, on the reverse strand, counting down.
ACAGTAGTAAAAAATTACAAGGCAACATCCTGTGTTATTTCCCACTGGGATAAATGATACAGATGTACCATTAAATCTCAAAACCAGCACCAGTCTGCCAGGCTACATTCCATTTGTGTCTTTATAATGTGTCAATAGGCTGACATTTATGCCTTCTTATGGTAAAGCTATTTATGTTATAGACATTTAAATGTGCCATAAAATGCATAGCACTACACAACTCTAGAACTCTTCCAATCTTTACCAAAACAACACAAAAAGCAAAAATCCCACCAGACACCAGCATCCAAACTTAGGACACATTGGCTCCATTTTTTCAATGCTAAGTCAACATTATGAGGATTTTTTTAAATATCTTTAAAAAAAGAGAGTTAATGCAACCTTTCTCCTGTGCATACACAGTTCGTTTTAATTTTGGTTTATAGATTTTTGCCCTTTCCCAAAACGGTGTTCTTTAAAACCTAAATCACTGTCTTCCTGATGGGTGATAGGACATGCCCAACCCTCAAGCTGAACCATAGGCTACCAGGCAGCCCCATCCTGACACTCGTAATCAAAAATAGGAGCCTCAGGGCACCTACCCCAGCTCTGTATTGCTGTCAATTACAGTTGGGGAGGCACTTGTGAAGGTCCACCACAGCTTGCAGCCCAAGGGCATTCTGAACCATGGAAATACACTGCCAAAGGGATGGTCCTACGGAGATCTCAGCGAACCTTGTGGAGAGCAGATAGGGATGGTCACTGTGAGTCACAAACTATATGTGAACTAAGACATGATCTCAGCATAGTCGCTGGTTCCAAGGGTCTTGAGGGACATCAGGTCCAGCAACACTAAGTTAAAATTAGCTTTCTCTGTTAAGCCTCCACCAGTCCCTTTGAAAAGGCCAGCCTTGAGAGAACTCAAGACAAAACACTCACAGACCTGCTACTAAATGGCCTGCTTGTGACAAATGTCAGATAAAACCATGGAGAATAGCATGTCTGCCCTATCAATGGTCTCCCCTTTAACACCATCCCCCAAATTTTGTTAACATGAAATGAGGTGAATGACTCTTAGAAATGCAGGTAGCAGAACCAGACTGGAGGATACAGAAGTTCCCCTTTGGTGCTAGATGGGTCACAATTAAAAAGTCTATCCATGGTCTAATGACAGGGTTTGCCTGGGCCAGAAGTAGGTTGAGGTCCCTGGAAGTGGTGGATGGGGATGCATAAACAGCAAAGTATAATGGATTTGGTCTAAAACCAAAGAAGCCCAGAGGCTCTTTTTGAGGCACTTCTTGCACATATCAAGTTCCTTAATAACATAAAAGATAAGCAGGCAAAAGCAAAAGAGGAGTTTGGAAATATGCAGCCTGGGAGCGCACACTCAAAGGAGTGTTACATGCTCCAGTTACTATCCCCCAAGCAACTGGCATGCAAGGATAAGAAAAAGTTTCAAACTCAAGAGTTTTCTGCAGGGATCACGTCTTGAAATTACTATGGTTGAAACAAGGGCCCCTGATACTTCAGGGACTTGCTTAAAAAAGTTCTTCATAGAAAATTACCACAGAAAACAAGTTTGGGGTATTTTTCCTCCAAAAACAACATCAGTGCTTAATGCATTAGAAATGCAACTGCATCAGATACTGCACTAGGATTACCCATGCTCAAGCTGCAGGTAGGAAAATGTCAGGCTGAGCCACTTTGTTACAGTACCTTGAAAGTGAGACAGAAAGTAGCTGCTTCTCTATTCTGACAAGTTTTTAACTGCATCTAGAAATTACCTTCTACTTTAAATTTCATTCTGAGATTGCGCCTAATAGAGGCTGCCCAAGATGAGTTTGTCACACTTCTAAATAATAATTATTAATGTGACACTAACATCCCTCACTGCAGTTTATGCCACCTAAAGTGTCTTTCAAAAAATGTCCTTATCATTAAACTTAGCATCCAATGTGACTGGAATACAAAATTATCTTGACTTTTTAATTCCAAGTGTCTCACCAGTCACAGTTCCTCCTTCATAAGGAGGCCCATCACCTTTTCTATTTTGGTGACATTAGTAAACAGCTTTCAAAGCGCAGAGAGGAATACCTTCCCACATCAGAGCATGATTAACACACATGTGCAACCTTAGATGATATTAATATCCAATGAAAGACTAAAGGTTATTAACAGGCTGCATTGTTTCAAGGCACATGGTCCAATCTTCAAGTCCCAGGATGACCAAGATTTTCATTAGCATCTTCCATGACCTTTAAATGAGCTTCTATGAGCTCATTTTATGAGCTTTGCAACCTGTCAAGGAAAATACCGCATGCAGTCCCGACACACTGAAGGATCACATTATGGCACTGGTGAAGCGTGGGTTTGGAAATCCTTCACCTCCAGGATCTGAAGTCACCAGGGAAGCAGGGGGTCTCTATACAGATACCCTCATGAATTCAACTGTCCAGTGATCTGCTATCCAAATTCAGAAAGAAGCCCTCTAGCTAATTACTATTTAAAAAAGAGGGGGAAGAAGTCTCCTGCTTCCCCTAAAGCAGAAAATAAAACTTTCCCAAAGGAAAGTCTCCAAGGAAACTGCACAGTCATGCCCTGTCAAAATTTTCTTTTGGTTTCCTAAGGGGCAAAGCATCCCACAAGTTTTAAAGATCTATAAATGCAGCTAATCTGGACGTTAAAGGATTTCTGTAAACGTAAAAAAAATTAAATGCAGCATGAAGAAATCCAGGAGAGGAAAAATCTTACAAGTGTGTCCCCAAACAGTTAGTATGCAATAGTAGTATTCAATACCTTTGTCCTGAGACATGAAATATATATAAAGACAGGCATATAAAGACATCTCTGGCTACAGCTATTTTGGAACTGACTTCAACCATCTTTGGTTTATTACCCCAGATAGCATGATGTCATCAGAAGCCTTTTAAAGTCTTTTAAGACCTTTTCCAGTTATTCTTAAATTATTAGGTGTGAATATATGCATGCGTGTGGTATTTCTTTATTTCTGCAACCATGTGATAAACTGCAGTGCCACAAGATAAATTGCATTCAGTTTACACATTTGACCTCCTCACTTGAACTCTGCCTGCTAATCCATTTCAGCTGGGACTATTTCTAATATGCCATACTTCCGAACAGCTTGCAAACAGCTGTAGGGGCTTTTTTTTGTGTGTGTGTTTTAAAATGGATTTCACATTAAAAATATTTTCTTCTTTGCACTAGAAAGTGGAACAGATTACAAACAGAAAGACCCTGGCTCCTAGCAGCTCCAGGATCAAGTGCTGGACATGTCCTGAGCCAAAAGGGAACAAGAGCTTCTCTAGGTTGCAGCAGACTTTTCTGATGTAGGGTGTTTGCACCTTTAACAGTGTCCCTAACAACACCTGCCACACACCTGCAATCCCATTAAAAACCTCAGGAGCTTTCCTCCATCACTCTGCAAGAGTTTTAATGAAGGTTTAGACACTCAAGACTGGCCTTCATGTACATCACCCCATCCCATGTGGGTGAACATCACCCCACAATACAGACAGATCTTCTCATGGGCACACAAGTAAAACAGGTGCTGCACTGCTACCTGCTCAACTCCAGGCAAGCAATTTGTATAATCCTCCCTTTCCAGGAAAACATCTGGAATTAAGAACAAATGCCTCAAGTTGTGCCTTGTGATACCAAAAAAAAAAAAAAGGGTAAACAAGAATCAAATCAATTCTGGTTTTCCTTTTGGAACATATAAATGTATTTTAATTGCTGGTGATGTTATCATGGTTTCCTGGACGTAGCACATAACCTGCTCTCACTAACACACATTTTCCCTGTGTGTTTGAGAAGGTCACTGTTTTTCAACAGTTTCTCTTTTTTCCATTTTACTTTTTAAATTTCTTTGCTTGGTTTCACCCTAAATTTTTTAAAAGGTAAATGATAAAGTTTTGTTTGCAGTTAGCCAGCATAAACAAATCATCTCTCAACTACTCACCACAATTTTTCACAGAAAGGACAAGAATAAGTGTTTTAATAACTTGCTTAAATATCCGTGACAGAAGAGTCCTTCTGTTGCAAAGCTGCTGTTTGCATTTGACACACCTGACCAAATAGCAAAAATGCTGATTTCTCAGCTGCTTCTTGAATCTCAGGGAAGATGGATGCTCCTGGTAGCGCCTCTCTTTCATTCAGTTGATGGGTACATTTACTAAGCATTGCTAAGTATCCAACTGCACAGTTTAAGCATGTGCTTAACTCTACATATACTCTGTAACAGCAGGATTCACTGGTGCATGCTGCTATGCCATCCTTAATACAGGGCTTAAACCTTAGCATTACTTCTGCAGAAGGAAAACAATCCAGCCCCCTTCGCAGCTTCAAATAACTGACGAGTCTCAGCAGCATCCATAAAACTAACGCGGATGAAAATTAAGGATGTGGTGAAGGGCCCTGCCAGACTGGGGTCTTGCTGTATTTTTCCAAAAGAAATTTCATGGCATAAGATATATAAACAAAACAGGCTTAAAGCAATTAGACCTGCATTTGTTATAAACTCTGCAATCAAATATTCATTTCATTTCACAATGTCATCAGTAGTCTGACACAAGCAAAAGCAAATTAAAAACGCAGAAAAGTATTTCAGGCAAGCATATACTTTTTAAAGGACCTAAATTACTTATTTAAATTACAGAGACACACTGAATGGGATGCCTTTGAGAAGAAACTACTGCAGGAATTGGCAGAGACATTGGTTTTAGGTAAATCGGAACTTTTGTGTGGTGATCCTTGACAACAAATGCCTCAATCCATAGGGTGACATTTCTATACCCACTCTAAGCCCACATGACAGATCCTTTCAACTTCTAGAAAACTGCACTCTTTTGGAGCTGACTGAACTTGACTGTCTTTCAAACATGTTGGTTTTGGCCAATATGTTTTTCTCAAGTCACATAAATTATTAATACTTAATACATAAATAATTTAAAAACAAAAAAAAGCATTAAGAAAAAGTGCACTTTTCTCGGGTGCTCATTTAAGGAAGTTCTGCACAAGAAGGTCGCAATAGATAGCACAGTTTTATTGACAGTTGGCTTGTTTTTAGATACAAGAGAGGAATCATTGACTCTTAAAATGATAAGCACTGCTCAGGCTTTCCTTAACATGGAAAACGAGATTTTACTAATGGTTTGACCTGTAAAAAAGAAGGCATATGGCAATTAGGGAAGAAAAAAAAAAAAAAAAAGGCGTTAAATTTCCCTTCTTTTTGCATGAACTGTTAGAGAGGTCATTTGGCCAAGAAGTAACAGCACCAAACACCACAGAGGATCTCTGTCCATCCCCACTCCCACTGGCATTTCTTCATTGATATGAAGAAGTATAAACAGAGAAACAGTGTTCAAAACATTTTACCAAAGCAAGAGTATTGGTTGAAAAAACATCAGACAAATGACAAAGGGAGACTATAGTTGTTTAAACAGTATGAAAAAAAACAGTGCTAGCCATTTAGCAGAATACTGAGAGGCAGTATGGTTTTATCCAGTATTAGATTTATCAGTAAAATCCTCGGACAGAAAAATGTAAAAACATTTGGTAGATTTTGGATTGGGGGATACCACTCCCTTGATTGACTGGAATTGGTGGTGAGACCCTGATAACCTAAACAAAAGAAGGATGGACAAACCCATCACAGCTCTTGGATGACAACTGCTGCCTCACAGCAGACAGCTGGGGAGGGACCATGACAGCTGAAGTCAGAACCACCCTGAAAGGCAGTCTGCACACATACCTGACCAGCATCATGAGTCATGTTCAGCATACTTAAATTGTAATTTATTACATATTTGCTGGCTGGGATCTCCTGGAACACTTATCAAAGACATTCACACCTATATCCATGTGTGGAACAACTGACTCAGCAAGCATTGTGCTAGGGCAATAAAAATAATAGCAACTGGTCTGAACTGGGATACCAGCAATCCCTGGTGGTTGATGTATATTTACCATGTTCATTTTGAACCGCTGTAAGAGGTCCCACTGACCTCAGTGCTAAGCAAACCCTAAGCAGTGGGTGGTCCCAGATGAGAAACATGAGAAGTTGCCTGCAGAAGCCTATCTCAACCCCTTGTTTAGTGCCAGCAACACAAGGACTTCTTTATAACTCCTATCTTCACAACCTCTGGACTATTTCTGTTATTCATATGGCACCAGCTGAGAGATCATGGCAAGAAATTCGGGCTTACAGTGATAAACAAAATGTAGCATATAAACGGCGTTGCCAGGAAGGTGTGTTTTTGCTGAGCAGCATCAGAGAAATAAATTATAAAGAAATGTAACTGCTGCCTATTAAGAGACAGATTTATATGATAGCTAAAGCTTTCATAGTTTATGAAACAATGTCTAATAAAATGCCACAGCTGTGATTTAGTAAGGTGTTTAAATTCATTGTTACATATATTTTGTATTTCAGACTGGTCTTTGCTACCAAGTCACATATTGTCTTTGCCTGACATACGTACCCCTTTTTGCATATGGAATGAGCTTATCAGCTTTCAGTAGAAAAAGCAATTTTAGAGCTATCTTCTAAGGATTCCATTTAAATACACCAGATGACTCATTCACTGTACTAATACACATGGTCAATTCAACAAGGTGAAAAATGTTAAAGGCTGAGATTCTGCACAGCACAGGAGGCGGATGAAGAGCACAATGAAATTAAACTGAGAGGGACTCTCTTACCCCAGCAAGGCTTACTGGGAGTGGGGAAAAAACCCAGTAAACGTCCTGATATATTTTTATGATTTGCTAGGACCACATTAAGTCCTTCCATGTCAGACCTTGAATAGGCAGGCAGCATCCTTGCTGCTACAAACACAGGTCTGGGCTGCTAGAAAATAAACCCCCCAGCAACGCAGGCTCAGGTTCCCAAAATCAGTCCCAAAGCCAACTGCCTTCAGTCACCTGGATAAAGGGGCCTCATCCTCTGGTGTGCTGAGGCTCCCAAACCAGCTTTCAACATCCACAGGAGCCGCTGGGAACTTGCGTGCCTGAGATTCAGGAGGCTGTGTTTTAAAGCTTAACTTTGGGCAACGCTCCCCTGAATCCTGGCTCAGATTCTCTCATTTCCATGATGGAAGGGGACTGATGGCTCAGCTGCTCTGGGTTTTTCTGTAACACCAGCCAGAGGATTTCAGCTCATTGCTCTGACCATACTAAGTGCAGTTGCGGTCGGTCAGTTTGTGCCCCGTTCCAGAAAGTGGGAAACTACAGGTAACTCCTGTCACAAACAAAATTTTTAAGGTTCAGGGAAGAACTATCCCTTCCGGGTCTCATCATATACATTTTACTGTAACCACTAAAGGAGAGAAATCTGAAGAATTTGGTGCTACAGTCACACCGCAGAACCAAATATTAAGACAGTCAGTTGAATACTACAAGATTTCTTTCTTAATGGAATCTTTTCCCCATATTTGTCATAAATATTTAAATGAGCAAAACCAGAAAACCACCAAAAAAAAAGTCTGTCTAGTTGCAGCATTTTGAAAATAAAGTCCAAACCAAATTTCTATTGGATTTAATTCATGGTGAAGTTCAAGTGAACATTTAGACAGCATTTATCATCTTCAGAGCACTGTACAAATGCAAGCTAATGCATGATTTGTGGTCCTGCTCAGCACGTCTGCGGTCCCCTAATTCCCAGATATTTACATGCTTTCGCCTAACTTCAGTCCTGCACCCTGCTGAGCTGAGAGCCACCCACCACCTGAGCACTGGCAAACTGCAAACATTTTAGATCAACAACAGCTCTGGACACTACGCAGTAAGATCCTGCTTTGGCTCATCTCTATATTTCAGAGCAGTTTCCAAGTCAGAGTCAATTCACAGCCAAGATTTAGTTAACACAGCTTGTAAAATACTATACCATCCAGCTAACTAGGGAAAAAAAAAAAAAAAAAGAAAAGAAAAGAAAAAAAGGCAAATACTTGTTTTACAGATAAGATCTCTTGGACCATTTTTTCAGCTCCTCTTTTTTCCCAAATAACAGAGGACTTATTGCTTTATCCTCAAAGATGCTTACAAGTCAGCTCTCTCTTTTAGTCACATCACTGTGGAGAGTAAATAATCTGACTACATCAACAGGAATACAGCAAGTGATACAGCACGGAAAGGAGCTGGTACATCTCTCATCATCAAGGATGAATGAAACTCAGTGGCTACATTGTAAGGAAAGAGGATCTAGTGTCACTGCAACATGGGGAACAGTTTCTGACACCTGGCCAAATATCTGCCTTTCCTATCTATGTAGCATATAAACCTCTGTCCAACTGGGTACTAAATCCAGTTACTTAAGATGGAAGATTGGATCACAAAATCAACCACTACTGACCCTAGAAAAGTCCTATGTATTTGCATGAACTTTGTCCAGCCAAACGACACACCTGCCTTTCTGAAAGGAGTAACATTGCAGGTACTTCCCGTGGGACTTGTATTAGGGACTGGAGGGGAGGGCAGGCAAGGCACAGGCCCACATTTCTAGAAAAAGAGCAAAAGAAAAAAATAATCAAATGGTGAGAGAAATCATTCAATAGCCTTGTACTGCAATCAGGGTCATATGGCTCTAATGTTCTTTGGGATATTTGTTAAGCAGAATACTTTGACAGTGGGAAAGTCTGAAAGTGATGCAAGGCCTCCAGGTCTTTGAGGGCAATCTAGAGGTTTGGCACTTCTGATAGCAGGCAGGAAACCTTCTGTGCTCATTAAAGTCACTGCGGCAGGATTTCACATGCCTTCTGCAAACATCAACCCTCAGAGAGGAGCAGGAGCACAGACAGCTCTCCAGGAACTCCAAATGTCAAACAGGCAATTGTGAGGTGCGAAGGACAAGGCTGCTGGGTGCGCTCGGTGCTCCTGCTGCAGCTCTGTTGTTTCTGGCTAACGCAGTGGTTTCCCCCTTCTTATTTTCTTGGGAACAGAAGGTGAAGGCAGGCTACCTGGCTGAATGCTCAAAAGGGAAAAGAAAATTCTCAAAATTGATTTGCAGATATCACACAGCAATGCTCCTTTTTCTCCTATTTCCTCTCCTGACCTGCACCACACATTGTGCATTCTCAGCCGCCAAGGTTGCTCAGGACTCTCTGAAGTCAAGAGCAGAGGTCTTCACTCATTTCCATGGCAGCAAAGTCCTAGATGGGGGTCTGTATCTATCAGTCAGCACTCTTCCTGCTATCAAAACTACAGAAAACCCAGAAACTGTGTACACACAAGCAATGGGAAGAAAAATACCATCTCTCACCACTACAAGAAATACAGAATAACACTTTGCTTCACAAAGCCATAATGGTAGGATGCCTGTAAGATGAGGCACAAGTACAGGCAACAAACAAATCAACACCACAGGACATCTCCAAACCAGTCAAAGTCTTCTTCTACTAAAGCTTTAAAACATGACACCTACCTGAAAACTAAACTGATAAACCATTTCTTAAGAGGGGAAAATAATGTTCTTTGGCACTGGTAGCCTCCCCCTGCTAGAGAGAAGGCTGTCAGAGAAGAAACACTTGGTAGTGCGCAGACGGGCCACAAACACGTCATCTTCCAGCAGGGACCATGAGTCCTCCATAGATATCAAGACTTTTTAGCCTCCTAGACTGGAGAAGAGAGGGCATTTTGCTTTTAAAGGATTTGTTCATGGTTAGTATTTCTCAGGCTGAGGTACCTACTTGCTTGCTCTTGGTCCACAAGTTGCTCCTGGCTTGGCTTTAGTTCCTCATTCCTCATTGTCAGACTGTGGAGGCAGGACACTAAGAGTAGGTTGACCATTGCCCCAACACCGTAACTGCCTAGGACATTGCACCAACTTGACAAGAAGCAGCTGGCACAGGGAACGGATTAATGAAAAGCAAGGAGGAACGCGAGGAGTCCACAGCAGGCGCACACCCGTGGCAGCAGGCATAGCTGGCCCCACTCTGGCACTGAATACAAGGACAGTTAGCTTCAGCTTATCATCTGTTTTCCTTGCTTAAGGGCAAAAATATGCTACGCTGCATGACAATGCCAAGGGGTAGGCTTTGATAGCTACATTATGCCTAAGCCTGGAAACAAGACAACACAGGGAACACATATTTAAGAAGAAGAACTAAGCACTTTAGGAACATTCCTCCCCTTTCCGCCTCCTCCACAATGAAAAAAATCTCTCTCTATAAATACCAGTAAGGCAAAAAGAAAGCAGTGGGACCCCAAACCAGAGGCTTGCTTCCACACAAACTTTTATTTCTTTTAGCTATTTCATTTTCCAGGGAGAAAGAACTTCCTGGCATGGGGAGGCAGCAGTGTTGCTCTCCCATGCAAGAAAATTGGACCCACATAACTCCTCTGCTCTACTGGGAGGGAGTAACACATCCCCTGCAAGCTTCACGGAGCCTCTTTGCATTTGGAACAAAATGCGCCTTCACCTGCCCCGAGAGAGTCACCACAGCAGGGCAAGCAGGCAGTGCTCAGCCAGGCTTCCCTTCTTCTGCTGTGGCTGGAAGTCAGCCAGAGGCAGCTTAAGGCTTTGGAGAAATCAAGAATTTCAAGTGCCAGTTAAATTTTTTACACAGGTAAATAAGACTAAAGTGCCTAGAGGTGATGCTTGGCCACTGAAGCTGGTGGAGCCAAGGCACAGAGCTGCTCTGTTTACCCCAGCCAGGGAGTCCCTGCAGAAGGTTGGATGCTAATTTTGAATCCTGCAGGCAGCATCAGCTGAAGGCTGAGAGACAAATTCCTGAGGCTGGGAGCCTCAGGAGGGACTCCACTGCAGGAAAATGAATCAGTTGTGCAAGGAAAAAGCCTATTCAGCAGAACACAGCAGGGCTGGGAGGCATGCAGAGCCTGGCAGGCAGAGCTGGCAGCACCCAGCAAGATGACGGCAGGTGAGCACTGGGAGGCACCGAGCGCTCAGCGACACTTCAGCGGAGACCTACCAGATTCTCTGCTCTAGGCCCTTGGAAAGGGAATTAATTCATGTCTCTGGCTTTCCCAAACTGGACATGCCAGGAAGAAGGATGCCGGCTACTTTTCATGCTGCAGATGCCTTTTCTCCTTCTGTTCCAGTCCCTCTGCATTGCTTCCTTCTGCTCAATGCACACATACCTAAGACCTATCCATGAAGACCTGGGCTGTCCTGAAGCAGAAGGCGTTGAGAGCATTCCTGCCTTCCCTGTAACCAACAGCATCCTTTTCTGGTTTGGGCCCCACCATTGAACAGGAGAGAATCTGAGAAGCTGAAGTGGGACTTGAACTTCCAGAAAAGTAAAAATTGTCAGAAAGCTGAAGTGAGAACCCAGGATCTCCACTGCAAAAGTTTAGTGCACATAAAACCACAACTCAAGTCAGAGGAGCCTGTGCTTTGAATAAACAGAGCACAACACAGGCTCACTATGCAGGCAAGTCTGACCTCAAACCTGCAGCCAGATGGTAAGAGTTCTCCAGGCTTTACTTCCCCATCTGCAGAGCCACCCAAGTAAACAGACAGACAGACAAGATATTTTGCAAGGGTAAGGAGAAAATAAATTCATCACTGCTTCTGGAGCACAGTGACACATCTGCAACAAACAGCACAAAGGAGTCAAAATTATGTGAATAACTATCTTCAGCATTTCAATATTTCTCAGGGATAAAATATGAGTCCAACAGCTAAGAGAATACAAAATACTGCAAAGCTGCTCACTGAACATCTGTTCTCCCTCCTTAGATGGGTGGGACAGGGATCAGCAGGTGAGGCTTCACAGGATTGCAGAAGTACTAAGGGGCAGGGTTTGAGATGCCTAAAGCCCACTGATTTCAGCCTTAAACTTCTTGAGCACTTGGCTTTCAGGAGGCATTTCAGAAAGCACTCACCCTCAGCTACAGAGCAGGTTAACCTTGCTAAGAGGTATCAGGAAAGAGGAGTCCTGGTGCTTCCTTTCTGCTGGCAGGTGCTTAGTATAGATGGGAATCCCCTTTAGTCCTCTCCTTGAATGTGACAGCAAGACACAGGGTTGCATTTAACCCCTTTTGCTATTTGGAAATACTGCAAACAGAAGTGGAGAGTGCAGTACTGATGTATAACCGAAATCCTTCTTCAAAGCAGTGTCTTTCATGGAGGAAAAGGGAGGCTACAAGTGGCCCCATCCATGAAAAGCAGAAAGCAAACATGAAACCTCTCTCCTTTTCCCTAGATCAGGACACCCCAAAACCAGGTCCTGGGTGCCCACTCCTGCACCATCACGAGCACCAGCAGGGGCAGACAGGGTGCCCAAAATGAGTTTGTAAAACGCAGCTGCCAGACCACTTTACAAAGCTCAAACACTGCTGCAGAGGTGTCTGCTTGTTTTCCGCTCTCTTGTAAATGTGCCAAGGAGGGTGCAGTGAATGTTAGCTACATGATATCATTGCAAGCTAAGGACCTTGTTGTAAACAGTTTACTTAAATTTCCTAGTGGATATATACAGGCACACACTTTTTTATATATATATATATATATATATATATGTATATGCAGATATATATACAGAACACCTGGCACGCAATGTGCTTAGGACTAGGATACATAATGCCTGCTTAAAAGGAGGCATCATTGACTTGCTAGGTATCATTCTAGAGTATTACATCAGAAGTTTTAGATATGCTACTGCCAAGTCTGCAACTTGACCCTGAGATCTTCATACCTCTGACAAAATGGCTTAGTTTGGAGGTTTTTGTTTGCCTGGGGAGGAAAAAAGGAAGAGACATCAACAAAGCCACAAACAGCAAATCCTTGAAGTACAGAGGTGAAATGCAAAGTGAGCAATGTAAAAACACATACACTTTCACTCCTTCCAGTCTATATGAAGCTGCTATTTATAACAACATCTGGTTAAGGAAAAGAAAAATAATTAGGCAATCAGGTCATTTTTAGGATAAAGGGTGGCCCTTTGACTACACACAAATCCTCTTTCCACCAGTCATTTCACCTGTCTTTGAAGGCTGGACAGAGATCACTAAAGAGAAACAGCTTTTCACCATTCACTCCAGATCATGCCTGTTTGCTGGATTGTTTTCAAGGGCTGCAATAAAGGCACAGATCGCCTAAAGGTTTACACTGGATTTGTTTGCCATCTTGCCGCATTTAAGGCCACAACAAAAAGAAAGGTTCTTTTTGCCTTCTTTGTTTTGTTTGGTATAATTCTACTCGGACAATCTGACAGCATGTTGTATTGCCTCAGGCAAGGATACACTCTAGTAGGTTAGGAGAAATAAACCCCACAGTAACATCTTACAACCAGCTAAGGTTGGTTTTCTTATTCAGATCTTTATAAAAATAAACTACGTTAAGAACCGAGAGCAGCACAATGATGCTGAAGTGCTACAGGAGGTGGTCTCGGACAACTTTCCGCCAAGGGCTGTCTACCTTGTTTCCTACAGGATTTCCAATAGACCTGTAAGAGATCCAACTATTTTACTTCCTTGCCCGAGGGGAAGGGAAACAGCATGAAACAAGTGGCACCTTGATAAAGGAGCCTTCTCGATGCAGCCGGTGGGATGCACCGGCATGAGGCAGTGCTTCAGACGGCACTCGGGTATTTGAAGGAGCGGCAGCATCGCTGAAGACTGTAAGCAGCATAGTAAACAATGCTTGATCACATATAGGTTGTTCACACTTCAGGAATAACAAGCCAGAGAAGATGAAGAGTATCAGCAAGTATGCACCAAGAATGCTGGCTTTTCAGTGTGGAGCTACATTCAGTGCCTTGGCCTATTTCAGCACACACACAGTTTGCAAACTGAACATGCACACAGCATCCCGGCTGTTTTTCCTGTGCTTACAAAAGCATCTCTGCTCCCATCCTTTGAAGGCTACAATTGCTTCCTGCAGCCAAAAAATGAAATGACATTAGGATCAGAAAGGTTGAGCTTCCAAAATTCTGACATATGGATATCAGAGTAAGATTGAAAACATAAAAAACACTGCTGAAGGATAATTTGACCTGAATAGACTTATATTTTCTCACACATTTAAACTGGAGGGATTTAAATCAACAAGAGGTGGAGGGGGAGAAGAAGAAAGCAAGCATGAAGTGGAATCATTTTAAAAATTCATGTGATTTTTCATTACTGAAATTATCTTGATCAATAATGACAAAGACATTGTTAATTCCAGGAGAAGGTGGAATAGGAGTATCTACTTTTAAAAAAATTAAAAATTGAGGAAGGTATATGATAAAGCACCATCATGAATATGAGCCATAAAGACTTTGAATTAAGTAAGCTCACAGGATCTTATGCTTATCCTTTAAAGGCATACAATGGGGATTTTCAAACTATTTCTGAGAGGTTAAGGAAAAATTAGTTGTGATTCAAAATAGGGAGTAGGGGGGAGAACGCCAGATTTGCTTCATGTTTGGAGAACATCATGTGTTTACAACCCTGCTCTCCACCCCCGACAAGCACATTTTAGCAATGAACAGTTGGAGAAGTTGCCAGTGAAAGTCAGACACATGTGCAGAAGATTTTTTTTTTTTTCTTTTTTCTTCTATGTTAATTTGGGAAAGAAAAGCTTCATTTTTGAGACTGTGATTAAATAGACAGATCCAAGCTCCTCATTATCAGAAAAGCTACTACCCAAGGAAACCACAAAAGATCAGAGATAAAATTTTTGGCTGTCTCTTGGAAGGGGACCATGATCATTCCCCCTGCCCTGAGTGAAAGGTCCCTGATGCCCAAGGCAGTACCTGGCCATGTCATGCTCCTGCCTCACCACCAAAGTCATGAAAGGAAGAGCTGAAGAAGCTGCCAAAGAGTCAATGGGGTGGCATGCTGCCTCCACAATATGTGGCAGCGCCTCTGGCCACTGAGAACATATACATCTTTTTTATTGCCAACTTACGATAAAGCAAATGTATATTTTAGCTATTCCATCAGATGATGAAGCTCTGTTTAATTAATCTCTAATCACTTTTAAAATGATACATTCCTAAGAGTCACCAGAGCCCCATTGGTCGTGGCAACTGGCAGTTCTACAGAAAGCAATTCTGAGAACCCCATGAATTTGCTTTAAAAAAATAATTTAAGAGCCACTCAGTCTAATATATTCTATAACCATTCACCAGCAAGTCTAATTATAGAATTTCAAGCAAGCATTTTAAGGTTTTGTTCCAGTATATCCATTCAAGCCAGGAGGCGACTAAGTTTGCGGAATCTTCAACAATGATTCCTGATGGTGGAACAACATGTTAAACTTCTCAAGGTCATTCCAGGTTACTCATCTTTCAGGTTTTTTGCTTCTCCATTGAATTTTTAATACAGCTTCAGCAAGTAATGAGTTTTCCGACTGGGATTGTTCCCAAATCAAGGTACCTGCAACCAGTAATGAAACAGAAATGCAAAATGCCCATCGGTTCCATAAGCTACGTATCACCTGTCAATTGTTGTGCAGACTAACAGTCACGGGAGACTATTTCAAAGCCAATATGTTAGCTTTATAGGCAGAAAAAGGGTCAGGATGGCAGTGGTGATAAAGTAGGAGGAAAGCAGCGTGCAAGGTATCATTCATTATTTTACTACTACCATAGTACCCAAAAATCCCAGTGGAGTCCTAAGCTTCCGCTCGCTAAGTACTACACACGCATACAGTAAAACCCCTTCTGCCCTGAACAATATATATTCAATACGTCTGAGGACAAAGACCATGAAAGAGGCAGCAGCGCTGTCCCTGCGGTGCAGATGTCCAACTGGGGCAGGAGAAGGTTACCTGCCTCATGCAAGGTCAGATGAAAAATCAATGGCAAGTGAGCACAGGTCACCTGAATTGCAGTCTGGAGCCCATCACAAGGCCAGCCCTCCCCACTCTGATCTCTGGGCCAGTGCTGCTGAACACTGTAGTAAGGTACTCTGTGCATCCTCCTGGAATGTCGCTTTCTGCTATCATGAGTTGGTAATTCAACAAGAAAAACAAGAGCATCCCTCCAAATGCCCTGCAAAAAAATGAGCATTTCAGAGCTGTACCCCGAGCCTCTCTCAAGATTTTAGAACCCAACTGATCTATGAGGTAATCAAACAGATATTAAGCATGGAGAACATACATCCCTCAAAGGATGCAAAACCTTCTGATAACCTCCCTCATCAATACTTCTCCAGTTACAAAACTCTGTGCAACATTCGGGACTCAGTCCTTTTTAGCAAGATTACATAAAAGCAGGAAGGGCCCTGTTTGTAGAGAAGCCATTAAAACCAGTGATCCATGACAGAAGGAGAAAGAAGCTCAACGCTGCAGTGCTCCCTGGAGAAGCTCATCCTGGCTCAGCAGGAAGACTCACTAGGGGAGGAGAATTAAGCCCAGCAGCGTTACCCCTGGCCCCTAAATGCAAGATCACGCTACATTCTCTATGCCCATCAACTTCATGACTATTACTACCTCGTTCCCCCCTGGAACAGTGGAAGATAGTGAGTACTTATATTTTATGGATTTGAAAATCGATACAAAATCAGTTAAGTTAAAGCCTTACCTGCTGCAAACAGACTTTGCTGTAAATGGTAAGATTTGAACGGCACCTCTGTAGCAGATCCCTGTGCTAACTGTAGATCGATTGGGTGTTTTATTTACTTTGGTGAAAGAATTTTTCAGAACTAGACATTCCTCATTTCTTAGGATCATTATAGCAAAGAGAATACATCTCATCATTCTGCTTTTCTGTCAATCAATGCTATTTATCACAGAGGTTAAGACTTGACCCATTAATGGGATAAGGATTCCTAATCTATCAAGAATATATGCCAACATCTAATCATTAGATTCTCTGTAAACCTATACATTATTTACTTTTGACATAACACATCATACAACTCTCTCTTTTACTCAAAATCATTTCTAGACTCACATTGTTTTTGAATGGATCAAGATGACTACAGAGAGAAAAGTGTTTATCACAGAAGAACCA
This sequence comes from Athene cunicularia, assembly GCF_003259725.1. Taxonomy (NCBI): domain Eukaryota; kingdom Metazoa; phylum Chordata; class Aves; order Strigiformes; family Strigidae; genus Athene; species Athene cunicularia. The sequence continues at coordinate 12,127,654 of NW_020799099.1, read as the reverse complement.
GACAGCCTATATTAGCCTATATCAGCTCTCAGGTGAGATAAAACAACACAATCACTGGCCTGATTTCAGTGGTGCTAAGCTAATTTGCATCAGCTGAGCACCAAGCCCATCATCAATAGATGTGGGATTGAGCAAGCAGATGCAAAAAACTCTTTTGGCATTGAAAGAATGACAGTAAGAGGCTATTATGAAGGTATTTTACTGAGGCTTTGATTTTTATGGCCCCACTGATGAGTACCTGGCTTCTGCACAGGGACTGTGGATCAAGTTCTCGTGGATATTATGGCACAGAGCTCTTTCAAAGTGTGATTATCAGTGTGCAAAGGGTTTGTCACATAGATGATTTTCATGCTCATCCCAAAAGAACAAGCTGGGTGAAAGGGAGAAGGACAGAAAGGGGTTAAAGCAATGATGTACCCCTCTGCCTTCACTCAGGTTACCCATTGTCTACCCCAATATCCATCCTGCAGAGTTTCAGCCCAAAAAGGAGCTTGGTCATGCAGACACGTTTGTTTCTGTAGTTCTGGAAAAGAGAAGATAATCCAGACTCAAGTAAGAAGATAACTTCCATATTTAAACAGCTACACATATTTTCAGCCTATTTCAGGAGCATGGGAAAGATAATAAGGAGCTCCACTTCCCAGGCTTACCATACTAAGAGGATAAAAAGAGAACTCTTGTTAACGCTTGTGCCTAGATAGTAGAGCATTACAGCTTGGATTCACAGAGGGATTTAGGACTCTTAAGTCCCACTGAAATCAGGAAATGAATGGGACTTAGGGTCCTAAGGGCCTTTGTGAGTCCCAGTCTAAGTGTCTCCTCCTTTTGAAGCCAATAGGAACAATGCCATGGTATTAAGCAAGGGCAGAGCCTGCCCACAAAGCCTTAACTCTATTAAAAGACTAGAGGTTATCTGTTGACAAACAGGCACAATACCCTTAGTGGACACTTTGGCCTGAAGATCTTTAAAGCTTCCACTGCGCTCCATAAAATGGAGCTGAAGCAAAGTCCATACCCATCGACGAGAGCTCTGCAGTGAATTAAGATTTCAATACAGGTCCTTGAGTCAGAGGCAGAAGAGTTGCTGCTGGTGCTGTTAGCAAGCCTGGACCATGCACTATGTATAAAGCTCTTCAGGTAGGCAGGCAACAGTGCTCAGTGGTGCAGTTTCACCAGAGCGCCTTACTTTGTTTTTTTTGTGATTCAAGCTTGACATCCCCTGATCCACACTAACTTTAAAAATGTTCTGTGAAGTAAATACAGTTGTGATACTTGTACTTCATTTGTTATCACTATTTTAAATACACTTTAATAAAGATCAGTGGCATGCTGTAGGAGGAAACAGGGTTTCCCAACATAGGTGATATCAGCATAACTAAAATTTCCATACCGGTAAGGCAAGAAAAAAAATCTGCTCCACCTTCTGTACTTCTATACAAAAGTTAAGAGGAAAAAAAAAAAGACATTATCTAAGTAAGTGTCAAGTGTTTAAATGTTAGTAACTGCTAATAAGTCCTTCATTGTGCTGGTCTAATACATGCCTTTTGCTTATACAGTTCCAGAAAGCTTCATAATGTAATATGAGGGTATCCCAACCAGTGACCTACAGAAACCATATTTGCATGGTGAACCCCTCTCTAACCAGTCGAAGGCTTCAGCTCCTCTTCCCTGTACCTGTATATCAAAAACTTGTGTATTGAGGCTGATACACAAACTGGTAAGCGCTATGGCACTTTTCTGTTTTACCTTGACCACAGCACATATCTGAGAGGACCATGAGGCTGTTTTACATGCTGTAGCGTTTTTGACAAATGGTCTTTCCTTAAAAAGCAGTCCTGAAATCTTGCAGCGTGTGCTGCAGACAATTTGACATGGGGTCAGGAAAGATTCATCTTCGCTGCAGCAATGCTATCTCAACCCTCAGAGCATTTAGCTAAAGCTGCCTCTGCTCTACCTAGTAAGGAGGAGTGGAGGATAAAAAAGAAAGTAAGTTTAAAAAAAAAAAAAAAAAGGGAATCAATAAACACCAGCACTTCATCTCTGCTCAATTTAGCCCTTTCTGGGAGCATAGATAATTCCTGATGGCAATTGTCCAAAGTGTCCAAATTCAGACAGTCTGATAGCCCTTTCAGTCAGGTCAGAGTCCTGGCGGAGACAATAATCAGGCCTCCCACGACGAATTTCATTCAACGAGCAGCGCTGATTACAGGAGTGGTTCGAATCATCGCATGGTATTGACCGGAGATCAATTTTCAGCTTGAGGTATTGTGGAGAACATATAGTACACAGCTAAGCTAAAGGCTGGGAGTAGGAATTCAATAGCCTACCCAACCATGTCAAATAAAAGCCTGCACAGATAGATGCTACAATTTCTACCCCCTGAAGCCCATGTTTTTAAAGGTACACACTATGATGAAACAGAGCCCCTGAGGAACTATATTTCATCATTACGTTTTGCTGCATCATTAAAATTACCATTTGAATCCTCCACCCCAAATTTATTTCAGGTGATGTGCTTTGCATTAAAAAGACAACTTGCCTGAACAGCTCATCCTTTGATCCTAACTTTCCCTAATTAAAATTCTCTGAGCCGGGTAACAACTGCCCTTGCTGCTGCAGGTGCCTTGTCTCCCAGTGCTCCACTGTTTTTCTTTACCTCCACCCATGCCAGACACCACAGCTTTCAGCTCTGACCCCACACCAGCACTACCTTCGTAAATGGAGAACAGCTGGTGATGCTATGCTCCTTGTAGACCCCATGCTGCCATGCATTGCTACTTGCTTCTAGTCCTTCACATTCTTAAGGAAAAAAAAAAAAATAGCTTTGAGGTGAGGAAATACAACATGTCCTAAAAATAGCCAAAGGAAAAAAAAAAAAAAGGCTCTTGAGGAAGGATTCCTTTCCCAGTTATGCTCACTGTCAAGGATATTACAGAATCATCAGTTCTTCAGAGCATTAAAAGAGGAACCAGGGCTTGCTTGATCCATATCAAGTTGCAACAGTTCTGAAACAAAGAGGAAAAAAGTGAAGGTCCATTTTGGACACACAGTCGCATGAGCCTCCCCGCCGAGTACCAGCTCCTAGGAAAAGAGCTTTTCCTTGGGGAAACCTGCACCAAAACCAGTTTTCTCCTTTGCTTCTCTGGCCCGCAGTGCCTAGTTGTGTGGCTCAGCACACAGAAGGGATGCTGGGATCCAGCATTGCTGCCACCGCAGAGGGGGGGAGCAGGGTGGGAAGGGACGTGCAGAGTCTCACACAAACGCTCCCAAAACTCCACAGGCACCTTCTGGACAGGGCAATTTGCTGCAGATGGAGCGGCTGTGCAAGCACAGGACTTGACAAGCCAGCTTGGGAACATGGGGCTTTGACCTGGACAAAACATCCACTTTACTTGCAGGGGGAGAAACTGAGAACCAGGGACAGGTGTGGGACTTGGTCTGATTGCACTGAAAAGCTACAGTGACTGCTTACGGTGACCACTTTTCAGGTCTGCAGCCACAGAAAGCTTAATCTTGTAAAGATCAAGAGGTTTTGGCTTTTTTTAATGCAGATTTTTTTACGCATCTATTATTTACACAACCTTAATTATTTACAGAACGATTTGCACAGGGCTTAAAGAACAGTAATACAATGTGTCTTTTAAAAAGGAAGAAAAATAGTTAATCTAAAAATTACATCTAATCACACTAAAAGTAAATTCAGCGACAATAAAACTGCTCCCGAAGTCAATGAATAACACTACATTGTAACAAGCTGTAGCATAGCAAGAAGGCACAGATTTCCAAACATCTGCCTCCCCACTGAAAGATCCAGCCTACACACAAGCCTAACACAAAAAATAACAAACCAAGAGAAACTCCCAGCTGTAACAGGTGAAATTCTGATACTTCAAAAATCAACAGCCGTACTGATTTCACTTCCCACATCCACATGCATAAAGCAGGAGCTTATACATATGGGAACATTTCAATGTTCTGCATAAGATCCTGTTGTTTCTCTTTATTCTCTCATTCTGTTTTCTTCTTGGTTTTTTTTTGTTGGGGGTTGGTTTTTTTTTTAAGCAATTTAAGCCGTCTTACTTACACACGCATTTTTTTCCAACTGTTACTGTTCTCAAGCCCTCTTTGTGTTCTGTCCAACCTTCTTCCTCTGTCTCAATAAATTAAACATCAAATCAAACCTAATTTGGTCATCAATGGGTAAAGATATAAAACTTTGTGGTAGGGAAAATCGTATTAAATGATCGCAAGTAAACCTAGCTGTAAGACAAGAACTACCAATAACATTTAAAAATAGGAGATGTCAGAAGTTGAGCTTTTGGGTGGTTTTTTTGCTTTTGCCTATTTTTCAATCTGTCAAAAAGTAAATGTAAGACAAGGACTAAAATGAAGTAACCATGGTAAAAATAGTGCTGAATGTTTGAAACAAGACAGTGGATTCAGTCTTCAGAAGCTCAGCTTACAGGTCCCTCATCTACATAAATCCTCAAACAATGATGCATGCTAATAGGGTAAAGTGTTAAAATGCATCCGAGTTGCAAACAGGGGATTGGTATCCTGCAGTGACAGAAAATTACTGCTGGATGACAAGGCCTTCGAAGTTAAATTGTGCTGCTTTAAAGGAGGAGAAGATAAGAGTACTGCTAGGAAATGCAGGCTGCTATACAGTAGAGTATAATGTGCGCACACCAGGATCAGAGGTCTCTCTTATTATTCCAGTATCGTATTGGCCAAGGCGTGCCAAATGAATTAAGGAACTTCATAGCAGCTTGGAAGTAGATGTCATTTCAATTATATATATATATATATATATGTATATATATATAAATAAAGATATGGCCCGAAGCTTTACAAATCACAGAATTCCTATTAAGCATTAAAAATATTAAATGAGAATTTTACCTGCTAGTTTTACAAGTTGCCTTCTGCCCTCTGGAAGAACAGATGAGGTGTTCCTCCTTTTCTAACCTTAGACAACTACACCATGTTTTTCCAGCTCCTCCATTCTGCAGTGCTTTATGTGGTTATGGTGCAGCACTTTTCCCAGGGCTTCCACCTAGTATTGTAATGCACCACATCTTATAATTTCTATACTTCTCTCTCCTATAACAAGTACCTCCAAATCATCCAGTTGCTTGTTTCAAAAACTACTACCCCTTTCAGTATCCAAAACAATTTGCCATCAGATTTGGTTGTTGTTTTGGGTTTTTTTTAATTTTGAAAATGCTGCATACTTGCCCTTTAAAAATGAACCCTCTTTAAAAAGCCTCAAGTAGGACTTCTAAGTGTGACCCACAAGATCTCCCATCTGCTGGAAAATCACAGCCATGACTCCTAGCTTTAATCCATTGCTTCTTATCTTCTGAAAACTTCATCCTCAGTTGTCCAGTTCAGCTATCCAGCAATAAAATTTTAAAAATATGAATTTTCATTACTGTAACATGAAAGTCTCTGTTAATTGAACGAATACAATCAGCAATCCTACAGACTGGCCAAAGCTCATATTAAAATGAGAAGGGGTGAGATAAGAGGAACAATTCAACAAGACTTCTTTTTCTACATAGAAAATTTGGTGCCAGTCAAACATCAGCACTCAGCGGCAGGTGGAGACTGCAAAAAAGCTGTGATAGCTCCAGATGCACAATTTAGGCAGACTTTCCTTCTTGTTTTTTACCTCTGCACCTTCCCCATGATGTGATTTACACCTAGTGTGACAAAGCTCAGCCAGCTACAGTTAAGATACCAAAATAATTTGGTCCATCACTGAGAAGTGTTGAGCACCTCCAAAACCTGTTTTACATTAACCTCCATGCCTACCGATGGATTTCAGTGCCCCAGGCTTCAACTGATCAAGGGCCTGTCAATACTTCCCTGGAAACAGCCTCCAGTCCTGCAGCACAAGGGTTCATTTGGAAGACCTTGTGTTGATTGCTAACATGTGTCCTCACTTAAAATATTTTATTTCACAGTGAAATTCAGATGCCGTTATGATTTCAAGTTTTAAAACACTGTGGCAGTGGATTTGAGTGGATAAACAGACTAAGCATAGTTAAGAGTCCCACTGGGAAGTCTTAAAAAGACTTATTTATGAATATGCAAACACTTTCATGTCACTCAATCCTGATAAACTCCAGTTGCACAAGCCTGAAAGATGAAGGCAATCTGATACTAAACAAAGCCACAAACTGCAAAAAGAGTAACTTAACAAAGTATAGTTATACTGAGGAAATTTATCCTCTGCAGAAGGTGGTTTCCTTTCAAACATATTGCTTTTGGGTTTTGCTGCTTTTTTGAAGACCTCGCATATTGTTCTTTTGCAACCAGTTTTCTCCTCATAGTAGTTTTTGACATCTGCATTAAACCAGCCTATACACTCCCACCCTTTCTACACTAAATGGCGTAAGTGGAAGAAATGGGATTTTTTTTTCCTGACACACACAGTCACACAAATAAAAATACTGTAACAACTGAAAGGAAGAATTTGCTGCTTGCTTTGTTTGCATGTAGAAAGCTTATCACAACTAAAAATACACCTTGCTTAGTAACACTAAAGATGTGTTGGTGGCGACACACAGGGTTTGCAAAATTATCTCATTCTAGCTTAATGCTGAAATCAGCAGTAAAAGTACCATCATTAGCTTAGGATGGGTGACTTGAGCTGTAGCCTTCATTAAGAACACAGGCCAATAGGAAGCATTTGGAGCAACCATCCCTCTTACAGAGAAGTCAGGATGCACAAAAATTGGGGTTATTGATAGCTAGGGTGCATGTCCTATGGAGCTGGGGCCACATCCTGACCCAGACACCTGCTTGGTTTCATCAACTCTTGCAGCTCTCCCATCCTTGGTCTTGCTATCATATTATTCTAAGTACTATGGATGATAAAACCTGGGGCTGATGAAGCTCTGACTGAACCCTCCACTCGAAGTAAACTGATTTCACCAGGGTCATGGGAGAAAATCATGCCTACGTTATCAGACAGCCTGGCAGGGAGGCAGGGGATGGCACAAATGTGGGAAACTTGGCAGCTTCTCCTCCGGGTGGGAGATGCCAGAAAGCCCCACAACCCATGCAGCCACTGGGAGCGGGGATGTGCTGCCAGCAACTCGTCAGGGCAAGAGACAGGGCTAATTGCAAAGCTGAAGATCACAGAGTCCCTGCCAGTATATCCGTCCCTGGATGCAGGCAGATTAAATAAATATGGTCATACAGGTCTGTGGGTTAAATGGAGGGATGTTAAGTGCCCTGGACTGCAAGCACAAGGTGGGTTTGCTCCTTTGAAATCTATACATTTAATTTCTGCTTCCTCTCTCATTAGTCTGGTTTGAGACCACCACTGCAGGGGTATTTTCTTATTTGGCCAAGTATGCATAGACCATTTTCAGAAATGGTTTTTGTCATACAGAATGGACATACAGCATCTTTCCATGCTACCCTGCAGCTTGTGGAGATCACACAGTTTTGGGAACAACTCAAACCAACAGGTTAAGAGGAAAGCAAGCAGTCTGAGGAACCAGGGCTCAGTGAAGGGTGGCCCAGCACTGATTCAGGACATCCTCAGAGATCACTGGACATTGAAGCACCAAGAGGAATGTGGTCAAACAAGAGTACTGTGAAAATTAAAACCTCCATTATCACATTCTGTTGAGGAAAACTGAGACAGGGTGTTGAACTAAAATGCCTTCCATGTGATTTATGGTCAAAGCTGCTCCACTCTGGTCTGAGAAAAAAACAGTCTGAATAAGGTTTTAGTTCAGTTTTGTCCTTTGCTTGAAACAAAAATAAGTGCTTGAACTCAAAGAGATGACAATGAAAGAAGGGGAGCTGATGCTTCAGGCATCTCTGAAGGATGATGGGCTCTCAAACATACATGCAAGTCACAACAGCCTGAGGTGTAAGTGCTACAGGATGCAAAAAGGCAAACTTGCTTTTTGTCAGTATTTAAAATATATTAACCCAAATAATGACTCATTCTCTCCTTGATTACTGAAACATGATTATTCACATTTAAGTGTTTTGTGAAGCAGTAACAATAAGAGATTATGATGATATTTTAGGGAATGTGAAACAATTATCTTTCCCCCAAACCTCTGATTTAAAACAAGAACTTCTCATGAAAATAACTTTCTCTCTCTGAAAAAATATTCCACCACCTCTAAACATAACCTTATGATCAGGAGAAGGATGTGTAAAGGGTACTGGAACAAGGACCAGAATCTGTAAAAATAGTGTTGTGAGCTCAGGTACTCAAATGTGAACATACCAAAGGTGCAGACCCTAGAAAAGTAGTGTTTTGCCACTTGAAAGCATAACTGCTGCCGGCACCTTCTAGATCACAATACAGGAGGTGCTGCATCAAAATAGTACTCTCTGTCTAAACAGAATCATAACCAAGATGCTTGATTAACAAGACACTGACAGAGATATGCCTTGCCTCCCTGGATGAAACAAGTTAGCAAAGACCACCAGGTGTGCGAAGAGAAGGGATTTCCTAATAGCCAAGAAGCAGAAATATTGGAAAACTAAATCCAAACCTACACCACAGTCAAGTTTCTTAGCCACGGCTGAGCCACAGGAGGCACATATAAATTCAATGTAAAAGCAGAAGTAGGAAACCAAAGAGAGGATCAAAGTCCATACAACCCAATTGCAAAAGTCAAAGAAGTCAAACCGGCACCTTTTAACTCAGCTGGTATCTAGATCGAAGGCAGGTAACAGGGAAAAATATTGACTTTGGTAAATAAAGTGCAAACTACAAGACTAAAATTAATTTTTCCCCACTAACATGAAAACTCACGCCATGAAAAAATCAAAATGCATCAGATGCAGAAGATGACAGCTCAGAGCTTATATGTGGAGAGGCTGAGCAGGGGAAGAGAGGGGGATATCTGGCTTCATGGGTCACTCAGCATACTCAAGACAAATTGAACTGGATACAAACACTGCAGAGACGCTTCCAAAATAAGAGCAAGGCCTTCAGCTCTCACCTCTTCAAAGGAGAAGAAAACAGAAATGCCTCCCTGACAAGCAGAAGTACACTGAGAAGGCTGGAAAAGGCAAGACACCATACAAGAAGATATCAGTGAGACTCAGAGCTTAGGGAAACAGCAGAGGAAAATAACGATTTTAAGAGCAGGTGCTCCTCAGACAGAGAGGCAGCTCTCCCCTACCTGCAGGACTTTGCCACATCTGTGCACAGCAGCAACAGCTGCTGCCTTTGTCAGGGAAAACGGATGTCGGAGCACAGGAAAACCAGAGGATGTGCTATCAGTCGCTCTTGCAACCCTGTCCTGCACTCAACTATTTCTCCTGCAGCTCTCAGCTTGCTGAAATTCAGAAGATAGCTTGTGCCACCATGCTGTGACCAAACAGGTATGGATTTTAATGCAGTCATCTATACATCTTTAAAGAGTGTATTTCTTACATGCTTATGCCATGTCCATTCTAGTAATGGGACTGGCAGATAGGCCATTTGCTTCTGCACCTGTAATAAGTTTAACTCACGGGAAAGTTGCTGCAACCTCGTATTTTGTCACTGTCATATTTTGTGCAATACGTTATTGTAACCTCAGACCCTCTCCAGGTGCAACAGCTGCCCCAAACCCCAGGATGGGGCCTTTGAAGGGTATGTGAATGGAGAAACCTTCATATGTGACCTATGAGCACAGCCCTGACTGACGGGTAGGTTTGCCCAGGGGAAACTAAATTTGAGGGTACACTGTACAGGTTTCAGGGTGAGCTTCCCATTGGGCAGCTTAAATGGTGAAGGAGGGAACTTGGCTCCACACAGCCCCCCAGGGAGGGGATGCAATCCACCTCCCGAGGCGGCACAGCTTCAGGAGGGAGCAGTCTCCCCTGTTCCTGGTGTTCAGGCCACCATTTCCCAGCAGTTCATAGGCTAATGAGTCTTAGATGAAAGATTCGGCTGTTCAAGGGCTGGTGGCCAAAATGGAGCCATCAGTAGCCTAAATACTCACCAGGTTCCTTTTATAGTCAGCAGAGATTGAGCCAACGTAGTCAGAAGAATCCAGTGAGTGATTCATCTGCCCAAACAGGGTCCACCAGCACGTACAAGAAACAAAGTGCTTGCCAAGAGGACAGGCCAGCAGAAATTATGCTAGTCCTCACAGCCTCTACATAACTTTTGTAGCAATTGAATAAAGATGTAATTATGTTTCTTCTCAGACTTGTGTTTAATTTTGCAAAGAGAGTTCCAGCAGTCAAATTGTATAACACAAAGGGGATCAGGCCTTACTCTTCATTCCCAGCTTTGAAAATGTGAATTGAACACACGTCGGAGTATGAACATTGATCTGCCCCCGCAGACAGCATACACACAAGGCTCTGCCAAGCCGATACAGCGCTGACACTGCACCAGGATGCTGGGCAACGTCTGGGAAGCTATGGCACAGACAGGCAGCACTTCAGTTTTTCAGGAAGTTCATACTCAAAACCTGGAAAAATGACTGAGTTGGAAATCTTGCAAAAAAATATTTCACCATCACAATCTATTGGCTTTTGTTGGGTTTGTTTTTGTTTTGGTTTGGTTTTGTATTAAGAATATCTAGCTCTAGTGCAAGACACGTTTAAATTTGGCCGTGCAGACTGCAGCCCATCTCACTTTGCAACGTGCCTTGGGTGTCCTGGAGAAGGCAAGAGGGTTTTTTTAACATAGATTCACAAAGACTGCCTGAAAGATGAACTGCTGGAAGACCCCTTTGCCTGTGTCCACTGGTGAAGCCCAGCATTGACTTCAGCCAAGAGGAACCATCACTCACACCACCTCTCCAGCTCTCCTTCAAGCAAGTACCAGGGATAAAAGGAGCTTTTCCCACCTCACCCACAAGCACCACAGTAAAGGCACAAACATGAAGCAGGAAAACACTCATAAAAGTAAAGATTGGGCAGACAAATTAATAAGAGGGACTGACTAAGAGCTACGTTACCAATAACCATGCTGGAGTTGCTGGGCATGGAAGCAGGGGACCAGGCCACTTGAAACTCATCAAAACTGTACCCTTTTTGAGATGTTTCATCTATGTGAAGGTGTAGACTGAGAGCCTCCTCTGCAGACGCTTAAGTAGGGAGGTGTGGAAACAGAAGGAATGAGGTTGGAAGCGAAACTGGGGGATATGGAGGGTGTGGAAGGAGGGAGGAGAAGGCTCTTTGTCTTCTGACATGACAGTTTAGCAATGCAGCTCACGAGGCTGGGACAAGCTTGTTATCTGGGTTTAGAGTTGCACAAGGGCTTACAAAATTCAGATCTCTGTCACCACCACCCCCTAAAAACCCCAACAAACCATGCAGGTAAATAACTGGTAGTTATGTTGCCACAGGATGCCCAGCTAAGAGAGGGCTGCCTTGGGCTAGCAGCATTTCAAGGAGCAAGAAAAACAAAGTCTCTCCTCCAAAGGTACAAGAGCTGAGGACATTTAAATAAAAAAAAAAAAAAAAAAAAGGCTAAGAAAGGCTTGACCATAAAAACGAAATGGCCACAGCATGGTTGTGGTAAGACTGTGCAGATCAAAGCTCAGCTTTGGGTTGGAAAGGCCCCTGTCTGCAAGGCACAGAGGAGACCGCAGGTTACAAGGGACTCCTGTTGCTGGCCTAATATTTAAAAACAAATTATGTCACTTGAAAATACAAGCTCTTTGCATTTCACCAAAAAGAACAACAGCCACAAACACAATTTAAATGCTTTTCTTCTCCCTTTTTCTTTTTGTTACCCAGTGTATTTAGGAAAAGGAGTGAGGCCTGCTGGGTGGGACAATGAGAAACCTTTGTCCAGACCTTGTATTTGTGCTCAGAGAGAAAATCCTTACTGAACCTTTTCAGACCCAGTCTTACAACTGGCTAATGTTAGCCTTTGGGGAAAAAAAAAAAAAAAAAAAAAAAAAAAAAGAACTAGTAAATTTTCTTCCACACATCTCCCATAAACATCTAAATGACTTCCTCTAACAGAGCGAGCTGCTTCCACACAATCAATAGCGGTTTTCAGTTCCATGTGACACTCTTTGTGTAGGCGGGAAGAGTTCAGCAAAAGGTGGCAACGTCGCGCGCAGCCTGGCTGATGCATCAAAAGCCATACGTGCCTGAAAATCCATAGGCAGCTTTCCTTTGCTCAGCTGAATCAGGAGGTAAATTCCACTTAGATGAATGAGGAAATGGTGCAGGGCAAGGTATATCGCTTCAGATTTTGGGACAGCATGACGTCTGGATAAAATCAGCATGGATTTGTCAGCTACCGGGGAGACTGCAGCACTGCTACCTTGCACTCACATCAGACATTTATATTTGCATACATCTGTCCAGGAAGCTGGCACAAACTGTTTGCACAGGAGATGGAAGGAATAATCCCGCTTTACTTTGTAAATTGCATTCCTTACCCTAACTAAAAAGGAAAAGCGAAGCATCACACTAACATTATTATTGACCCCTTGGATGCACTCACTTGGGAAAATAAAAGTTATACCAAAAAAACATAAACTCACAGTTCTGGTCACTTATTTGCAATCCTGCTTCCACATCACAAATAGCCACTTTGCTTGCTGGGCTGTGTTATCTCCACATCTCGATGCATATATGCTAATATACCTTGCAAAGGCATGGCAGGTGAGCACTACAAATCGTCCTGTCAAATGACTGGAACACAAAAAATACATCTGAGAAATAAGACATGTTTAAAACGTGTCCAGAAATTGGGCAGAACTTAAATGTTTGGCCATAGTGAAACCTTCCGCAAAAGATAATTTCCTGAATGCCCAAGTTCATTTCAACACAGATGCTGAGCAAAACTGATCACTGACTTCCAGGCAGGGATGTGTCAAAAAGAAGAAGACAGCCACATTTTTCTGCACATGCAAGGACCTCTATTTATTATTTTATTATTATTTTAATGCAGAAGCAGTTGTCCCAGTGCTTATTATTTGGCTGAATGAGCTGAAGTGAGACTCCCAGGGCAGCTGCTGACATAATGAATGATTGTGTGGTGAAGCCCAGAATGTGAATGATGAAGAATTTTGAAAGGCTCTGGAATCTGTGAATAACAAAAGTAGCTACAGTCCCCAAAATCTCACCATTTGTTCTCAGCAACAAAGGAGGACTCAAAGGCCTTTGTTTAACAAAATGATTCAAAAACAGGATATGAAAGGAATTAAGGGTTATCTCTACTGGCATAATACAGCAAGCAAATTGTGTCCCCAAGTATAAAGAATTATGAATGTATTCTGTTGAACATATTGTTAACCGAATTACTACGGTCCTGTTTCTTTTATCCCTTTTCCAGTACTGTTACCATGTTTCCTGTGTTAGTAATTCTCAAGGTCTTAAGCCTTTCAGCCCAGACTCTGCAAGAGAGAAAGCTGCTTATTCCATAGGAGACCCTGGTCCTCCAACATGCAAATAGGAAGCATCCAACCATGCAACCCCCCCTTCCTCCCAGGGTTTCCATCAGCCATGGTCCCTTAGCTGATCTCACTTCTTCGGCAGTATTAAAAATAACTACAGTTACATTTCTGTTAACTAAGTATTCAATTTGCATTTAAAAGAAAAAAAAATCACAACCCTATTACTGGTGTCTCCAGTATGAGACAAGAGCTTGATGGTGTCAGGCACTGGATGGGCATGGGAAAAAAAGACAGCCATGCCCCAAAGCAGCTGCCTTTCTCCTCGAGGGAAAACAAGCCTTCCAGTTTCAGAACACTTACTGTGGGGATTCCATATGAAGTCATCTGAAGACGAGCAAACCTGATGAAGATTCATGCCACACTGACAAGTGCTATCCAAACAAATATAAATTCAATTAAAAGACTGTTGTGTGAGCAATAAACCGAGAAGTGCGCTGGATCAAGGAGTGGAAAGCCAGCTCACCCATGAAGGTTGTCAAGCATGAGAAATTAGACAGCAGACACGAGCGATGCTGATGTTGAACCCAAAGGCAGGCACCATAAATCAGAAGGACGGCACTCCTAGGCAAGAAAAGGAGGGACTGACACCCACAGGACGGATCTGACTTCTCTCCTTCCTCCTCCTGTTTGGGACACTCACCTGAAGTGTTGGCAAGGGTTTAGCACCCTACAGGCTCCACTGCCCACAGGATGATCTATGCCAAAAACCTGGCCATGACACACACTTGTAGGGATAAGCATAAATAACTCCTCCACAGGACAATTACACCAGTTATTTTTTTCTTGCATTTAGGCATTCATTATATTAAACCACACACTTCCTACTGCAGCAGCTGAAGTCAATACTGCCTATGGTGTCTCTTTTGCCAATCATTATAACACTGTAGCTGCAAGCAGTGCAATAAAAACTGCTTGTGCTACCCTGAATGCCTCGAGTCAATGAGAATTTGGCAATCCTTTCAAAGGAACCAGGGTTTCACCTTGGGATGCAACTCAGACCTGGAAGAAAGTCGTGCTGCCATTAATTTCTACAGGTGCCTCATCAGCTCATCCCATCTCTCCAAGGAAACACTGATTAGACTACAATAAAAATGCAGCAGGAACCTGTGGCTAAAGAGTATCTTCAGCTCCTGGCCTCCTTCAGTCCCCTGGGTGGTAGTATCATTTACAGAAAAAAGAGAGATTCATCAGCATATCTTTACAGAGACTTTAGTGCACCTTTCCTGACATTGGGTACTAGATTTTTTTGCTGAAAGTTATTTTTTTAATTAACAGTGAAATTAGAACTAAATATCCCAATTTCAGGAGCTGTGTCAAAACTAAGGAAAAAAAAAAAAGCATGTGATTCTTTATAAAAAAATCACAAGACACAACAGCAACATTGAGAAGTTGCCTACAGAACATAAGATGAAGAAATATGCTATCAAATTATCATGCCCAACATGAAATAAAGCCTCTACAAAACAATGCACACTTGAAGAGGCTAGAGAAGTAGGCTTTCCAAGTAGTGGCGTCTCTTGAAATACAGTTTTAACACCTGTTATTAATTCTGCTGTCTGGCATATTTGCACCATTACTTCTTCCATCTCAGCTACAAATTCAAAAGATTGTGCCCAAGCCTAACATTAAACTGCGGAAACACCAGAGTCAGAGTTCACCCATCCTGCATGTTCAAAGAAAAGTCTTCTGCTATCTACCTCTGTGCTACATTTAAGAAAATTCCCAGTTCCAGTCCTGGACCTATTATCCCTCCCTGTCAACCCCATTTTAGCCTTCTGCCTTCAGCAATGGTAATTTACGGATAAAGATATATAGCATGGCAGCGACTGTATCTGAGCTGCTGACTTCCACTGCTCTTATGTATTGAGCCTCCAAAAAGGTATGTGGATTCCCCAGTGGAGAAACAAATTCTTCACTCTTTGCCTTCTAATATTGCCAGAATAGAAAATAACAATAGAAATACGCAAAATGCAGGAACCTGACAGCAAGTAAAACAGTAAAACATGGGAGCAGATGCCTCCAAACAGGTCTGCTCCTACCAGCTCGGGGTAAATGACTGCACCCCTCAAAATTCTGCATTACAGTTTGGCTCTGGGCATCACTTGGACCCACACCACCATTTTAAGATCTCATGGCATTCCCACCTCAAAATTTGGCAGAAAGACTTCAACGTGCTGAAGCAGAAACATGTCTCTACTTGGTTCTGCCATACCTAAAACAAAGACCCTAACAGCTCATCCAACAAGGGTGCCACAACCTTCAAACCGTGACTGCTTTTAAAGCCCTTTGACATCTTCCAAAGGACTGTTGTGTAGGAAAAAAACATTGAGGTTACATGCAATTGGAAAGTGGGTCTGCTCTTATCACCCCAGCACCTTCAGGATCCCATCTGCACAGCGATGCCAACAGGAAGATGGAGTCCCTGCCTCAAAGAGCATCCCATCAATGAGACATAGTGGAACGCAACAGAGCCAGGGGTAGCTTGGGGGAAAATCAAGCAGAGCTGGGCACCAGTGGCCACCGTGCATCATTAGGCAGGAATGCTCATGTGCCTTTCCCAGCATCGACCTGCCTTCATCCTGCCAGCATACGAGAACTGGGTTTGGCCCCCGAATTTTTCAGCTGCCTCTGATCTCAGTGGTCATTAATGTGTGGACAATAGGCTTAGCCCCTACGTCCCCAATGCTGTGCCCTGAAAATGACCTTTAATTGGCGAGGGACACAATAGAAGACAAGGGCTGATTCAGAGTCGCTCCTGCCGACCATGTCACTTCTTATTTACTTGCCAAAGCTAAATTGCTTCTTCTTCTGTGAAGAAAGAAAGGAAAAAAAAAAAAAAAAAAAAAAAAAAAAAAAAAAAAAAAAAAAAAAAAAGGTATGAATTTACTTTGTCAGAACTCCGTAGGAGGATGTGGATGTTTTTTGGGGCAAAACGAAGCTCCAGTTAATCTGCATACTGCGGCACACAACCACAGTGCCCACGGGGCAGGGGGGAAATAGCTGCTCGGCATGAAGGAACACTCTGGCAGTATGATTTTATTTCACCAAGATATCCAAGGATGGTATTCTACCATATGCACTAGGAGTCTATTAAATTTTGTGTTGCAAGTTAGAACTCTCTCAGTAGTCTTCAGAAGCTCTAAAAAAAAGGAAAATCTCACTGGTTTTCCCCTCTCTCTTCTCAAATTTTACAGCTAAATAAAACCAGCAACAAAATTATCTCTGCTCCCTGCTGAAAACAGTGGACTCTGCTGTGTGGACTTCCCTGTATCGGGAGCTCTATTTCCCAAGGCCTCTGGCCCTTTCTAGGTCTATTCCCCTAGCATCTCTAGACACTTTCCTTCCTTTCCTTCCATATCTCAGGTTGAAGTTATTCCACCCAATTTAATAAAGATTGAAATTCAGCTCCTAAGTGGTGGTCGTGCATAATCTAACCTCAGCATCCTGTGACTGCATCTCCTTTAAAACAGTCATAGCCTAAATGAATAAGGAGTGATGCTCCCCCTGGGAGAAGCAGCATTGTTTCCATGGCCCAATCATCATTTTTATTACACTGGCTGCAGAACACATTTTGAGGTTTGGTGCATGCTCCAAAAAACTGCAACATTTGTTCACGCATAAAACTTTCCCAGAAGTAATATGATGCTAAATTAGCTATCATTTCTTCAAGTGGGCTGTTTTTCTTTTCTGCTGCTGATTTTTATGCTCATGGTGCACATTAAAGGTAGCCTCACCAGGCAGGTATAGTGCATTAAAATGGAAATGTCAATATGGTGAAACAGGATATGTCACATTAAACAACATCATTATGTGTTTTTATAGTCCAGGAGGCAATGACCACAAGAAGCAAAGCAACAGCAACTTTATCTGCACATTTTTAAAAACTTCTACTTCAGTCAGGTGTCATGGCAATGTGCTGGATAAGACCTATTATTGGCAACAGGAATGGCCATTTATAAAAATGTTATATTTAGAACTACATGCTATATTTACACAGCAGGTCAAGAAGATAAATTCTAGAAATAGGTTTTGCCTTAAAACACGAATGTTTAAAGTTGCCCATCTTGTACAAATACATGCTTTGTGCTTCTTAAACTTTCAAGATTCATATCATAATGATGCCTCAGCTATATACATGTGGGAATTTGAAACTTTAAAAGGATCAAGTAAGCATTCCTTTTCTGCATGTCATCTCAAGCACCCAGCAAAAAGGCCACCCGGGAGCTCACAGGGGTGTAGGTCCACACACAGCTCCAAGGTATGAAGTGTTTTGGTATCTTGTCAGCACAGTACAATCAATGTTTCACTGTTACCTGACTGAAATACATACATTTCTAGACTTTCTCTCTGGATACAAATTTTTGCTACTTAAGACATTAAAAAGCAGATTTCTGTAACTCAGCTTTAGTCATCTGAGCATATCATTTGGATAATTACTATTTTGTTCAACACACAAAACTACCTTCAAACTGAGCTTAAACAAACGAGTTTAGATGAGAAATGCTGCAAAGATCTCCAAAGCAAGGAAGAGTTTCTTTAACTGTCCAGCAGTACCCACCAGCTTTGCCATCACCAGGAGGGGAAAAAAAATACAGTGTATTTCCCAAGTGGCCCTGAGAACAGAAGCCCTTGTTCAGTGCCAAGGTTTTTGCTTGGAGGTGATAAAGTGGCACTAACCTTAAAATCTTGTTTCTCTGATCTTCCCTTACCAAGACTGTTCACCCACACAGGATCATTAGCCAGCAATTAGGCTGACTGGCCATGGGAACAAGACCTCTCTGTCCCTCATCTCATCCCCACCCTCCTGGCTCATGGTACAGTTTGGTGCATGTCCTACATATCTGCAAAAGCTGTCTTCCCAGCAGAGGAAGGAGGTTACCAACAAGCTCCACTGGGAAGTTTTGCTCAACAGTTCAGCATGTTGCAGATCATAGCGTTTCCCTCCTGTCCCTCCATAATTTTCTCCTTTCCTTTGGACTGTGAGGGCTGCTGAACTCTAAATAACCTTTTCTACATGTAGGAATGAAAATATCTAAAGGAAAACATAAAATTATTTCATTGCAAGGGTATGCAAAGAGATGCAAATGGGACCTCTACTGTATATGGAGACCCGAGTCCAGCTTAAGCGGCTTTTCACTTACTTTCATGGGCAACACAAACCAAAAAAAAAAAAAAAAGCATGCTACTAAGAAACCCCTGTCTTGAAAAGTTTCCTTCTGATATTAGTAAATGAATGGAATTTTTAAAAAAGGAATTACCAGGTCCAGCAGGTATAACATTTAACTGGGAAATAAAATTCTCAGAAAACTCTGTCACATGCAGACAATTGTATGTCTTAAGGGGGGGGGGGGAAGGTTCAGGGATGTGAATACCACTTGCTAACCTACACACCAGCAAATAGCTTCCTAGAAAGCCAAGGGGACTAAAAACCAGTGTGAAGAAGGTGGCAGCACTTTTAAGTGTTTTATTAGCCCTTGGGGAAGTATAGACCAAAATACTCTTCATATTTTTTCTCCTTGTACCCCAGGCCTTGGGAAGGGGGTGAGCCTTCAATTTCTACTGACCCAGCTCAAGTACGTAAATTGCACAGGGCTCTTGCATCGCTTTGCATCCCATCGCTTTCCACCTCCAGCACCACGTTACATTAATGTTACAGCTACAGGCATCATTTCCATGGCTCAGGGGGTACACAGCCAATTGGAAAGGGAGACAGATGCTCTGATGTACGTACTCAGGGCACCTGCATGACTCGGTGTATCACCTTGCCCCAGCTCCCCACCTGTAAAACAACATAGAAGGAAGATTTCCATGTCAAAATTTGTGAGGTGCTCAGCTGTGACAGCAAAGAGGGTCAAAATAAGGGATTAGAGTGGCTCCTCCTATAGCTAGGAATGCTCAAATTTCTATTTCAGAATAATATTATTTCCTATTTGGTTATGTTAAATTTTCTGTTGACACTTCATGAGTGATATTAGGCCATTCAAAAACATGAATAATACACTGAACTACAATTTAAAAGTAATTATTATGATGATTATTATTATAATAAATTATAAATAATCAGACATTTTGACAGTGATCATACAACTGCTAATAAATAATCAGGCAAATCCATCTCTCTAAAAATTGGTGAAGACAAGAACAAGCAATGAGCAGCTGTCCGTGTTTGCATTTTGAGAAATTAACAAGCTTTAACAGGGTTTGTCTGATAGAACCATCACCATCTATTTGTAAGTGAAGCAGCTTCAAACCAAGACATGCCAAAATTCAGGTATCCACCTCTTTTCACAGAAAATCAGAGGGGAGTAATAAAACCAGGGCCAACT
Organism: Athene cunicularia; assembly: GCF_003259725.1. Lineage (NCBI taxonomy): Eukaryota > Metazoa > Chordata > Aves > Strigiformes > Strigidae > Athene > Athene cunicularia. The sequence continues at coordinate 12,107,922 of NW_020799099.1, read as the reverse complement.
GATACTCAAATTACTCACAAAAGCGAACTGTATTTATTCAAACCAAAGACCTATATTACTTCTTAGTAGGTAAAGTTAGAGGATGAATTGCATTATTTATCCACCAAGATGGTTAGCATCAATGCAAAACGTATTAATATATTGCACTTCATTTCATGGTGGAGACAAATGCACAGCAAGCATCCTTTTACAGACTGCTATAGTACCATCCTGATAATGCATTGTACACAGGTTTACAAAACTACAGACCTAAGCAAAGATTTACTGCATCAGCACTGGGGGAGCAGAGTGTCACACAAGTTGAACACTAAAAACTAAAAGCCACCTTGGTGCAAGCATCTCTGTCTCCAAGTGGATCAGAAACCACGGCTGGTGATCTGCCAAGGCCGCCAACTCCTCCATTCACCCAGACGGGCTAATGACAACCAGAAGAATCATTGGAAAGGTGAAAAGCAACCGCACTCAATAAAGCTCATGTCACTACAGGCAAGGTACCAGCACATCAAAATTAACAGATTGATTCAAAATTCTCCCTGCTGTAGAAAAGCTGGAGGAATGGCCAGTGATGCTTTTTGAGACAAGAGTGTGATTCAACTAAAACTATACCCATCCCAACTCAGGAAAGATCTCGAGTCCACGCTCAGTACCAGAGCTTTATGGAAGGGGAGGAAGAGTTGAAGCCAGCCCCAAGAGACACATTGCCTTTGGCTCCTAGGGCAAGACAGATGACATGTGAAGTCATCACTCACCTTAGCAATAAATGCAATAGCGACCCTCACCAGCTTGGGATCCAGAACAGGGATCCACCCTATTTTCTAAAGCTCTGCCAATATGACTTCATATTCATATAAAATTCAATGGCATTTTGCTACTTTAAAACATGCTTACACTATTAGTCGAGATTTCACAGCAATTGGACTGATGCCACCAGATAGTCTGGAAGATAAACCAGAATTGCTATAGAAGTTGCTCATTGAACATTTACTAACCATTTTAAAATAGTTGAAAGAAATCAGACCCTCAGCACGGCAGCAAACAGCTTCTCCACAGAGATGCCAGCAGCATCCCATAGCAAAATATCAAGCCAGCAAATCCTTCCTGAACTAATTGTGGTGGTTTCCACCTTCAGAGGCCCTTCTCTGGGGCTGGCAGGACTCCTTCCCCAGACTTCAAAGCTGCAAGACCTCGGAGATGCTCTACTGGGTTTACACTGGCCAGCAGACCTAATATATTGGGTTGACACTGGCCAGCAGCCCATGGATTCTCACACCTGGCCAAAGCCTCCTGCAAAAGCTGGGCTTTGCTCCAGAAGCTGCTATCTTTACAACCATTTCAAAGAAAGTATTTAAGTCTCTGAAAGTTTTCCCCTTTGAAGAAACCTCGTGCAGGGGCTTAAGGTCTGGAGGATCTCTGTAAATACTGTTGGTGAGAGGGGGTGATAAGTATGTATATGTGTTTAGGAGGGTTATGTTACCTCTTTTACATCTCCCTGTATTTATAGTCAGGAACAACTGCTCAGAAATGCTTTGAGAGAAGCAAAGCAGAAGTCTTGAGGAGTGGAGGAGAGCTAAATTTAGCAGGTGAATCCCTAAGCTTTCCTACAGCATCCCCAAGCATGCTAGCTGGCAGCAGTACTCAGAAAACAAACCCTTAATTCCTAAATTGAAGGTGTAACGATCATTTAAACTCTCCTAGGAGCCAAAGCAGGCTCTCTTAGTTGAATTTCTTTCACTTTTCTTTCAGCTTGTTCCAGCATTTATTATTATAAAGTTCTCTTAATTGCAAACTACCAGGAAATTTCGGGCCCCCCCTGTGGATGCACCTCATGAAGCCAATGGCAGTATCTCTATTCCAGAAAACCAATGCTTCAGAAATATTTTTACAGGCACTCAGAGCCTTCTAGTAAGTTTAAAATCGTTGTCACACTAAGGCTGTGATTCAAGGAGATGGTGCAATCCAGGGTTGGCACATGACTAGCTTTAACCCTGGCTCAAGGTATCCCAACAAACCCTGATGGAAGATTAATGGATGTGGAAAATGATAGTCATGCTCTGTAACACCACTTACAGCTGGTAAAGTTTCTCAGTCATATTTTTTAAAATGCTCTAGCATTAGGGGCAGATTTTCAAAAGACCCTTCTCCCATCCAGACTATCTTTAATGATTTCTCTGGCTGGACCCCATCAGTAGTCAGGGAAGCAGGCTGTACACAGAAAGCAGACAGAGGATAAATGAGGATTGTTTTAGGAAGGAATAATTTTCACCCAGAATAACCCTTAAACAAAAACTGTTCCCAACACATGGCACCATTCCTTCTTTCAAAAATACGGTCAGCATTTCTCCAAGGAAACCCTTCTCAAACACATTGCTACAAGACTTACTTCTGTTCCTGCCCCAAACATACGGGTTAATGCAAATAAAAAATAAAAATAAATAAATAAATTTTTTAAAAAAGGATGGAAAAAAATGCATGTCAAGCTTGCAGCTCCACCCAGATTTTAAATCTGAGATTTTTCTGCATGTGAAGCTTTACAGACACGTACCTTGACCCAGGCATTCAGCAGCAGGCTCTGTACATTTAAGCAGTCAAGCCAGCGGCAGGATCAGCCTTTCACAGCAAGCAGGATGTGACGAGCCCTGCAGAAGAGCCCTGGATCAATCTCAGCGCAAATTTATTTCTGAAGTCAGATAAGAATTGATCTGCCCACTTGCCTAAGGAGTGATAATACACACTGTATTAACAGTAAAATGCTTCTCTTCTCCTCAGTCTTTGTAATTAAGATTTCTGTATCACTTTAGGGAAAAGCAGCTTCTTGTGTCCTGCCCTACTCTTGGAAACATGAAGAGCCTCCATGGTTTCTACCATGAAAAAGAAAAGACAGTGAAAAATGATCCTTGGCCAAAGGAAGGGGTCTTTAATTTGTTTTAAATAGGAAACCCGCAATCATTTCAGGTTATCAGCAGCGCCTAAGCAACTTAATAAAACAAATCCCCAGAGCTTCCAGTGGTGGGTCTGCCTCCAAAGCTGTTAAATGTGATTTTCACAACTGCTTCAGTGACATAAGCACACAAATCCCACTGACTTGTAAAGTGCCCTAAGTGCTACCAGAAAGATTTTTAAAAGGTGTTTAGGCTCCTATTTCTCACTGAAATCAACAAGAATTAGCTACAGACATTCAAAAATATTCCCCAAAGGCAATGCAGAATTAAACTTTCATGTTATTTAAAGAAGGCTTTTTCAAAGTTCATAAATTACTGCTCAGTTCAGCTCCTATCATTTAATTTGTGAGGAAAAAAAAGAAAGAGGAGATGGAAATAATAATACAAAGAAAAAAACCCACATTTTTTCTTTTTCTAGCAATGTTTTTCTTTTCATTACTGATTTTCAGAATGGCAATGAAAATCACGTGGAAGCAGAAATTCAAGACAAATCAGTAGAAAGACTGAAAAAGCTCACTAAGATACTTAGTAAAATATATGAATTTGTCATTTCTGCTAATATTTTCACTTGCATATTCCAAGGTTTCTTCACTCGATCTCATTAACACAGAAACGCACAATGCAAGACTCCCACTGAAACACCATCTTTCGCAGCCACTAAAGAAGGAATGCAAACATTCATTTCAAAAGACCTTGGGTGTTTTTGGTTTTTTTTTCTTTAACATAAAAAGAAAGCTACCTATGCAAGCTTTAACCAGCCATGACATGGAGTGTTTAAACGGGGTATATTGTCTATGGCTAAGAGGATTTAAATACCTGGCTGGGCAGCACAACCTATATGGTTATGTCTGTGATCTACAGAAGACTGAAAATCAGCATATGGCATCTATCGACTTTTTCCCAACCTTCAGGACTGTCTGCAAATCCTGACTAACAACTGATTGGAGCAACAAATTAATTCCTCAGTAACTATAATGTCTTTTAGTTCCTGGAAAACTGTTTCGGTGACTGCGTGATACTGATTGCAAACCATCTTGGTACTTTTGAAATTGCAGTGGTAAATACGCGGCAGGGGTGGGGGGGGATTTGTCTGTCTCTAAAACGGGATGCATTCCTGGCTAAATGCTTGCCCTGTGGATATGCAGGGAGATGAATAAGGTCAAAAGTCCAGCAAAGCTCAGCTGGTTCAGACCAGCACCGGTAACATCCTTCAGTCAATCCGGGAAGTGCCCGGCCAAGCTTGCACCCCGCTTCTTTATTGTTTAGTGCCATAAAGTAACGGCCTGGACAAAATGGAAACCTACGTCCTGTGCAAAATGACTGCGTTTGTTGGATTTTAAGAAAACCTAATCTAACATTTTAAAAAGCAATGATATCTGTAGTGAAAGCATGAAATAGTTTACAGAACCAGTTATAAAAACCTCTCTCCACAGAACACACAAAATTGGAAGATTTTCCGTAAATCCTCTGAGGGGGGAAAAAAAAAAAAAAAAAGCTATTTTGGAGAAAATGAAATCTCTGTTATACTGCCAACATTTCTGATTAAACAATTTATTCAAAAAGACTATTTTATGATAATACAAAACTTAGGAAAAAACCCAACATTATTGCAAAACATGTCTCCTGCAAAGATATTAGATGCTAGGTAGTATGTGCTCCATTTGATTCCTTTTAAGGTTAAACAACATTTTCCTTTTAAGACTAAATTGAAACCCGAAGTCCAAAATTGCTGCTTTCAAAATGCAAGAATACAGTAGTTTCAGATCAAAGTCCCTGTACCAATTTGTTCAGAATATTCTTTTTGACTCTAAACACACTGTGTTTTCAAACCTACCAACACCAAATAATTTTACATATTTGTGTTCTGTACCAGGCAAGACCACGGCTCACACAGGAGGACCAATCTGTGGGGAAAGAAAGGCAACATGTTTTGCTGTGTTAAAGTGAAAACAAGGGAGTTCTACTTGGTCAGTCAGGATTTGTTACATGAGCCCTGCTCCCAGTCAGCAAGGGATATCGCTTTATTTCTTCTTTCCCCTCATATTCCACTTTTCTTGTGCGCACACACACACTTTATTTTTTCTTTATTAAGAGGAGTTGCTTTCCCCCTATTTCTTCTTAGCTTTAAGCTGCTTTTTTGAAGGAAACAGCAAACTTCAAAGAGCTGGACCACCACCAAAGAGTGCACAAATGCTTCTCAACGCCAAGCCCATTTTGTATTAATTACAACATAGCGACTTCACTCATTTGCCAAAGTTATAAGCAAAACACCTAACCGTGAGCTGGACAAAATTTCCGGGGCAAAAAAAAAAAAAAATTCCACATCAGCTTCTCTGCCACAAAGCACTGCTAGTGTGCAAAATGCAACGAGTTTCCACCATGCAAACACATGAGCCTGTGAGCCGGTAAACACGGCTGCCTACCGGCTTAATGTGCTACATTCACCTATGTGGTATTTACATGCAAGGAAAAGCATTGTACTGGGCTTGCCGACTGAGAACTGGAAGGATGAATAAAAGGCTTTTTGGCAGAGCAAAGAGGAATCAGCCCCAAAACTACTTAAGGAGGGTTCTGGGGCATTGAACCTACTTCTGGCCAGGGAACACACATTTAGAGAGCCAATGTCTTACTTAAACCCATGTGCAATGCCAGCCCGGGTGGAAGACACCAAGGCAGGTATTCCTCACCATGGAGGACCTCTACTTCTGTGCAACCTCCCAGCAAGTTCTCTGGAAAGCCAGCCCCAGCTTATGGTCATACCGGCTAGGAGAAAACAGGCAACTCAGCAACATTCATCTCTCACAATGAAATCTGATCATCCCCAGTAATTTCCTTAGGATAGATTGCAGCAGAAGCCTAGAGCAAAATTAACTGGATGTTATGTCAAAGCCATTAGGCCCAGACTGAACTCAAAAGAAAATTATGTTCACTGATGTCTTCATATTTACTTTAAAATGCTGCCCATTTTGACAGGCTCATGAGGTAGAAGATCTCATTTTATGAAGGTCTTAAGGGACAAGAGGAACAGAAATATAACATGCTGCTGTCTCAGTCAGCAAAATGATCACAAAATTACTTTACAACTGACTTTCAAAACTACAAATCCAGTTATTTTGAGTAATTTCAGACTTTTAAAAAGATACATGGTGTTTCAGCTTGACCAAAAAAAGCAACAAAGTTGGTAAGTATGATTGGGACAATTTTCCTTACTTGTAAAATGATGTTTCTGCACACAGTCACCTTCATCTCCTTCAATTCAAGAGCAACATGAGGACCACAGCCTACCGACCAGACAACAGAACACAGACTTCATTTGTAGTCAAGCCACCAACACTGCCTATCTCTGGGTCTTCAGATGGAAGCACAACCCAGGAAATTGAGAAGCAAGAAAGAGAAATAACCTTCTCTTGATGCTGCAAGTGAGCGCCATACCCTCAGCCCCCCAGCACAGTTCCCAGCAGAGTGCTCCTGGGATGTAACTTGGGGTGCTACCTACCATCAACACTATGTGACATGTATTGCTACCATAAAGCATAAACCAATTAACCAGCAAAAAGGAACTGGGATAACTCTTCACTAACTTGAGAAAAAGCAGTTTGGGATTGTCAGTAAAAAACAGGAGTGAAGGACAGCCACAGCATCAGCTGCATCATCTTGTGATGTGGGATATCTAAAAGCCACTCTGCATTACTCCACAAAATGAGCTACGCCTGCCTAAAAGGCAGCAAAGGGTCTTGCTGAACTCAAGAGTCACCCCAAAATCTTGTTAGCATTTGCTGGGTACCAGCCTAGGTCTCCTTCACCTCCCTGTTTATGGTTTCTACTCAGAATGCGCAAGACATCAAAGGCATGCAGCAGCTCCTTTTTGGGATGACATGGTGAGAAGATAAAATGAGGAAAGGCCAACGTTGATACCAGTAAAGGCATAAGTGATTTCCAGAGCTGCTCTGTGAAAGCACCTTGCCAGGACAGAGCTTCGGAAAGGCTCATCTTCCCTGTAGAGCCAATGCTCCTGCAAAATCTGTGTTTCTCATACAGAAGATGGGAAATACACAGCTTACTGCCAAACACACAAACAGGGGCTTACAGAAAGCTTCTAGGAGTAACTGGCTTGGAAATAATCTCTACTCTGCAAGTGAAGTACAGTACAATTAGAAAATAACTTGGTGTAATACCAATTCCCTGGCTGTAATTACTGCGTTCCCCAGCCCTGAAATTACCACAGAGCTCAAAGTCTTGTTTGTACGCGGGTGCTGTGCTAGGGGCCAACAAAATCCAGGCTGCCCTGTGCCAAGACTTTCTGCACAGACTTTACTCCTGCAGAAAAACCTGCCATGAGCACAGCTGGGTGCACCCAGCCTCGCTGGTAAGGAGGGTTTTTTTCTTAATAATTTTTGCTTACTCCCACATGCAATATTTAAAATCTGATGCCCTTAAAATTAAAAAAAAAAAAGTGTCCACTTTTTTCCTTCATTTATGATTCACTTCTTAGCTTCTGCCTCCACTGCATTTTAATTTCATTTTCTACTCTATTTCTGTTGGCATTTTTAAATAAATCTTTTGCTCCCTGTCATCTCAAAGACAGAAAACAGGAAAAAAACAAACAAACAAACAAAACCAACCAAACAAAAAACCCCCAACAACCAAAAACCAGAAATTTAAGGACATCCAGCGAGCTTGCTAGCATCAAACAAACACAACCCAACTAATGCAATAAGAGCAATGCTGCCCAACTGCTAATCGCAGTTAACACATTAAATTCCCAAGAGGGCCACTTTTTTTGTCTGTCCACATTTACTCTTCCTCAAGCCCTTTCAAGGGAAATCCTCCAGCACTTCAAGCTGAGGATATACTCCTGGAGAGCAGGAATGAGACAAGACAGGGGCATTGCCTGGGGTCACCAGTGGCTGGTTAGGGAGAGCCAGACCCACTGCCCCACCCAGGCTGCACAGAGCTGAGGGGGGGCAGGAGCCAAGCACCCTGGACCAGTCCGGGTGGGGACAGCAGAGATGCTGCTGGTCTATATTGGAGGCAAGAAGGAGCTATTTCTGCAAGCCCCAGCAAGCCCAGGAATTTAAAGCCCTTTCCGGGAATCCATGGCATGTGCACCCCACGCTGCCCGACGTCAAGGACAGCCTGAATTAATTAGGGACGAAATAATTAGGCAAAACACCTCTTGTAAAATTATCAAAGGACATCTGATATCTGAAGCACACACAATGTTACAATAACTGCAGTATCTGCATAACCTGTCAGAAGCAATAGGAATAAATGAATGTTGCTGTTATTAATGCTGAAGTTGTCTTTAAACCCATTAAAATCACTGTAGTCTTGGATCCAGAGAGGAGAAAGGTGGTGTATGACATCTGTGCTGATTACAAAGAGGAATCTGGTCAGGCTGGTAGATACAGCATTTCAAGCAGACAGAGTACTCTGCAAAAGCTATTATTTCTGGATGAAAAGGAGGAAGAGAATTGGACTACACCAAGAAACTAAAATTGAGAAAAAAAGAAAAAAATGTTTCTTGAATCTGGATTTACATTTTGAGCAAAACGAAATCCCCCCCCCCCAAAAAAAGCAGTATGTATTTATCAGAAATCAGATTTTTTTTTTTTAAAGTAAGTATGAATGTGATTCACTATAAAGACAAAAACTGGCAAAAAATAATAAAAAGGAAACCCAATGCGAAGCTTGCAGTCAGAAGAGACAATACTTGGCTTTGCTGTAATTAAGATTGACTTTAATGGATAAATGTTGATTTTGGCATCCAGTAGCTCACCCAGAAGCAGATACTTAAAATTTCTGATTAGCATTTCAAATTGCCCAGAAAGTGCGACCTTCTTAAGTTATCACCCTGGGACCTGCAAAGCAAATAGGCAAATTTGATGTTATTACAGGGCAGACAAAATGCCTGCACTGTGCCGGTTTTGGTCACACCCAGATTTTGCAAGCACATATATGCAATACACATACCCAGGTATGTAAACAGTAATTTGATCACTGCAAACTGATGAAGTGGAGAGCAGGTATAGGTTCTCTGCATCGAGCATAGGCGGTGTCTAGTAAAGGTCCATCCTCACACCCCGACTGGCAGTCTAGCCCGAGTATCCTCCAAGCGCTAAGCCAGGGTGGGATGCTGCTGCTCTTCCCCATTGAAGGGAGCACTGCAGGAGGCTCCCACAGAGCACGGCGAATCTGTTCTCCAAGCACAGCGTTTTGATGAATGCTGAACAAGGGACAAACACAGCCAGCCAGGAGTGCAGAGCAGGCAGTGGGATGATTTAGATGGCCTCTCTCTCCTGCCTTGAAGCCAAACACTGGTTGCAATGCCCCATGCTGGGATCTGAGCTGACTCTCTGTGCTAGCAGGGCAGTGAAGCATTAAAAGTTGCTAGATCATGAAATTTTCCCTGTCAGAGCAGCTGAACCCAGGTAACTGCTCTCGCAGATAAAAGCACCCAAAAATATTTTAGGAACGGTTGCAGCCTCGTGAGGCTGCCAGAGCTGCACCTGTCTGTAAAGCAAGATACCCACAGAGCTCTATCTAGGATACACTTAAAGCTGAGCTCCCATGTGGGTATTTATAAGACTGCAGAGAGAAAAAAAAAAAAAAAAGCGCCCAACAAAACAGGTCTGAACTAAGAGGTGTGCCTTCATTATGGCAAATTTTCTCTCCTCCATAAAGAGGTCTTGTTTTATACAGAATAAAATGAGCGGAGAGGGAGCAGGGGTCAAAAGCTGCTTTGTGGTGCCAAAGGTAATCCAAGCAACCCAGCTTTGACATAAAAAATGTGATTTTTTCCAAAGTTCAACTCTTTGCAGTGAATCACAGCACTGCTTCCTTCGCAGCCAGCAGCAGGCAGCTTGCTCACCAGCTCTCACAAACAAATTGCTTTGCTCCCAGGGGCAATTCTGAAGAAATCCCCAGGACTCAGCTTTTAAGGATGATTTTCTGTATGGGAACTGTTTATTATCTAAATAAAGTTCAGGTGGCTACACATCCATTCTCTCTCTGATGACCTAACTATATTTCCATCTGCAGCCAGGATGGTTTGGGGCGCTTGTGTGGCAAGTGAGCTTGGCAAAGACAAGTTGTCACCCAACATTTTATAGTTAGCACTCCTGATTGTAGCTTGTGCTATTGCCAAACTCTTCCTTTTAATAATGTATTTACCATTTGAGGCTGTGAAGATCCTCTAGCATGTAATTAAGTCCAGGGAAGTCTTGCAGGCAGCAGTAGAATAAAACTAAACAGTGCTACGTAAAGTCTAGCATGTAGGTTATACAGTTGGTGGGTATATATAAATATACATATATGCCTATAACATCTTCATTCGTTTGCACACCCATGCCTTCTGAACATATTATTAATAGCAGCAGAGCTTGGAGCGCTGCATACGTAGGAACACTGTTGATGTAACATTTTGCATGTTTATTCTCAATGGATATTTGTGATTAACTCTGTGGGGCATTTCTTTTGTATCTCTGTTGAGAAAATATTACATGGAAATAACACCCGTTCTTTCAGGTGGCCTGCAGATTTTGTGTTTTGTTAAAAGATTAGTTAAAATTAATTTGGAAAACAGGGTAGGAAGGACAAGTTTTAGTAATTTAATTAGAACTCCGAGATAGCACAGTCCTCCTTTTGAAGTTTTCCTCCTTCCTAAGGAGCTTGCTGTAACTGGAGGACAGGAATGGCCAGAGACTGCAAAATCACTCATAAACATCCCACTGATTTCTGTGAGGTCAGTAATTCACCTACAGCCTGGGCAGAAAACTATTTGTTTCCTGTCAATTGCAAACATGATCCTGGACATAAACAAATGCTTCTGCATATCATTTTTGTTAAGAATTCTCCAAAAATGAGTTTATGGTGTCAAAAGTTAATGGTCAAAATGTCACTTTTAGGGATTGTGATTAATTATGCTGCAAAGAATAAAAATCACAATCCTTACTACCACTTGATGAGACCAGTTAAATTGACTCACCAGTGTAAAAGTTGAGCACTAGCTTCTGATTAAAAATAATACGACATGAAATGAGGTGGAATGTCAGCAATCATCCCACACCTCATCCACAGTATTGTGGCTTAGAATTTAAAAATGGGATATAAAGATGCATCTCCCTGCACACAGCATGGAAGTGGAAGGCATTAAGGTACCAAACCAGCATTCCTAGCCTTTCCTCCAAAGTTTTGTAGCTTTTTCTTTAGCAAATAATAAGTGAAAGAGCCACACGGTGCTCCGGCAATGAAGAAGTGACCCCTGGCCACCCAGATAAACACATCTACACACATGTCTTTTACTCCCTCCCCAAACCTGTTAAGACACTCTTTCACTGACTCAAAGAAAATAAATCCAAACTCCTACCTCTTATTGAAGGCAAGCCATCACAGGGGCAGAAATGCCAGTTTTTGGCTGAGTGCCGTGATCCAGAGTGCCCAACCCTGCCCACTGGAGGCCCCTCCACCTAGCACAGCAGCCCTCCTTTCCTTCCCTAAAACTTAGGCGAAACAAGACGCAGTTGTTTTCCTTCCAAGGTAACTATGTGAGCTCAGCATCGAGTGAAGAGAAAAACACAACTGCACTACCACCCTGCAGGGAAGCTCTCAGCCGCACGTGGACTTGGACTGCCCAACACACCCTCAGCCAACCCAGGCAGGAGCCAGGTTTCAGAGTTCATGCTGTTTGCCTCTGGTCTTTGCTCCATGGCTCATTTTCAACAGCAGAGGCTGGAATCACCCTATTTTGAGGCCCGTCCTTCCCTAAATCGGTATGTGATCTTGCACTGTTAAGCCTGTGGTGACACCCACCACTGACTTCATCAGCCGCGTGATCAACACGGCCAGCAGCATTGTAGGTCAGCCTATGGGTAACTGTCACATTGGTATGCAAACCCAAAACCTGTCATCAAAAATTCCCTGGGAACCAACACCCACAGGGATGTATGAGCCTATCTGGGATCCAGGGACCCAATTGCACAACTAAGTTATCCTCAAACCGGTGCTCCTGAGGACCTCCTGCTAGAAGAAACCAAGCTACACACCCGGGTTGTGCTGTGGACACACACAAAGCAGATGTGTTAGCCCAGCAGATGACCCCACACAGTTCAGTTTAAAGCTTGCTTAGGTCCACATCCACCTCCTCCTCTGCAGATACACAGATTGATGTACATCCACATCCAGTCCAGTGGGCAGATGCGTCTCTGCTGCTCTTACAGCATGACCTCAAACCTTCTGCGTGTTGGACCAGCCAAACCCCTTGGAAATGAGGATGTCCAAAAGTAGTGTATATATAAACCAAAACAGTCTTAAAGAGTTTTTAAAAAAGCACTTACAATGAAGGTTAAAAGTCTTCAGCGGAAATCTCTTTCTTGTGCATTTTTATTTATTAGCAGTATTCACCATTTACTGGAAGTTCACTGGTCTCAGTATTGGGCTGTATTTGCTTCCCTTCAAAAGCCAACAGCAGCTCATTTAACAATTTATTAACATTTGAGCTAAGCATGGCTCACAAACCATAGCTGTAAATTTACTCCCTATTTCACCTAAGAGGCAAAAGAAAGTTTAGAAGAAACTGTTCAGAACAAGGCAGACTTTTAAGCAGCTATCCCTCCTCTGTAGTTCACTCAAATTGGTCACCAAAAGAGGACTAAAATGACAAAAAAAGGGTATAAATAACTAAATAAATTAAACCTATGAGCTTTCTGTGCATTTATATTGATATAAACCCAGTTCTGACTTCCTACCACCTTGATGGTGTCTCAGGTGTCCAGTGCTTGAAGGTCACAAACCAAGATCAGGCGAGCAACTCACAGAATAATAGACAACTAAAGACAACAGCTTGCTGGGAGTCTTTCCACTTGTATTTGGGCGCCACCATTTTTAAGATCCATAATTAAAAATTTGCCAGGCAGTTTTAAGGTGAAGCAACCAACATGCTAAGATTCCCCTAGGACCACAGAAATCTAAGGGATGGAGCCTGATGAAAAAGAGAGCATACTGGAAGACACATGATAAAAATTATGATAAATCAGCAACAAGGGGATTTTCACCTGGTGCAACGGCATAGTAATGAAATCTTTATTTCATAATGTGCTTTTTCTTTAATTCAAACTCTATCCCAGAACAGTACGTATTCAAAATACAAAGCAAGGTGGTAAAAATAGGCTTCCTCGGTATTTCAGAGAGATCCTTTCTTACAGTGGGTCTGTAAAGAAAACAGCATTAATGGGGTCCAGATTCGGGTTCAGATTCTAGGAATGAGTACACTACAAACAAATAATAAAAACCAGCATGAGACAAAGAGGAATTTATGGCCTGTCACTGCATGAAAGGAAGCAAAATAATAATAATTTTTTAAAAAAATATATAATGAATGCTGCTCGCAGTACTATCTTTAAGGATAAAAGCATTACTGCTGATAGAGCTGAGATCTGCTGGCTGTCAGACAATGATCAGGAGGTTTGTTGATTTGTATCATTGCTGCTTGCACCAAGATACTTAAGAGTGCTGGGTAGGGTTTTGGTAGCATCATAATAAATCTTAAATAAACACAGAGTGCAATCTATCTCCATCCACAGCACGTTGGCGTTATCAGAGCTGGGGCTGGATGGCCAGATCTCAGCTATATTGCACCATGCATAGGCAAACACAAGCTGCTCAGAAAGGCAATGCCCAATACTCACTACTGTCTTAAACCAGCTTGGCTCATAGTGAAGCCAATGTATCAGAGCCCAGTGTCACCACATTGAGATGACTCCTGTGAAACTGCTGCTTTCAGGACATTATTTTTAGCCTTCTAATTATACAGCTACCAAACATACCAGTAAGGCTGAGCAGGCCCCGCCTTAAGATTTAAATTTAAAAAAAAAAAAAAAAAAAGAGGAGTGCCAGCATAGGAACACAAGGAGGCGGAGTCAGTAAAGCCAAAAAAAAACCTGACTACCAGCATAGGAGACCATAACGCACCAAAATCCACCAGTCTGACAGAGCAATGAGGTCTGCATGAGCACTGTTCAGGTAGGCTAAGGAAAACACTGAGAAACACAAGCTGGATGCAAGACTCCTGGGGCCAACTCCCCGCTATTCTCAATGCACAGAGAGCATGGAAGACCTGAAAATTAAACCATAACCTCTCTGTATATCCTGGGGCAGTAGCTGACATTTCCAAGCACCTGGTGAGCTGTCAGAAGCCAGAAGGAATTGTTATAATAGACTGTCTATCAGCAGCTAAGTTGCATCATAAACTAGTAATAATATCCTATGATGGAGCCTTTTAATTTATTTTTAGTGCTGTAACGCCCAACAGCAGAGTAAGAATACATTTCCAAATGGGTCTGCTGGCTCACAACCTCGTCACATTTCTTCTCTAAAAGGGTTATAGGCTGCTGGCTTCAGAGCAAGGAGAAGGACTGAATATTTACAGCACGGCAATTGCAGGGGATAACCTGAGCCTCTAATCGCTCTGGCCGTGGATCCACCCTTTGTCATCACAACATGAAGTTTGATTGCTCTCTTCTTGCAAAGTTAACCACAAATTTTAAAAAGATGGATATAGCGCAGTTCAGGTGCCTTGTGTGAAGCCAGATCTAAGAGGAGGTTTGCTGTCTGATTTTCAAGTTTCCCCTGCAATGGTTTATTTCAACTTCTCCATAGCAAGGCATGCCTCCTCAAAGTCTAACAAACTGGTGGGATTAATCAACGCAGTTTGCAACATATTCCCTTCCCTGACTGCTGCATGAGTCCAGAAACCATGGCAGCCTAGAGTTCACACTTTCATAAAGTGATCTTTACATCAAGGAAAAATCACAGAAAAACATTAAGTACTAGGCCATCCAGGTGTTTTTTCTTAAAGGTCTATCATATGAGGGAATTAAAAATTCATCCACAACACTGCTATCCTCTCTCCCTTTGGAGGCTCCTTCTAAAACCACGCGATCTTTACTGAAAACAAAACCAAGGAAACCAAAAGCAGAGACCATCCCTAGCACAGGCTACCTGTGGTCTGAACTCTCTCCTCTCCCCACCTGTAGCCTTTTACCTCTCACCAGCTGAGCGAGAAGGGGGACAGGCTATTCACGACCATTACTGATATTATTAATCACCATTCCCAGCATTTAAGGGACATTTCCCCCAGCACAATGCACTGATGCGCTGCCTGCAGGTGAAAGCCTTGCCTATTCATAGCCCTCTGGGAAGAGGAGGAAGGACAACAGACAAGTTTATCGCATTTTTTTTCAAATGCTAAGGGTGCGTTTCAAGTCTTCTGCTCCAAACGTGCAGGTCCTACTCCTGCAAAACGCTGAGTATTTCTTTTCTGACTCTGCCTATAGAAAACATTTCTATCCACCTGCTTCTCAGATGTGCACCTTAGAAGCACCAGCACAGCACGGCTTATTTCTCACCTAGCTGTGATGTCCAAGCAACCTTCTTCTATTAGCTTTAGGACAGTTAGATACACACATACGTATTTCCTCCCCACAGATTTTATCAACAGGAAAGAATAAAACCATGGTTGCTGAATGGTTTGGTTTTGGAATGCAGGGGTGAAAGGCACAGAGCATCACAGCATCTGGACAACACAGCAGCTCCTTCACCCGTGCTTTAATTTTGCTCACCTGAAGTTCCAATTTCTTCTCCTATTTTTTTCCCTTCCACTTGAACATTACTATTTCTGCAGGCCATTGATCTCTGGTCAGAGAAAAGGACTTTGTAACACTGAAAGAGAAAACCAGAGCTGGGGAAAGGTCACACTACTATATGTCGGGAAGTTTGTTTGGTCCAGTTAGATCATCTCTGACTGCAGGAGGTGATTTTACCTTTCCAGGCAGCACTTTACCTTAAAATAAAATAAAATATAGCAGATGTCACCCAAAATTGCAAACTGTCAGAGATCCCATCCACACAGCCTCTGCAATTAAAGGCTTATCACTCTGCATGGGAGCTTGAATTTCTTAAAGTAACCACATCACTGAAAATATCCTTAAAATGCTAGCTTGCATCCCACTGTGGTACTGAAGTGATGAACCATCTATTTGCAAGAAAAAGTGTTTCTGAAACTTGCTATTTTTATTATATTTGTGTAATTTATAGCCAATTCAATGAAATACAAACAATCTAGCATAAACATGCATTCTGCTTCCAAGTCTAATCAGATTTAGCACTAGCTGGCTTGAATGGGATGCAAAAGACATGGCTGCCATTCCTAAAAACCATAAAACAGTTGGTCAAGGGTCACTGGAAAACTGGTGAGATTTTATCCTTCTACTCACTTTGCCAGACCAGTTTTGTAGGCATTGAGTAGACACTAACAACTAAGTATTTTGTGCCAGCTCTGCTTGAAAACCTTGCAAGATCATTACATTCAGGTATTAGATCTGTGATGGAAATCAAAGAACTACCAGACTAGATCTCTATCCATGTCCTCCATGGGTCCACGGCTTCTCCTAAGGAGTCAACACTCAAAGATACCAGCAGTTAGTGCTTGGCTCCCATCACCACTACCTGGGCAGGGGAGGCCAAAATACTGTTAATGAGTTAGCAGAGATGAGCAGGATAGGAAAGCTGCTTCAAATGGCAGGTGCTGTAAAGGAAAATACAAAAATACTGAACGCACTGTAATGGCAATAGGAAGCATCTCAAGAGGACTGGCACAGGAAATCTGCCAAGCTTCTCTGTCGAGAGGTTTCATCTTCTTTCTTAGGGGTCTATTTTAAGACAATTTCAGTGACCTTACTTAACAAAAATTATGCTGTGTTTCAATTAATTTTTACAGCATTATAATTAATATTTTGGTGTCTGCTGGAAAGTATGCCGAGCTGTGTAAAAAGTCACAAGCGCGGCAAGATGACAAGTGCTATTATCGAGGCGGAAGGAAAAAGATAAGAGCCCTCCAGCCTTGCCTGGCAGGGCAGAGCGGCACTCCTTTAGATGACTGCTCCTGTGAGGGGCCAGCACAATTAAAAGTGGAAAGGTCAGTGTTCTTTCTCAAATAACTGATCCAGTATCGTTAGGGTGGGGATATTTTCTCAGGCTAATGAATTTGCACATGCACCCACAACACAAACAGAGCTTCTTCCCACCACCTGCTCAAATAACTGAGCCCCAGGAGGTGAAAACGGCCAAACCATTGCAGCTTATACACATGCAGTTTGTATCAGTGCAGATTTTTTTTTTCCCTCAGAGCTGAACCTTAGCTCATCTCATCCAATACAGTAATTCCTCTGCATATTGATCGCCTCTCAAGTAAACCATTCTCACGCCCCTATATAGGCTTCTTTTTGCAGGGCTCATTTCTGCTTCTGTTTCCTACCTGGCCTTACAGGAGGCCCGAAGAAACTGCATGATACCCTCCCTCCAGCACCACAGTTATCTCCAGGCTCCCTGCTCCCAATACATCCCAACTCCAAGCCAACTGAAATCCAGCAGGTTCACCACCCTCATTCACTCAAGCAAAAAATGTTTTCTATACACCATGTTAATGAGACCAAATTAACGGGACACTGAAATAATCCATTCAAGTTCCTGGGTGTCTGCAGCAGTGTTTCCCTTCAGTGCAACCTCAAACTCCCTATTTGGATTTCTATTGCTGTTGTTTCCCTGAGTCCCAGCTTTTTACTGCTTTTACAGAGCAGGATCATGGCACAACCTTGGAAAGAAGCTCACAAGGATGCTGCTAGACAGGCATTTGTGTCTCAAATTGTGCAGCTGTCAGCGCTCAGTAGATGTGAGTGCATCAGCTACACTTTTTAAAATTTCAAACTCAAACCAAAAAATCTTCATGAAAATTCTGAGTGACATGACAGCAACTGGATTGCACTCCATGAAACTGAGCAACTTTGCAACGTTTGAGCACAGCCATGAATGTATGTTTTAATCACCTAAACTTTTGCAAGAGATTATAATAGGATGCTGCACAGGTACCATCAGCAGGATCGCTGGAGGCTGTTCAAAACGTTCTTCCTGAGTTTGTAATAAATCCTAAATCAGGAATAAGTGAGGGGAGGTCATGCAGTGGGGAAGAGCTAAAGAAACCCATTTTTTTAAAAAATCAAACTCTCCTATTTGAGAAAGACCAACTTCCCAATCAAGGAGGTAGGAAGTAGCAGCTTGCAAAGGGGCTGTTCACTGCAACGTTTTAAATTCCATTCTTGACATAACAAAGCAAGCATACTGATGGTATAGCATGAAGTGTGGTCTTCTCCATGAAATGAATGGTCATTCAGGTCAATACTTTGCAAGGGTTGCTTTTGAAGGGGAAATTCCCATTACAACTGCTCAGCAGGGGTAATTTGTGACTGAGGAATAACCTGGCACAGAGGGCAAGAAGGCCCAACTACAAGAAGGGGTTAAGCTGACTGGAAGCAGGAATGCCAGGGACAGAAGAACTCCTTGCAAGGGAGTGAGATTTCCCTGTGTGATGAGATAAGAAACAGCCTCAGCATTGTCTTGTAGCCATCCTGGAATGGGAGTGTTCAGGGGTCTGAGCTCAGGGGCCACCTTTGGGCAGCAAAGCTGGACTGGGGGATGGACCCAAGGCCAGGCTGAGGTGCTCCATGCAGCTACTCTTGGGATTGGTGCTGGTGCCAGTGTATATCAGGAATCTGCTTGTGATGCATATTTGCAGACTCCATGTAGAAACACATATTGCAGTAGGACTCTGCCCAATGCATTTTTCATGCATTTAAGCACAAATGTGCGTTTAATTTGCCTCAAGGGGTACCATAAAAATTCCCCAACACTTTTTTGCAGTTACCTAGTGTGAAAAAAAAATATAACAACCTCTGAGAGCATGTAAGAGATTGGAAATTCTCATCCAAAACAGCCTTATCAAAGATATCCTTAACAACAAATTCAAGGTTACACTCCTAACTGCAAACTACTTACATTTGTGGCCAGCTGAGTTAACGATTTTGACTTTGGGCTTGATCCCCTTCAATCACCAACAAAGAGCCATTTCTAGGACAACTCTTCTCTCATTTGAATTCTCCTTCCCCGAGCCATTTACAGCATTACCTGACCTATGCAGAGCAAATGAGGTGGGGTAGCTGCACAGGTAGGGTACCATCAACTCAAGCAGCCTGGTATTTATGCAAGGACAGATAAAGAAAATGAGGTGTAGCCTGATGAACAAACAAGGTCTTGCCATGAGCCGGTGCAGACACTGTTCATTTCTTGTTTCTTCAGGGTACAGCCCTCCTTATAACTGGAATGTATAATAAATTCTAGTATTCAGAACATTTCAAGGAGGAATAATGTTCACCGTGAACTCCAGCTTTATTTTCTTCCTTACTCTGAAATCAATTAGACTTGCTGCTGAAAGAAGAAACTGATTTGCATCTCTGTGAATAAGCCAAACAGGAAAAGATAAAGTTTAGTCAAATGCAAGGACTCTTAACTTAAATGTAAAGTTTCTATCACATGCTTACAGCTATCAATTGCTTCCCTGCCATCACATTTAGAAGCAACGTGGTATATGTCTTACATCTCAGGTTCAGCATGACAAAGCAATCTCAAGCAGAGCAAGGATCTCAGGCCAGCTAGCAGGTTGCATACAGCTGGCTTGCTCCTACTGCAAGAGGTTAAGTAAAACACTTGCCACAAAGCAGAAGGATGCGTGTAAACACAGAACAAGTATGGCAGTGTGAGCAAGTATGCACAAAAGGAGACCATGCAGGGGGATAAAAATATCATTTTTTGGTAAAAGCTCTATATAAAATGGAAAGGGTTGAACACAACTCTTGAAAGGGGGGGTGGGGGCGTGGGGGGGTGTGTGTGTAAAAAAAAGCACACTGATTCCCCTTTTCTTTGACGTGTGAATTTTTTCTAAGACTTTCTCCTACAGGAAAAGCAGTGCTGGTATACAATTAGTTGATAGCCATTCTGACAACTTAGCCTAAGAGGAAACTACCAAACTAGTAAACTTACTGCAAGTTCTAAGTCCTCAAAGTATTAATCATCTAATAACCATGCTGCCCTCTTTAAAGTGGATTTAAAACAGGAAGGAAAAAAGAATCAGAAGACAATGGGAAAGAAAAAGGAGGGCAATGTTGGCCTTAGGACTGCAATATTGATCCTGCCATGATGA
Organism: Athene cunicularia; assembly: GCF_003259725.1. Classification (NCBI taxonomy): domain Eukaryota; kingdom Metazoa; phylum Chordata; class Aves; order Strigiformes; family Strigidae; genus Athene; species Athene cunicularia. The sequence goes on along the minus strand of NW_020799099.1, from coordinate 12,087,897 downwards.
TGAAACAAATGCCAATTCTATATATTTTCACCTTCCCTCATGTGAAATGATTTATTCTGTAGCATTCTCATGTTTCAATGGCCTCTTGGAATCACAGAATCGCTTAGATTGTAAAACACCTGTAAGATCATCAAGTCCAACCTAACACTACCAAGTCCACCACTAAACCGTGGCTCTAAGCACATCTACACCTCTTTTAAATAACTCCAGGGATGGTTACTCAACCACTTCCCTGGGTTGCCTGTTTCAGGGCTCAATAACCCTTTTAGTGAAGAATTTTTTCCTAATATCCAATCTAAACATCCCCTGGCACAACCTGAGGTCATTTCCTCTCATCTTACCACTCATTACTTGGAAAAAGAGACCAAACACCCACCTCACTACAACCTCTTTTCAGGTAGTTGTAGCAAGCAGTAAGGTCTCCCCCTCAGCCTCCTCTTCTCCAGACTAAACAACCCCAGTTCCTTCAGCTGCTCCTCGCATCACTTGTTCTCTAGATCCTTCACCAGCTTCATTGCTCTGCCGTGGACACAGCAGAATGAGCAGGAAAAAACTTCCCTGAGAGCCAGTGTATGCATAAGGCTTTCCTGCAATACCACTTAAAAAAGGGCGACATTGCTTTACAGCTCACTAAACAACGTATTTACTTGCACGCTGACTACATATGTTGTACTTAGATGTCACAGCAGATTACTTGCTAATTACACGAGGAAAAACCCAAGTAATTACCACAGACTCTTTCCTCCGGTTCAGAAGAGGTCTGAGCCAGACATTTACATGACAAATAATCACGCCTACAACTAGCAGTGGCAGCTTCAAGAGAAAAAGGACCCCTCGCCTTTGGACACGTTTTTTTTTTTTTTTTTTTTTTTTTTTTTTTTTTTTAAAAAAAAAGTACACGCTAAAAACTGGAGATGCTCCAGAAACCCGTACGCTGAAAAAAACAAAGTGCTCTGAAAGTGCTAAGGAGTCCGTCGGCTCAGGACAATCAAGCAAAAATCAAATTCTTTCCTAACATTTTATCTGATCTTTCAGGCTGATAAAAACTCCCTTTTCTGCTACCGAATGAACGAAATCATATTACCAGAGCTGATATTCATCAGAAATATTTTGAACTGAATATGTGAACTGCTTTTAACTGAGTTTAAAATCGATAACTCCACTCCTGTGGTTAGTTTTATTGAATTGTACATTGGAATAATATCACTGCAATTATGTTATGATGACAGTATTACCCTCCACTATAAGCTGTATTTATTCAGCTGGAAGGTGAGACGTACTGCTTCCTCATTTGACAAATCAGACACACCATCTCTTTTAATGTTATTTTAATGAATGATCACTGAGGGTTTACACTGCCACCATGTACCACGCTCTTCCCTCAAAAGGTCAACACCTTGAAAAGCCTTTGTCTTTGATAGCATTTCTGTTTCCTTTCGAAGTAAAGTACTGGAGGGAAGTTAAAACGCAATCATACAAACGTACCCAAACCAGCATAGGATCACTCATGACTCTTTCTACAGATCCAAGCAGGGGTTTGGATGCAAGAGAAAGTTGGTTTCAGGCAGGTGGTGGGGGGTGGTGGTTATGCATACCGCTATTATTTATACGTGCAAGATGATAGCTACATCTTTATTGCTTCTCCCTGGTGGAAATGCAAGAGTGGAGCAGCCTATCATCTGCTCTAAGCTTTTGAAATTTTTGATACCTGTAAACATTCAGCTTTTAAGTGGGAGAGATAGAAAACAAAGGATCTGAGGCTCAATTCTATGTTTTCTCCCAAAAGATTTTAATTGTTAAAGCATCATTTCATAACATCACATACATTTGTCTTTGTCTTGTGTATCTCCAATAGAGTTTAAAACCACAAAGAAGTGGCAATCAGAAACAACTCACCACCATAATACAGCACTTGTCAATGGAGAGTTTCAGAGCACTCGAGAAAGGTGGTCAGAATTACTAACCCCACTTCAATGGGGTTTATATGCAATGAGGAAACCAAAACCAGTAAGAATGACCCACACATACAAGCCAAGAATAGGATCCTGGTCTCCTATCCAGCCCTGGGAACACCACAAATTCATTTTATATTGTAACACTATGATCATTATCACAGATGTGCCGTACAGAAGGCTCCTTTTTTCCTCCAAGCATCAAAACTGCAAACTCTAAACCTCCATTTTTGAACTGCCTATAATCAGTAGCTTTCTTTTTTTCCTTTGCTATATCAAAAAGCAGAACCACTGAGTTTTGTCTAATGGTCACAAAAATCACCATTGTCTTCAATTACCTTGGCAGCATTAAAAAAGGACTATTTTTCCTTCACATGGATAAAATGCTACTGAATTCCCCACAATAACTGATCATCAGCTTTTAAGTCCCACATTAGTCAATGATGTTTTCTTTCCACTGACTTGGAATGATGCTGGTATTTCACCAGCAGAAGAGGAAAAGTCTCCTTCTAGATTTCATTACTTTCTGTATCCGAGTCCCTCTGTACATCCCTGACCTGTGATAAAAGCACCGCCTCCTGCTTCCTCCTACATTCCCATACACCCACATAAACCCTCCCTTCTGCAAATAGGAGCATAAAGTCAACGTACATTTGTTCTTTAAATTAATCTGAAGTGGGACTCTTTTAAGAGTCCCGAATGTCACCTGCTTCAGCCAGGTCTCCTCTATTCACAAAATACCATTTCCAGAGATACCCATATTTGTGTACACTGCTGCTGCAGTCTAGCCAAGAAACTATTACCACTTTTCAGCCTTCAATTTAAGAGCATCAGTGTGTGACAATTAGATATATTAAATTCTGTTAGGCCAACAAAACTTATGATTTAACCAGCAGAACACATACCAATAATTTATATGCAATTCTTCTATCAGCAATTAATCCGCTAGACTTCCTGCCTTGATCCTATACTTGTGGGTTTCACTTTTCAAAAAAAACATTACAGATATGCAGGAAAGCGCCAAGTTAGACCACTGCCTGTAATTTCATTCTCCTTGCTGCCAAGCTGAGGCCTGGTCTTTTGCTATGCGTACAAATGCTAATTACAGCTCAACATTAATGCTAATCCTGACATCTGCTAATTAAAAGATCACATCTTCTGCAGAGTCAGCAGTGCTATTCAAATGAAAACATTAATCAGTTTAAAATTTAAAAAAAAAAAAATCAATCAACAAAGCAGGAATTTTAGTCCTTGGTTCAATTAATATAAAAAGTTCAAACTGGGAGTACTCAAGAGCAAGTGTCAATATGTTCTCCAAGAATATCTGATACTCAGTAAAAAGGGAATTTTTCAGCACTGTCTGATTTCTCTGTTCTCAGTAATTGTCCACTTTCCTTCTTATTCCTTCTTTAATCCTTGCTTCTCTAAAATCACAGCACCTCTGAAACTCAAGACCAGCCCTAACCAACATCTCAGGGTATAACCAAAGCAAGCACATTGATCTACACATGCGTGTCTAAAGAGCTAAGACGTCCCACTTCAAGCTTAATGGGACTGCTCTTTTCTACAGCTGACACATGCACGTACAGGATCAGGGCCCTCATGGGCAATTACAACCCAATGACAGCCTTTACTATAAACTACCTCTTGGAGAGAACAGTCCAGATTTGCTTCCCATTTCAGCACACACAGTAGGCAGGGAAGAAGGATCAAAAGCAGGATGCAAACCTGGATGCAAAAAGCATCTACCCCATACTGAGATCATAAAACCCCACCAAACAGCCTGCACATGCCTGGAACTAACACACAGGGCTCCCCGATTCACCCATTCCAACCCCAACCCCTGTTGCTTTACATTTTGTCCCCAGTCCTTGTTTTTGTTCGGAGGGACTTCCCACTGCCCAGCACATCCATTCATTCATCCTGGAAGAGCCCTCCTGCATGACAACTTCATTCTCTCCAGGAAAGAAGCAGCCACTTCCCAGACCTTTCTTGGCAGCTGCTTCTTTGATTAATTTCTTCTGCGCTTGGAAACCATGGTTCAGGTGCTCCACAGATAAAGTAGCTCTGAAAAGACAAAGACTCTCTTGAATCTGGGAGTCTTCTCCACCCCTTTCTGGAAAGGCAGGTGCCGCACAGGTAGGCGTTTCTGTTCATTCCACTGCTGTGTCTTTCTCCCCGGTTATTTTCAGCCACCAGACACTAACACCATAGGTTAGGTTTTCAATGGTTCTTGTTAAATTTTGGCTAGGGATTCTGTGAGCTGCTCCATTCTGGATAAATACATTTGCATTTCCAGGTGAAGGAGGAGATGAAGGTTGAAATAGCTCTGTCTTCACACAGCCTTTGCTCCAAAGACATTGTGAAGGTGGGTCAGGAGCTCCTGGAAGTCCATCCAAGTTCTGAAAGTACCAAACCCAGCCACTGTCGTGAGAAAGTCAACTCTGAAACAGGGCCAGGTCCCACTGTAGCACATCCAGAAAGCCAGTATGTGACCCATGCAGGTTTCTGACTCTTCCTGGTCTTCACCAGAGATAGGATTGTTGGGTTATCAGAGAATCATGACTCACTGACTTACTCCCGTTTCCAAGGAAATTAGATGAAACTGGTAGTAACTGGAAATTCTGAGTGGATGAAGAGACGATGCATCCCAAAACATCCCAAAAGCAACAGCCTCCCATGAAGCCACCTTTTAAGAATCATGTTTACTATGTGTCATAAGGATGCCTATTGGTAAACATGAGGCGCAGGAAGTCGCCCCCTCAAAAAAATAAAATTAGCTTGTCTCAGTGGGGCAATACTCCTACAACCTTTGAAAGAAACAATCCCAGCAAAAATGAAGAGCAGCTTACAAGCCAGCACTGAGCCAACAGCAAAATAAAGCTCTTCACTCATTTAGCATGCTACTGTTTAATTTTTCTTTTTAGTCTGCATTTACTGTTTTGCTGTTATATAACAGAAAAAAGGGCTATCTGAATTTGTTACCAGTTAATATTTCTATTTATAAGGAAACCACAAATCAAGTTTACTTCCTTTTTAACAGTGCTAATATAAAAATACTCTTTTGATGTAAGGTGCCAACGTTTCTTTCCCTCACCTTCTCAGCTACATCCCCTGCAATTGCCATCTTAGCTGTACTTTAAAATTTTCACTCTGGGGAAGTCTTACACTGTAATATATCTCTGGCTAATAATACACTGCAGCCAGTTATAAATCACTCATGTCGATAAAAGATCCAACAAAGTTACCAGTACCGTTCTGTAACGCACAAGCAATATTACCAAGTGTGATTTAAATAGAATAGGCAATTCAATCAAGCAAAAGATGTGACAGAGCAAACTGCAAAAGAATCTTAAATCATTAATGAAACTAAGAATTTAATGTATGCAAATTAAATTATATATGCATATTTCAATGGGCTAAAAGTTTATGTGCATACTTTACTCAGGAATCTGTCTTGTGATACAATTAGGAAGAAATGGTGACAATTCAGATTTTTTATTACTTTGGACTGTAAAGCATTCATATAATTTATGTTCACTTAAAAAGGTACAAAAATCCATCAATTAAAGCCAGGCTTCAGATGATATAAATAGACCGCAGCCCTGCGGAAGGTGCTTACAGCCCTGTCTCAATACATCATTTGAGGATCAGGTCTCACTACCCTCCACTTGTAAAAAAAGAAAAACCCAAAACAAAAAAACTTGAGGTTATGAAAACACGGGCATCAGCTTTCACAGAATATAAAGAAAATAATTTGAAAACCTCCTCCTCTGGTAATCAAATTTGGCAACAGGTTCAAAAGTTATCAGGGCATGACACAGGGCACACTGACCTGTACAACCATTAAATAAGCCTTCCTTCCTGGCAAAACACTTTTTAAAGGTGAGAAGGGAATATGTGATAAAATATTCATCTTATTGATTGTGCTCTTAAAAAAAAAAAAAAGTTACAATCCGATTGCAGAGGATATGACATCTTACTGGCATCAGGGAGACATGGTGAGATGACTCCTATGGCTGGAGATTTGGACTGGAAGGACACAGGCTCTTTAGGAAGGACAGGCAGGGGAGACAAGGAGAGGGTGTCATCCTCCATGTCAGTGACCAGATGAAGTACATGGAGCTCTGCCTGGGGAGGGATGAGGAGCCAACTGAGAGGTTATGGGTCAGGATTAAAGGAAGGGCGGGGGAATGTTATAGTGGGGAGCTGCTACAGGCCACCCAACCAGAAAGACTGAGCTGATGAGGCCCTCTGTAGACAGATAGGAGAAACCCCACATTCACAAGCCATGGTCTATTGAAGGGCATAAGCAATCCAGAAGGTTCCTGGAATGCACTGATGATAACTTCCTACTCCAAGGGATACAGGAGCCAACAATGAGAAGTGCTAGGCTGGACCTTGTCCACACCAACAAGGAGGGGCTGGTAGAGAGTGTGAAGCTCAAGGGCAGCCTTGGCTGCAGTGACCATGAAACGGTAGAATTCAAAATACTTAGGGCAGCGAAGAGGGCATGCAGCAAGCTCACTACCCTGGACTAAGCCACTACCCATCATATCTGAGAAGCCGTGGCAGTCCAGTGAAGTTCTCACTGACTTGAAAAGGAGTAACATAACCCCTATTTTTAAAAAGGAAAATAAAGAGGATCCAGAAACTCCTAGGCTAGTCAGTCTCACCTTTGTGCTCAGCAAGATCATGGAGCAGATCCTCCTGGAAACTATGCTAGGGCATATGGAAAATAAGGAGGTGATTGGTGACAGCCAACATGGCCTCTACTCAGGGCAAATCACGTCTGACAAATTTGGTGGCCTTCTACAATAGTGTTACAACACTCTTGGATAAAGGAAAAGCAACTGATGGACATGTGCAAAAAGCTTTGGACACTGTCCGACACAACATCTTTGCCTCTAAATTGGAGAGACATGGATTTGACAAATGGACCACCCAGTGGATAAGGAATTATTTCAATGGTTGCATTCAGCGAGTTGCAGTCATTGGCTTAAGGTCCAAGTGGAGTGCAGTGATAAGTAGCATTCTTCAGGGGTCAGTGTTGGGACCACTGCAGCTTAACATCTTTGTTGGAGACATGGACAATGGGACTGAGTACACCCTCAGCAAGTTTGCCAGTGACACCAAGCTGTGTGGTGGGGTCAACACGCTGGAGGGAAGGGATGTGCCATCCAGAGGGGCCTTGACAGGCTGGAAAGGTGGGACTGTGCAAACCTCACGAAGTTCAAGGCGAAGTGCAAGGTCTTACACATGGATCAGGGAAATCCCAGCACAAATACAGGCTGAGTCGGTCATGAGTGGACTGAGACCAGCCCCGTGGAGAAGGACTTGGGGGTATTAGCGGATGGAAAAATGACCATGAGCCAGCAATGGGCACTTGCAGCTCAGAAAGTCAACCATATCCTGGACTGTATCAGGAGAAGTGTGGCCAACAGGCTGAGGGAGGTGATTCTGTCCTTCTACTCTGCTCTGGTGAGACCCCACCTGCAGCACTGTGTCCAGCTCTGGGGCCCCAACATAAGAAGGACATGGACCTGCTCGAGTGAGTCCAGAGGAGGCCACAAAGATGATTAGGGGCTGGAGCACCTCCGCTGTGAGGACAGGCTTAGAGACTTGGGGGTGTTCAGCCTGGAGAAGAGAAGGCTCCAGGAAGACCTTACAGCAGCCTTCCAGTACTTAAAGGGGGATACAGGAAGGATGGGGAGGGACTTTTATCAGGGAGTGTAGGGACGGGACAAGAAGCAATGGTTTGCTCCCTCCCTGGCAGTGTTCCAGGCCAGGTTGGACGGGGCTTTGAGCAACCTGGTCTAGTGGAAGGTGTCCCTGCCCATGGCAGGGGGGTTGGAACTGAATGGGCTTTAAGGTCCCTTCCAACCCAAACCATTCGATGATTCTATGACATTTCATGGCTACTAAACATCTCTTAAAAATCAGTATGTTAAAGCTTTTCCCCTTTTTATTAAAGCAGGACAAATAAACATCACCCCAACCAAATGTCAAGGGGTTTTTTTGACTTCTGAAATCTAACCCAGTATTTCCTGTTACAAGCTATTCACTGGGAAGACATGAAAATCGAGGCAGTCAATGGGCCCTTTAGGAAACTATTTTGTTTCCCCCCAGCACAGAGAATTGCTCTATTATATTGATAAAAATACACACTTATGTTGCCACAGTGAAAGTATGCACAGAAGCTCAGGGCAGTAAATTAGAAACAAAATGTCATTTTCCAGTCTGAGATAGAATACACTAGTTTATTACCTGTTCTCTTTTTTTCTTTTTTTCCTTTTTTTTTCCTTTCTTCTTCTTTTCCCCCAAGCACATTAACAACACTCCCAGTGAAGAAATCACAGCAAAGGAGAAGTACCAAGGCAGACATTCCCACAGTGCAGCACTGCTTCTAGCTAACACAGAAATGATGCCCACTGAGCCAAAACTCACCAACTTCACCAGCTGCAGTGCACTAGAGACTTCTGCCAAGATGTTGAGCCTTCCCCATTTGAGATGGAAATCTGTTTTAGGCTCAAACCCAGCAAAGCCTATACTCAACTGCAAGGGAAGATTTAAGCCCTAATAGTTCATCTGCATAAATGCTTTGCTGAATTAAGACTCTGCCTGTTAACACCTCTTCCTGTTATCATTTCTCTCTGGGCAATCACTAAATCACACAGGGTCTAATGACCTAATTAAAACATTTCTTAATGCTCATAGCATTTGTGATGCCAGCTTTCAACACAACTAATGGCAAATGAAGGTTAATAACTGGTAATTATCATATTCCTTTTAAGATTTTGTTTTTAAACAAAAGAGTGAAAATATGAAAAATAAATCACTGCAAGAAAAGAGCAAGCACGTATGCCATTCCTGAACAGCATTAAACACTATTCACAAGAATACATAAGCTATAAAGGCCAAATATTAAAATAACATTCAAGGTATTCTAGCAGTATGAATTTCAGAGACTGCACATACTCAGAATTTCAGCTTTAAATAAAAAAAAAAAAAAAAAAAAAAATCAAAATACTACCTCACCAATCTACAGAAATCAGACTGATGTTTTGCTAACATCTTAACTTTTCACTGCTCTGTAAACAAGCTTATTCTTTGCTACAAATGTCCTTTCACATGTGCATGCTAGCCAGTCCCAATGCCCCATTGTTAATAATGGAGCTTCAAATTTACATATTTTCTAAAATAAAAGAACCTTTAAAGAAATCACAATAATTTTTAAAAATCAACACTACAGAAGTCAGAGCAGCTCCATGAACAGTTTGTATTAACAGCTGCTGTAAAACCAGAGGGAACACAAGCCTACATTAAAATAGTATTGAAGATTCTCACAAGAAGAGACTAGCAGATTTGCAGAAATACACGACGATACTCATAAAGAAGCTGGTGCTTGGTTTTCTCTATTCAAGTGTGTCCTTCAGTAGGAAAGGCTGGTCAAAATGTGACACCTCAATGCTATTCAGGCTCAATCAGCTCTTTCTTACAGCAGCAGATGCTAAAGCTGTACTGACCAGAGCCCCTAGTGTACCACAAGCTCTAACCAGAAACCTAGTTTTCTCCAATAAAACGTGGATTTGTTCAGATTTCAAATTTGCAAATATTAGGAAAATTACTGAAAAGAAGATTCAACTAAGATATCACTAAAATATCCTGTTTAAATCCCTTGGATCCTGGCTCTGACTGCAAGTAGCTGCCCTGAAGCAGGACAGATTTTGAACTCACACTTAAGAGCTTTACAAAGTTATAGCCTTCATGCTGTTCAAAGGGCTTTTTAATGCAAATTAATTTTATTCAAAATGAACGCACATGTCTTCATGACCTCAAGAAATTTTCAATAACAGGTCTGTGCAAAAACACTTTGCTGGGTCACTGTAGTTAGGGGGGTAACACTGACCTCAAAGTAAGTAAAGATATTTAATGCACTGATAAATCCCCAGCAACTGAAGCAAATCAACAGGACTACGGTGTAAACAGACACAAACAAATAATAAAAAATGCCCTAAATCTGAGAGAGATCATTGTAATGAAACACATTCCTGGTTTCATAAGAGTATGGAAGGCATGAATATGCTTCATAAACAAGGACTTGAAGCAAAATTACCAAGTCCAAGGGCTACCAAGTAACCCTGAAGAGAACATTCTCAATCCCCTGAATGAGAATTGGTCATCTCCAGAAAAGGCGGCTAAAATTGTCAAGTAATATTACTCTTTTTTTTTTTCTTATTGTTTTTAGGCAATGAGTCATACAAAGCCCTTTATTGGATCTAACCCCATGTGGCTTTCCTTTGACATTTTTTAATTTGATCTGACAATTACAAATGTAAAGCAGAAATTGAATTTTTAAGCCACAATGAAGTAAACACTCAGCAACATCTGCTTTGTTTTCATTGTTCATTTAAAACTTATTCAGAACAACAGAAGTTTTAAATGCTCCATCATTAGCTGACATTCTGTATTTAAACACTTCTATCAGCTCTCCTTTTATTTAGAGGAAGTGACATACACCATTTTACATCAAGACTAAAGAACAAAGAAATCTTCCCTTAGTCCTCCGAGGACAAACATCCTAAAAATGGCATCAGAGAAATGATACCAGCTGTTAAAAAAAACAAAACCAACCCAGTCACCAGCAGTGTGTTACTACTACAGTACAGTCCTAAAAATCCCCATCTCCACCCAATTCAAAATGAAAGGCTGTTCAGGGATTCAGGTATTCAGTCACCTGCTTAAAAAAATTAAAACCAACAGTGCAGAGAAGAAACCAGTACCAAATAATTACGAATGGGGTGAGTGAATTTAGTGCTATGTATCTGCAATATCGATGGATTCAGGCATGTGCTATGCATATATAGCTCTGCTTTTAAGATGCAAGATACAGTTTGCTCTTGTGTCTTTCTCCAAAGTTCTGTGCAAGTTCTAAAATGAGTTTGCACAATGCTGAGGTTCAACTCTATCCAGTGTTATTAGAGTATATTAGAAAGAGTGGGAAGAACAAGAACACACCTTGCTTAGCAAGTTACCATAAATATATATACACAAATATACATACATGTATATATGTACACATTCCTACACACATGTACAGGTGTAATATATATATATATATATATATATATATATATATATATGCTACTTTCAGTGTTCCCTAGCGCAAGGGACTTAGCCAACATACTGGGGACTAACCTTCAGAGCACCTACAGTTGGAAAAAGGAACGTTGGGAGAGCCACCAACACTCCTGAGAAAACCTCATACACATTTTGAGCATCTCTGCACTCCTTGCACTGTCCTGCAGCTTGTGCTACTACCATGCAGCTACACAAAAATCAGCTGTAAACCAGCCAGGAAACCAATCCCAGGCGAAAACAGCCCAGCAAGAGCTACAAACCCAATGCAGATTTTAAAATTAGAGCTTTATTTCCCAGCCTGGTTCCCCATACAGCCACAGAAACAGATGGCAAAATGAAGGGGTTTGATTTGGGAGTGGAGGGGAAGCAGCCAAAACTTGCACTGGAACATCTGTCCAACTGCAGCTCTTGGGAGGCTCAAGATAAGGAGGGTAGAAAAAAAAAATATTTTTTTTTGACTCTTAAGAGACTAGTAGGATCTATGCACACCATATTCATAGGACACAGTTTCATTAGATAAATCCTTAATTTGTCAGGGAGCAGAAGCTTAGAGCTTCAATCTGGGAAGCTCCTCTCCCACCCTCCCACCAATGGGCTCAGCATCCCAGGGCACCTACCCAAGCGATGCCTTCCCACATGAGTTGAGGCAGACACAGCTCCCAGCATCTGCCTTTTCAGCATTTTCACAGACCTAAGTTTCAGTCCTTGAGAGGAAAAGGGAGACCAGAAGTGCAATTGCTCAGACTTGCAGGTTACTACATGTTCTTGGGGAAAAAAAGCAATCAAGGTACAAAAGCACACAATGGGAGTCCCACTGTCAACGTATAGGACTGCACAAAATCGAACAGGAGGGATCACTCATTTTCCACCATACTTGCATTTATTTTTGTGATATTTAAGGTACAGGCCTTACACCAATTCAATTCGTGCCAGTCCTCCTTTGAGTAAGTGAGAGCTCCTCCTGGGCACAAGCTCTGTGAAGACCAGGGGCCATTTCAATTCCTCCGCATGCACTCCCCACTGGATCAGCTTTGCTGGCCAGGTACCAGCTTATCACACACATTCACATTTAAATTTGAAATGCACTGCAAGCCAAGGAGAGTAATTTCCTGGGGTGGGATTCACCTCCTCCATCTTGAGGTATCTGCAATGTAAATGTCTCTATCAGACTTTGTCACCTTAGGCTTTCTTTACAGTCAGTGGAGAGAAATAAGCTTTTTAGGGTGCAATTCATCTGACCTATTTTAAATGCCTACATGGGAAGGAAAGGAATCATGCCTCAGCAGTGCCTGCCTCTTTCCATTAGCTAGAAGGGCAGTTTAAATTATTATTAGCTTGCATAGACATCTCTGTTCAGCCAGATAAACTAAACCTACCTCATCCTTCACCTTTTAAGAAACAAAACCAAAAATCAAATGAAACAAAAAAAAAAAACGAACAAAAAACCCCAAAACCCACCCAAAACCCCCCACAAAATCAAAACACCACAAACACCATACACAGTAATCCACAGCAAAAGTGGGGTGCAGAATAAAAGAATAAAAATGATAAACATATCAATTAGCTAAACAAACAAGCCAGAACTATGCCTGCTTCCTGTGCACCACACTTCAGCACTGCAATAAAAACTTGCTAATGAGCCTGTTAATCACTCCAGGCTTATCTTTTAGCAGACTACAGCAGTGACCCACCAGCCGACCACCAAACATGCCCCCGTGGATGCTCTCCAGCTGCAGCAGCCTCTCGCTCTGCATGGCTCAGCCCAACGCAGTGAGCAGGCAGGCACCGGGAGAGCAGGCAGGCTGCTCACTGGGATGCTCTTCTAGATATTTGACCGGCTCAAATAATTTTGTTCAGTTATTTCAGGGAGAAGAGAAACAGGTAAACTCGCAAGAATGCCATACTCATCAAAAAGCAGCCAGCAGAAGCTCAAGCAATTTCGAACCAAGGTTTGTAAGGAAAAGCTAAGCATTTGTCAGTATAAAACACACCCGCACAAGTAGGATCCAAGCATCATCCGCTATTTCTGCATAGAGTAATAAATAAATAAAAAAGTTTTGTATCTTTGTTCCTTTTATATCCAACATATATCTGGTGTTATTTCTGGAATAGCAACAACTTCTAAGGGATCTCCAAAATTCACAGGCTCTGGCACATCATGATTTTGGCGAAGTGACTGTACAACATGCAACTTCCCACTGGAGTGTTCAAACGTTGTTTTCAATCAGTGGCATATGTAAAACTGTCTAAAGAGAAAAGATACAAAATGATAAAGGTCATCACCGGGACTGAAGGAAGTTCAGCAGACAGATCATGTGGTACGAGGGGATTACACCATTCCACACTTGCACAGCTGAACTCAGTATTTCTGTTGCTGGTACCTGCAGGCAATGGCCCTGTTAATCAAACGTAAGTAATAACCTGTACGTTATTACTTATAGGTAAAATAAAGTGACAAGATGTTGCACTTTTTAAAGGAACTTCAATTTCCCACATATTTTAGCAATATTATGAGTCACCACTAAATTACTTTCCAAATGCGTCTCCAAATTGAACAAAGCAGATCTTTGCAAGCCTCTTTAAGCAGAATCACTCTTTACTTTTCCAGGAAAACTCTGATCCGAGCTAACGTGCAGGAAAATTCAAGTCCACAACATTCAGCTCTCAATTAGCAGCTATTTTTAATTAGCTACAAACACTATATCCAAAGACTGTATCAGCAGCAACTGGCCTGAATCAACACACAGTTTTTGAGGAAAACAAACAAAGCAAGCCCACACAAGAAAACCTCTGCTGGCCTTCAGCCAAGCACGCAAACTAAGGGACATTTCCATATCACTTCGAAGATTTCAGAGCATTGGCCAAAGCTAAATTAAGAAGGGAAGAATTTTTCTTCTCGATTTAAAAGCAAAACCTGCCTCTTCGCTATACCCTTATCTGACAAGAGCAGTACAAGGACATGAAAATCATACCAATTACGAAAAACCAGGAAATACATTTTTCATTGGCCTGATATCCTAAAATGTAAATGAGAACCGATATACAAGGCAGTGAAAAAACGCAAAAGGGAAGGAAAAAAACAACTCAACCCCTCCCTTCATAAGCTTGTTGCAGCCAGAAAATGGAGGCAACCACAAGGCTATCTATCTGCTCATCCTCCTCCATCCACACAGGCCGGTATCTTTTTTGTCACAATGTAACATCAACACCTACCGCTGAACACCACAGTGCAAGCATTGCAAGGCAACATCAAGGTATCACATGATTGATTTGTGGCTCCCAGCAGGTCTTCCCAGATGATGAATTATCTTGCCAGCTGCTGAAATCTCAGTACCAAGACCACAGACCTGCATTAAACAAAGTGGCACTCCTGCTATTATTTTATCTTGCCCTTTTGATGAAAGATGTCCGCTAGCTTAATTTAAATAATTGCTCATTGTTACAATAGCATCAGTAGATCCACATAGATCATCTTTACATACCCTGGATGTCTGACGCAATGAGTCTGGAAATGGAAGTGAAGAAAAGAGAGTAGGAGTCCAGCTGGGAAAAGGCTGGAATAGCCAGGCATCAGCCCCTGCTTTGCTGGAAACGAAGAAATTCATCAGGGCACAAAAGGATCCTCATTTCTGTCCTCAATCAGCAGAAAGTTAGCAAGGAGGCTGAAAACATAACAAAATTACACCACCACCTTTGAACCTTATTACCTCACACACATGCAAGTTCAACTGCATGGTTGTGACTAATACCTTGCTCCCTAACATGCCCCAAATTAGGCATATTACACAAAATTCGGCAAAAATTCAACAGGAGTGGGAAGTAAACAACATTGCCAAGTGGAGTAACTAGGATGAACTGCAGCAAGACACCTTGTGCTGCTCCAGCATGGGCACTATGTTCTTCTCAGGGGTTTTGTGTAATGCCTGGCCAGATGGTTCCCCTTGAGTCCTAGGGTGATGTAGTAAGGAGAAACATTCCCTTCCTTGTGGCATTTGTGTAGCATTAGTTTTTGCCCCTGAAGTGCTTGGCACATGTGGGACCTTCAGCAGGAACTGCAGCCCCAAAGCCCACACAACGTCCTCAAGTTCTGCACGGGTGACTTCCAGACAGGGACATGGCACCATAAAATACCTCTTGGTACAGGAGCAGCACTCTTCCCATGAACCTTTGCCGAGGGCCACCACATCTCTCAGGAAGTGAAGCATCAGTGGTGCCTCCACAGTGTGCACCAACTCAATCAGCACACGCAGCATGTGCAGCAAGTAATTTTTTTTAATTAAAAACATTGGCTTAGTTTTAGGAGCAACAGAACACTAGTAAAAAAATGCTACCTCCCTTTTCAAACAGCCACCCTAGAAATTTATCTGTGATAGATTTTTCTTCTCATTTCAGAGTCCCATAAAAAGTTTAAATTTAGGTGAAATGCCATAGCTCTGCAGCATTTACATACAAAAAAGAAAAAAAAATGCCAAGTTGCCACTCCCAGTTCAGAAACTAATTTACCAGACTCAGCTCAGAAACCACTACCTATGGAGTTACTTAGACCAAGTTATTTCTGTAGAAGAACAGATGTCAAGTAGACTTCAGTCCAGTGAATTTTCCATCTTCATTTTCCTGAACGACTTCTAGTTTAACTAGATCATAATGGGACCATTACTTCTTCCAGCAGGCTGTGCTTTCATGTGCAAGTTTCATCTGCATAAAGGACCATTTTTAAACACTTGGGGGTTTTTGAAGGCTAGATTATAACCTAGCTTCCATGCAGGTACCCAGATGAGGCATGGCCTGCCTGAGTATCTCACTGAGTTTATGCCAGAGCCAAGAACACCTGTCATCCTCGTGCAATGAACAAGGCGGTTAGAAGCATGGATCTACTAGCCCCTACCCTTCCCTGCAGCCCACCACCATCCCAGGTATGATTTCACAGCAGGCAGCTTCACCACCCTCAGCACCACCCCTCAGCCCTTGGGACACCACCTAGAATGCTCAAGAGGATCACGTCTGCTGGTCTTTGACCCATGGCTCTGGGCTTGCCGTTCTGGGCTACAAAGACAACTCATATCCAGCTGCAAATCTATGGAAAAGCCCCTTAAAATATGACTGTAAACTACATGTTTACAGGCTGTACTCAGTATACCACATTCATAAATCACCTCACAAGCATGAATTATCCCTCAAGCTCATGCAAGCATCATGGCAAAATACCCAGGGCTCCCAGACACATGAATTCCTGTACTTTACACCCAGCCTCTCAAATCTACGTTTGGCATCTTGTGGGATTAGCTGTTCACCAGGAAAGAAAAATGTCTCTGTAATTAAAAGTTATCAAAAAGTTCCATGAGCCATACAGCTTTTAAGGAAAAAAAAAAATCACATTAACCAAAGAGCAACGAAGATGAGCAGCTGGAGCATCAAATGCTGGAGGTCTCCTAATCTGGGACTTCAGCATTTCATTAAGGCATGGAGCTCACTCCTGTATGGGAAGGTTTTGGTTTTACCTCTAGAAGGATAAATCACTTAATCACCGTCTAACCTAATGTAAAGACAGCTGCTGTACAATGTAGGAATGTAGGGGAGCAGCAAGGCAGATAAGGATTGATCAAAAAGCAGTTTTACAGCAAAGGCACTCTGGGACTCCTCATTTCAAAAGCAAACTTTCTATATAAAAAAAGGCCCTTTTACAAGGGAAGACTAAGCTGCTCAGAAAATTCACATCTCTTGCCCTCAGAGATCACCACAGTATATTGTTATAAGTCCACTATTGGGAAAAAAAAAAAAAAAATCAGGTATTTGTGTTCCTTCTCAGCTTCATCTTGGGAAAAGCAAGGTATGTAATTGTGCGTCAACAGCTGAAAATCCTGTGCAGTCCACACATTCAATGAAATCTTAACCCGGTGAGCTGTATTGAAAACGATAATGAAGTTGACTGTTTTGCTGGAAAAACATATACACCATTACATCTCTGATTCTGCTTCAAAACCAGAAGTCCCATTTAGAGTATTTTTTCCCTGGTGGAAGGTCCCCATGGTAGCTGTGCCTAATAAGAAAGCACTGTGCTTCCAATGAAAAGAACAAGGAAGACGAGAATATTTACTTACATTTCACATTTTCTCATTGCTGGACACAACAGCAGAGGAGAAGACTCTCTGGTGAAGCCTGTCTTCCTTATGCATGGACTGGCCTCTTCCTCTTAGTCTCACTGATTTGATGGGACTATTACAAACCAAAGATCTGCTTAAGGACATAAGCACTGACCCCAAGAGTCAACTACAATGCTTCTCTGATTTGTTGTTTGCAGATTTTTGTTTGTGGGGTGTTGGGGTTTTTTTTATTATTTTCACAAAATGCCAACAGGGAGCTCCTGAAGCATGCAAAGCTTGGCCCAAAAATAACTCTTCGCAAAATCAGGCTCTGATGACAATTGACAATTTCCCAACGTATATACATCAACATATGACAATTTCCCTACATATATATCCTATTCTCATTCCTGTGCACTTGTATTATCTTCTCTCTCTGATCACACTGCAACTCCCTACACCAAATAAAACCCAAAACCCACCACCAAAAATAACCCCAAACCATGTTGCACAGCTATCTCACTGTCACATCTATTACTCAAGAAAGGTCTCATTGAATAAATGTCTGTTCAGAGGCTCTAAACAAATTTCATTTCTGAACACCACTGTCTGCAGCCCAGCGGGCCATTTCACGAAGATAAGATCACATATTTAATCAAACGTTTCAAAAAAGAAATACACACTGAGTTTGCTTAATAACGTCAAATAATAAAAATGCAGCACTGGCAGCATACTAATTTTTAGTGCTCTTTCTTCTTTGAGGGTTGTCTCAATAGTCAAGGTCAACCGTACATGGGATTTCTTCTAATTAGGGTTTCTGATAAAGGCTAGACCTGCTTACTCTCACCACTTAGCCATGGCTTTCCCTAAAATGAAGACATCTCTCTTTCATTTTAAATTAAATCATTGCAGGATCCCACCCAAGTGTGACAGACAAAACTGCTAATTCAATAGAGAATGTAAATGAAAGACAACAAAAAACACATCTTTGTGGTCAACGAGGAACCACCCACACAAATGTCTACAGTATAAAAGGAAAAGTGATTTACAAAAAAAAACAAACCCAAAAAACAAAGAATTACAGAAAAAAAACCCAACCACAACACATGATTATCTGCTTGATGATTGACTACAGCTCCTACTGCAACCCAGCAGAGACCTATCCGAGTTAGAAATTAGAGGAGGACTTGGCACCCCTAGGTCAACATACGCTTTGTCATTTATTTTATTATAGTAATAAGAGGAGAAACCAGCTCAAAGAAACAGCATTATGTTACCACTACTGCAAAATACACCTACATTACTACAGACCAGATTTCCATGATACTCTTCACTAACTTGCCTATTAATTTTTATTTATTTCTTGAAGTTGCCACCTTTACCACAAAGACTGCTGCTGGAACTGGCTCTGCCCTCAAATTACATGAACTTGGGAGGAACCCTGGACCCTCGCTGTGCTCAGGCCTGCAGCTTGAAAATGGTCAAACAAAAGCTGGCATCCTCACCCTTACAGCCTGGCCCATGGGTTATGCTGGTCTGCCCTCCGCTTGCACAGGATGAGGGAGTGATCAAGCGTAAAGGCATTGGAGAAGACAACCCCCCATCTGCTGCTCCCAAAGCAGGAGGAGACAAACAGCGAGGTAGCTCTTAGATATGTTCCCCACCACATCTCATTCTAACACTGTGCAAGTCCAGATTCTCCCCCTGAATGGAAAAATTACAACTTCTTAGTTTAGGCTGGCATAAACAACTGCTTGAGTCTACTGGCCAACCTCTTTCTACAGGTGCTCAACTTTTACCCAGCATCTCAACTCCACTGCAAACACAGAGCTGCTCATGTGGGAATACCCTCACACAGTGATGTACACCCACATTTCTCATCAAAACAAGGGTACTTGCACAGGTATAATTCCCTTGCCACATTTTAGCCTTCCTTTGGAAAACTGGTGATGGTATACAGAAAAGCACTCCCCACTCCCACAATCAAAATGCATCACACAGACTTTAGAAGACTCATTGTAAATTGGTGACCTACTTAAGGAGATCTATAAACTGCATTACAATTGTAATTGCAGATCACTTGTCAAAAGGTCACAAGTTATCACTCTATGCAGAGTAATCACTATATTTCAAATACCTATCAGGATGAATTTTACACAGAGACATACATCATTTTGGAGTCGTACCAAATAAAGCAGCCATTGTAGTATTACTGTCCTTCTTTCAAAAAATAAAAAAAAGGAAAGGAAAGAGAGGGGAAAAAAAAAAAGACAGCCACTCCACACACCTGTACCCACTAAAAATAATCCAAAATTACATTTTTTTGAAGAAGTCTGTGCTGTGGGAGCTGCAAGTGCAGTAGTCACATTGTAATTTCCCTTGAAAGGAAGCAGGATATATACAACCACATTTCCAAATGATTAAAGGCCTTTTATTGCAATATCCTAAATCCAAAGGAATAACATTTCAGATCCCACACACAGACAGTTCCAACAAGGTTAAGCTGAGGTGCAATGTCCAATATAGTAATCTGTGGTGTGCTGGAAACATGAACGGCTGTTCTCTGGATACTCTGGATAAGCCATCTACTACAGGATTATAGACTAGTTTTGTGTAGCTCCAGATAGCCTTAACATAAAAAGTCATTCAGAACAGAATCCAAAAGCCTTTTGTTAATGGGGAAAAAAAGGACGGGGGAGAAAAGAGAAAACCAAACCAAAAGATGCAAAACACACAGACAGAAGTAGCAAATACAGATTCGTATTACATGGCAGATATTGCTGAATACAAAACCTGCAGCATACATCTTGCTGAAAAAAAAACCCAAAAAAACAACAAAAACCTGTCCCCTTTGAAGTGACAGGAATCTGAGCCATTTCAAAATGATGACGTGTCAGTCAGTAACACACGTGAAGGCAGTGTGAAAGAAAAGGAGAAAAGG
The DNA here is from genome assembly GCF_003259725.1 of Athene cunicularia. Taxonomy (NCBI): domain Eukaryota; kingdom Metazoa; phylum Chordata; class Aves; order Strigiformes; family Strigidae; genus Athene; species Athene cunicularia. The sequence continues at coordinate 12,067,783 of NW_020799099.1, read as the reverse complement.
AGTTAACATGATCTCTGAAATTTTCCTCAACTCTTTCCAACAGTAAAACCTATTCAAAGAGATAGCTATGATAAGTGCTTTTTTTTTGGTTGTTGTTGTTTTGGTTTTTTTTTTACTTTCCCCCAGCAGTATTTGGAATAGGTGTAAAAAAAAAAAAAGGGGGGGGGAGGGGAAGGGAGGAAAAAAAAAGAAAATAAAACCCCCCAGAGAGCTATTGAAAATCTCCTTACAGGGTCAGCTGTCACTGGAATGCATTTCAGTATTCAGGATACCCACCCATGCAGAACATCAAAAACTGGGCTCAGGTCCCTCCCCTATTCTCACGGGTTTAAGCCAAGGCTTGGTTTGCGACATGGCGCTGAATAGTAAGGCAGCGCAGTGCCTCTGCAGGGCTTGTAAACAGCAAGACCCACCCATTAAACAGACCGGGGGTGTCGCTTCTGCTTAATGCTTCCCTTTCCTCCAGGTGTCCTCCAACACAACACACCAGGTACGTTAAAAAAAAAAAAAAAAAAAAAAAATAAAAAAAAAAAAAAAAAACCACAAAAAAAACAACAATGGCAGTAGCTCTGCAACTCCTGGTGCTGGGCTCTATTGAGCTAAATTGACCATCTAACCTAAATCAGCCCAAAGCCAGCCAGAGTACTTCTCTCTAACATAGCCCTGCTCCTCGCTTGAAGGAAAATATTGACATCCCCAAAGAAAGCTGCAAACAGCACTTCAGCAACACAGTGACACTCTCTTCTGCACTCTGAGGGCAGTGAAAAAAATTCTCATTAAGGCAGGCTTGGGATCAGCAACTTCAGAATGGGAACAGGCTGCTACAGCAAGTAAGCAAGGACCAGCACCAACTCCGATAAAACGTGTGGTTGCTCAGCGTATCTGAAAATGTGGCTGGTTTATTTTGATGTTGGACTACTAACCAAGAACCTCAGTTAACATTTTAAAACTGCAGGCCCACTGACAAGTATTTTGTTGTTATTGTCCATCATGGCACCTACATATCAAAAACTCAAAACAGAATCAGAAAATATCAATAGCGAGATAAGTTTTTTCAGCAATAGAAATGAAAAAACTCTATGCATCAGCACCACCATTTCACAAACAAAACCCATGTATGTGCACACACAGAGATGCAGGTAGACATTTTGGGTTTAGGTGCAATTCTTAGATAAGTCGTTTTTCACTTCCCTGAGTTTGGAAAAAAAAAACAACAAACAAATAAAAAACCAAAAACCACCACAAAACAACCCACCAAACTGTGTCTCTTCCCCAAATGATTATAAGTCCATATGTGTGTCTGCGTATAATAAATGGATGTGCTGAGACTGCATTAGTCGGAATGTTTCTACCTCTCTTTAAACAGTGTCCATTAATTCAGGGTCCTCACCTCTAACTAGATTCTTGGTTCCTGCAGAGTGGGAAAGGGACTGACTGTAAAAACCCATATGCATTGTATGCACCACCTGTTACAATCAAGCTACTTGTCACTGGTGTAAAACCACTTAAGAGTTTTATCTGAAGGTGCCAGGTTTAGACCAGATCTCTTTTCAGAACAGCACGGGCACCTTTGTGCAGGACTTTATAGTAGGGCAATTCACAATACCATTTTAAGCACCACTTCTACAAAAGCTGAGTTCTATTTCACTTCATTTTAACTTTGCATTGCTGTAAGAAAACATTTACGTTGATCCTTTCTATTTATGACATTTCACTGTAAGTTTTAGAAACGCATAACTCCTGCAAAGTTCAAAATCAATTACCTTACCTGGTATAAATCAATGCAACTGCAATCAAGTCAGTAAAGCTATTACAATTAATAGCAGCAAAGCTATGGTCCAACCTACTCAAAACATCGTACAAAGTCTTTCAAAGCTGTTCCCTGTCAGGTATCCACTGCAATGAATTGGCGGTGTGCTACAGACTGCTGAAGAATTATGTTTGTAACCACTGAAATAATTCCTATGTAATTACTCACATGTTGATGAAGGTGCTTTAAAAAAAAAATCTGATAGTATGAGGCCATATATCAATGGATACTCTGTAAAAGTTTATTACTATTAAGCATTTCAATGAAATATATAACTTCATCTTGCCTAATTAGGACAGCTTCCAAACACTTTTTTGCTTCCTTCAGAATGGTATCTATTTCATGACCCTTGAAACCGAAAGCTGTCAAGTCTCAAATGGAAATGTCTTGATTTTAGTTTTCAACTGTTTTCATAAGCAGATTTTAGAAGTATGCGCAGATTTCAAGTCTTCACCTGCGTACAGAGCTTTGCTCAGCCTGAAATGCCACCTCCGGCAAAGACATTACAACACAATTAGCAGAAACATGATGCTGAAGCAGGGGAATCTTCTTGGAAAGATACCACATCTGAGACTGTGGAGCATCTTTTGAGAAGATTCCACACCTGAGATTCCTGAGCATCTTTCCCTCACAGGGAAGCCAACAGAAGCACTCCACTGGCTACAGCGGGAACCCTGCTGCAGACACAGCAATACCTCCCCTGGACAGGAGTGGGCCTGAAGAAGTAGAGATGAAAAGTTGGAAAAAAAAAAAAAAAAAAAAACAGAAAGGAAAAGGCCATTTAAAAATGGTTTAGTCCTTATTTCTCTGCCAGAGGAGGTTTCAGACAGATTAGGGAAAAATTCCACATTGAGCACTGCTTAGTAAGTAAAATAATGGTCCAGAACACAATTAAAATTAAGTTTTTACTGCCTGAAAAGACTAGCTACCTTGCTATAACTAGAGATGCTTGGTGCAATGACTGATCTGCCTTACAGGCAAAATTAGAAGGCAAAATCAGAAGGCTCTCTGAAAAGACTGCTGAAGTAAAAGTTATAGTGTCAAGGTGTCCTTAGCAACGTCATCTTAAAAATGAACGCTTAGCTTGCACCCAGGAGACACATGCATTTCCAACTGCTCACTGTAGAGATTATCTAGTGAGGAACGTAAAGCAAGTATTACACCACAAACTTGAAAGCTAAAAACAGGCAATGGGATAACATCTAAGATAGAATCACATCACAGATTTGAGTAGGAGGTGGTTTCCTTGACATTAAAGTAGCCAAGAAATTAAAGTACATGCTTAAAAGCAAGCTCCTCCTCCTTTGACTTCAGCAGCCTGCTCTGGGTGCTTCCTCTGACCTGGAGATGATTCAGGGAGCGCTGGAGCATCTCGGCACCTACAAAAATGATGACATATGCAAACACGTCCCAAGCAGGGATCTATATTAAGTGCTAGTGAAGATTGTGACAAAGATTTGCTAAGGCAGATGTGACCCTAGGAAATGACACAGTCAGAGGGCAGTATGCCAGACTGCCTTGCCCAGGACAGTTATGCTCCTACAAATACCCCAGGGCAGAGTGGACTGTTACAAATGACACATTTTCTAGCTCCCCATCCTACAGACACTGGAAAGCGTTGCCTATAGACATAGCAGAGACTGAATTGTGTATGGACACCCAAAATTTCACATTGTGGTGCATTTCTAGTATTTACATCCCATCAGGAGGGCATCTGTTGAATAAGAAAGGGACCATCAGGGAAGAATTAGGGAGTCCACACAAACTATGGTAAACATCTCTTCAGAACTTCAGTGCTCACCAATGGCATCCCATCCCAATAAGCAGCCCACCATCAAAAGTGGCAGGAAAACACTTCTTTATTTTGCAGGGTTGTCCTGGTGTCTCAGTATTATCCCAAGCAACACTGTGATGCCTAGCTCATAACAGATCACACTGCTCCAAAATAATAATTCCTAAATTGTTCATCCAAATCTCTCTTACGATGCAGTAATTTTATCAAAATCACTCCGATCACAACATTGGGCTGTTTCCACAAACTCCAAATAACATAATTTAAAACAAAAAAAATTAAAGCATAAAAAGCCTCATGCCCATCCTCCGTGTTTTATCTTTTCCCTGATCCATTCTTGCTTCCTGAATTCCATCTCTTGCATCAATCTTCAGCCCATCCTTTATATTGTGTCACGCATGAAATAGTTTCCTAGTCAATCTACACCAGTCCCAACACTATTAGTATTAAAATATGTAATAATAAATCACCTGTTCCCAGGATTACTCCATTTACAAAGACTTCACTCTCCTGTGTGCATCTCATTTACTCATGTTGATGATGCATATGCTCATGCTCTGAATGTGAAAAACCTGACAACAGCATCAGGCCCTCCAACCAATGCGTTGACCAAAGCTAAAGGTCATGCATACTCCTCTCCAGTTCTGGCCAATGATTCGATCCACCTGCCTCTAAATCTTTATTTATTTTTATAACAGCCCTGTGATGCTGGGCAGCACACAGACACCCAGCTCATCAACTCAATACACGTGCCTGCATCTTCACCTACAAACCTGCTCGCGTTTCCCTCCTAGCCAGCAAAGGGCACCAGCTTCATTTTCACACCGACAGGCAAGGCAATTTGTTTTCTGTTGCAGGAGGAAAAAAAAAAAAAAAAGGAAAAATCTTTTCGGCGTGTAACTCCAGGATAGGCACGTCAAGCACCTCCACCACATCACCCCCGGCGGGGAGGGATGCGGCCCCCATGGCATCCCAAGCTGTGGGATGTGCAGCCCGGGCACTGGCTGCGGCAAACAAAGCAGGGGGATCAACCCAGCAGGTGCCTGGGGACAAATTTCCTAGACTAGCTAACTACATTAGCTGCTCCAGCATCCCCGGAGGGTGCCGAGAAAAAAACAGCCCCTACTTCTGTCAAGCAAAACATCCGAGAGGACTTGCTAGCCTTAAACTTAATACATACCATTAAAATCTCATTCTCCCTCAAAGCAGGACTCGGTGTTTTCACTGTCATCAATCTGCACTGCCATTTAGCTTGCTCTGGAATTAAATGTAAAATTAAACATATCCCCTCTTAACAGCCCCCAGAAGAAAAGGGAAAATTCATATTTTATTGAATAATAAAAATCATACAGAAATTACAGGCCAAGACTAGCTTTATAAAAACTTCAGTCCTTTTGGAAACAGACACACCAGAGATCTGTACCACTTCATTTTCTGCTACAGCGACAACAGTCACTTTATAGTAAACCAAGGCTAAATAAGGAAAAAGTACTCTTAAGGAGCTGGAACAGGAGCAGTCTCAACCACAACAAGGGGGACTGTCTCCTGCCATCTGAGAGCAGTTGTTTTAGCTTTAGAAAAAAATACGGCTTTACAGTGGAACCCTAGACTGAACTTTGTCACCCAACATCAGCACGGGTCCGCAAATTTTCTCCCTTCCTGGTCTGGTATTCTTAAGTGACAACTGCAGACTTTTTGACAGCAGCCTGTTTTAACCTGCAACACCTGGTTTACCCCCATGGGTAAAGCATGGAAGGATTTTTCCTAATGAATACGCAGTAGAAGCCTGTTAATATCGCAACCCCCTGGAAATTATGATAAATGAGCTCCACAAAGCACACACTACTACTCAATACCAAGCAGGCAGCACTGGCTGCTTAAAGAGTCTCTTTAAAAGATGGCATTCCACAACGAAAATGGAATTTATTTATTTTTAACTCCAGGGAAGATTTGGGGGTTTTGTCAGCTTTGAAAATCTTGCTCCAACGCTCTGGAACAATCAGTACTATAATATAGAAAGAAACCACAACTAGCAGACTACCTATCTGCCTTATATCAAGACACAGATGGCATTTTCACCCTTTTTTTTTCCTGCATCTCAGCCTCCTCCTAAGCAGCTAGCTGCCTGGAACCAGGACTGGGAGAGTGGAAATGCTAATACCTCCTAATGAGTGATCTAAACAGGAAAGTAAATACAAGAGACATGGGTTGTTTTGGTTAAAGCAATGAATGCTACAGTGACAAGCAGACAACAATCCATTGCTTTTGGCCATATACAAGTTGTTTTAACTACCGCAGAGAAGAATCACATGCCTATCAGGAAAGGGAGTGAAAGACAGGCTCCCTTCCTACCTCGCCATCCCTCCTACAAATTAAACATCTGCCTGTCTGTAGCGGAAAGGGTGGAAAAAACCTGACTAAATGCATCAGGGGGACTGCGCTGTTTCTATGGTCAACTCTGGACAGAACGCTCCTGATCAAACTCAGTCCTTGAATATAATCCCCCAGGTAGCCAGGGCACATTTCTGGGGCACCGTACCTACATCTTCATTAGCAATGAAGCGCACCAGCTCGAGGTAGGCTCTGTAGACTGGGAAACGAAAGGGCTGCTCTCTGGCTCATGGCAGGGAGTGATCATCAGCCTTATAACCGTATTTCCAAGTTAAACAATCAAAAGACGATTGCAAGCAGAACGCAAATAAACAATTAAGCAAGCAAATAAACCAAGGGTTAAAAAAAAAAAGAAATAAGGCATTAAGAAAAGCTATTTTCTTCCTCCAAGCATACGTACCCGGCCCTCTTGCTCAAAAATCCCTCTGGCGAACGCCAGCCCTGTACTGTTAAGAGCCGGCAAACGCAATCTCACAGGCAGGAGGTGGGAAGGTCTGAGCATCTCTAGCAATGCATCTACCTGGACCATACGTTTCCCTCTCCGGCTGCAAGGGAAAGAGAAGCTCGCGCCTACCTGTAACTCGGGGCCACTGGGCTGGATGCAGACCTTCACCCTACCACCCCACGTCCACACACACGCAACCCCCAACGCACCCCCCACTTCGGCAACATCCCCACCCATACCCCCTGCCCACCCTCTGCCTCCTGCTATCCAGGAAAACGATTGCTTGTCGAGGCACCCTCCAGCAATTAAATAGAAACACAGATCCGTGAAGGGGTGGGCACGAGAACGGCGCGGGGGGGGGAAGAACACACACACGAAACTCAGGAATTTCTCAGTGTAACACCAGCAAACCAACCAGTCCAACGTGGTGCCTTTCACAGAAAAACAGAAGGAAGAGCGAGAACAAAACCTACCAGGTCTCCTCCATCTCCCCACTGCCTTCACCACCCTCGCTGTCCACAGCCAAACCCGGCTGGAGCCCACAAGGAATTTCCCAACCAGCAGCACACCCCTTGTCCCCACTGTCCGTCCCCTCCCGCCAGCATGCAGACCCAGAGAGACGCTCCCCCGTTACCTGGAGGATCCTGCCCCCCTGAAGGGAAACTATCCTTATTACGGAATTATTCAATCCAAGCGTGCGCCCAGGGCGGCCGGCACCCTTCAGCCCAACGCAACCGGGCAAGGATGTGACTGCCGGCCAGGCGGGAGAGCATCCATCCGTTGGGTGGTTAGTTACCTTTAGTCACCTCCGGCTCCTGAGATGCAAGTCCCCATCAGTTCCTCAAGAACCTGCAGCAGGGAGCTGCTGCCACAATCCAGCCATTAAAACCAGGGGTGGGGGTAGGAAGCAGACCTGGCCACAGTACCAAAGCCCCCAGCCAGGAGAAAAAGGGGGGGATGAAACGCTGGGAACGTCCCTCAAGGAAGGAAAAATCTTTTTAAAAAAGAATAATAATTAAAAAGGGAACAAAAATAGGAAGAAGAAAAAGTCTCTCCTTTTCTGCCGTGTTCTTCTGCTACACAGGCTCCCTCCCGGAGGACGGAGGGTGTGTGGGAATGGGGGAGGCGATCGCTCCCTCCTCTCCCCCGTCGTCGCCGACACCTCTGGACCAAAGCCCCGCTCCGATTTACCTCCTCCAGGTGGGCAACTTCAGAGCAAGGCGATGTCTCCGGAGCCGGCACCACCGGCCGGGCGATTCGTATGCGGCAGAGTCATTGCCTGTGCTGCTGCTGCCGCTGCTGCTGCCGCTGCTGCTGAGGAGGAACAGCCGCTGCCGAAGAGACCACCAAAAAAAAAAAAAAAAAAAAAAA
>NW_020799099.1:12029020-12059924 GCF_003259725.1 Athene cunicularia | reverse complement strand
CGGGCCCCCCGCAGCCCCCTCCCTCCTGACAGGATCACCCCCTCCGATTGGCCGCTCTGCCCACGGCTCCCCTCCAGGCAGCCAATCGCAGCCTGCCTACCAGGCCCAGAACCGTTCCACACTGGATTCCGTACCTCTCGATCGGCCGCTGGGGCTTTAGTACAGCCAATCGCAGCCTGCCTTTCCCGTGCAGAACCATTCCCCACTGGATTCCCCACCTCCTGATTGGCCGCTTGGCCTGGTGCCCCCAGCCAAGCAGCCAATCACAGCCTGCCGGCGGGTCACAGAGCCTCTCCAGGGATGGGGCTCAGGGCTGCCCCACAGCAACCCGGGGCTTGGGGGACACGCTCCGTCCCTGCCCTGGGGTCCCCAGGAGGTGGGAAACATAAATCCCCCGATCTTCGGAGAGCCGAGCACGCGGGGACAGGGAGGAGTCTGCCTCGCTTGTGACATCCGTTATCTTAAATGCTTACAAGGGACCTCTGCAAATAATGGTGCTTGGCTGGAACATGATAAACACTTTTCTCCCAGACCACATTGTCCATTTGCTTTTAGTTTTGGAGAGAAGGACCCAAACAAATCAAACTCTTTTCACACACACACAAAAAAAAAAAAAAAGTGCTCACACACACAGTGTTCCAGACCTTATCCCAGTGACCAGACCTATCCGGGGAGACGCTGCTAGAGTCCCAGCTTTGAACTTAAAAAAAAAATGTAGCCAAGAGATCTGTAAGGGGCCGAATGAGGCCAGCCAGTCCACGCTGGTGGAAGACCCACTTCATTTATTATCCTACCCAGCTGTTTCTTTAACAACCTCTCAAGGATCTCCAATGACCGAAACCTTGCAAGACCATCCTTTTCAGCGGGATAAGGGAATTAATTAATCTCGTTTGTTAACGCAGACTGTGAGTCAGGAAGATGCTCACACGTGTTCCTAGCTGCATCGCTAGTTAGACAGGCACAGAAATGTGTATTTTAGGTTAAGAACTGCTATTCTGGTTGCATTGATGTGCTGTGGAAAATTAAGACCCATAAACATAAACGCTGTTTTCCCAATAATAAAATCAGGGCCTATCTCACTGACACTGCAGAAATAAAGGAAGAATGTTGACTGTGGTGAAATTCAGTGGGGGTGGAAAAAATTGAAAAGTTTTAACAGATCTGTCTCAACCATTTCTGTTTTCAGTAGACCTCTGCAGTCATGTTAAAGAACACCTGGCCTTTCCCACAAGGCTGCAAAATACCCCCAAAAGTCAGAGTGAATTATGCACACCATCTACAAATGTTTACCTGAAGAAAAAAGTAGGTTTTAAAGCAATTAAAAAGCCATTGTGTCTCGGGCCTCTCATTTGGCTCACCCAAATTGTTCTCCCCAGTGAGAAAAACCCTCAGAGAATCTACTGCTCCATCCTTGGGAAAGGCCTTTTCTGCAACAGCCCTTCTTCCAGGTGCAACATGGAGAAAAAAAAAAAAAACCCAGACATACACACACACACACAAAAGCCCAAACACCCAAAAACCCCACCAAACCTCCCAAATCTTTAATACTGCCTCTGCTGGGATGCTCAAAGATATGAGATTCTTCAAGATATGATTACCTCTCTGATGCTATTCACCACACATGCTCTGGGAACTAAGCAAAGCCCTACAAGTTAAAATTAGATTTGCTATATATCTTTAAGCTCTGCTTTAATGCAGAGGTGAGAATCAAATCAATGTTTAGTCAGTGAGTAGAAAAAAGACAAAGCATCACTAAGCTTAAAGTCTGGTGGTTTTGTGTTTTTTTCTGTCGTAGCATTGCGTATAATGAAGATGGAAAAAAACCCAATGAATTGTGGGGGAAGACAAGAAGAGCTTCAGAAGGCCACCAGCCTGTCATGCTATCATTGCTCATTAAAATCATGTCTCAGGCTTAATGCTCTGAGCCAGCCCAGAAATTCTTAGAGACAGAAAAGTTGCATTAGGTCATACAGTTGTTGTCCCCAGAGGCAATAGCAAGATTATTCCCTAAAGGATATTTTCCCAGTATTTTGTCCAATGAAACTTGAAAGGTGTCCAGGTTTCCACCAATTCCCCTGAGTGATTACTCCCTGGTTTCATATATCTCACTATTTGGAAGATTTTCCTGCTGTTCAACCTACATTTTTTCCGTTTCTTAATTTCATACCATTACTTGTGGTTATGGCCCCAATTAATCAAAGTACTTCAATGAATGCTTAAATCTAGGTACGTGCTTAAGCTCCGTTGAAATCACGTGGATCAGTGTTATGCAGGGCTGATGGATATGCGCATGTGTTTAAGCACTGTGCTGAATTGGGACCATGCATCATCCAAAATAATTATCCTTTTCTTACATATTTTTAAACCATTATCCTTCTCTTGCTTAATTATTGATTAGTTAAGCTATATATTTAAGCTACTTAATCTCTCCTGCTGTATCGGTCTTTCCAAGTGTCTGATAATTTTTAGTCTTTGGATCTGAATTCCCTCAAATTCCTTCGTGTTTTGTAAGGATGGGTAATGAGGTATTGCAATTTAATGCGATATCCCAGGTGTGATTACATAAAGATCAGTTATTCTCTGAAGTCAAAGGATATAACTTACCTGTGCCAGCAACCCCGAAGTGCATTGATTTGTTGTGCTGCTCTATCATTTTGTAAGACTCCCTATAATCTACTCCTTTACTTTTCCATATCCATCACCATCATCATCATATCCATCACCACCATCATCATATCCATCATCAGGTATTTTTGCTTGCAGAGGCGGCCAGCCCTTAGGCCTTCATATTCAGTGCAGTGTTTTACACCAGAAAACCTGTAACAGAACTAAATTGCAGCCTTAGAGGTTTCCAGAACACTTTCTCCCATGGAAGAAAAAAAAAATAAAAATCACCATTTCAAGTTGTATTATTTGAACGTGTTCACCCAGTATTTCAGATTCCCAATCCATTTTCTTTGTTAGGAGGATTGTCACACATACTACCCTGGCACTGCAGTGCCTGCATTGTTAGCTGTTCGTTACTCCATTATCTCCCAGGTAGATGCGAAGCTTTAATGATCATTTCATTATTTTACAATGGATCAAAATTAGGTTTAGTGTGCTGTAATTGCTTGTGATTCTGATTCTTTTTTTTTTTTTTTTTTTCCTTTTGCTTTCTGGCATTCTCTCAGATTTCCATGAGCTTCCATAAACAATTGTCACTGAGCCATTACGTTCTGTAATGAATTACCTTATTCTCAGAGATGTATGTCATCTGGACCAGTTCATTGGGGCACATTTATGCTTTTCAGGGTTCCTTTTTTTAAAAAAAAAAACAAAACAAAACAAAACAACAAAACCAAAAAAACAGTTATCAGTTATCCCCTATGAAATATATTTCACAGTGTTTTCTTTATGATAAAGTTTTATGTGGCTTGTTTGGTTTTCACCTTTTTTCTTTTTTATGTGAATTATTTTCGTGACAAAAATACATCAACTGTAAGAAACGAATGCTATAAAGTGATACGAACAAACATCACAGGCTTCCTGCTATAGATCCAGCAAAACTCAACTCATCTCTCATAAACACATATTTCCATCATAAAATTCCCACAGTCAGAGCTCACCATTTTAACAAATGATAGACAGTAATGCTGAAGAAAACCCTGGCAGGCTCCATATTCTGTGTTTTCTTCTTCCTCCTCCTCATCTCCTCTGCAACCCCAGTTTAAGAAAGCACTCTTTGATACCTCCCTACCAGGTGAGCACCTCATGTTTTTGCATACTGCCTTTTCCCATGCTTGTTTTCAGGCACGAGCCTCAACGAGACCTTTTGCACCAGGCTCAAGCAAAATTACAAAAACAAAGGAATAGTTCTCAATCAGAAATCAGCACCAAGGCACACTCTTAGCCTGACCTTTGGATATCTACCTCTACATGTGTCTGAAAGCTAGCAGTTCCCCTTGGTAAAACCCCTTGGTGAATAAATTCTCCATCAACAGAGCAGGGCACATTTCATGGCCATGGATGAATTTCTCTCCCACCACTTGCTCTGGCTACAAACCTCCTAGAGAATTTAGTTACCCAGGGATTTTACCGCAAGAAACCACAGCACTGCTAATTTCAAGATGCATATAGAGGTAGACATCCAAAAGTTAGGCTGAGCAGATGCAGCTATTACTTGGTGCCAAAGACAAGCCACTTCTGCAAACCTGAAATATCTCCTCATGGCTTCAGGCAGGACTACCTAAAACTGGGACTGATGGTGTGATGCTTCTCTCATCCCAGCATCATCATAAGCTGTATGGTTTGTGCCAGCAGCCATGCTGGGTAGGCTGAGCATGCTGAAGCCCTTTGCTTTCACCCCAGTTAGGGGCAGAAGATTCCCATGCCATCCTGCTTCTCCCTGCACATGCCTCATGGTCCAGCACTCAACTTTGATTCGGGGAGTTTGACATCTGGGGCTAGCTTGGGTAGTCAAGCAGCTGTTATGCTGCCATCTTGTCTGAAATCATGAAGATCCTTTGGCAAATGGAAGAAAAAAACTAGTGCATAATGGTTTTCAATCTCCAAAAGTGTCACAGTGATAATGCTTTTCAGTTGCTGAGGAGAGACATCTTGACATAATTTGGATTGAAGTATTATAGTCTTTGCAGATTCAGTTGAAATTAAACTGTTTTTAAAAGACGTTGCACTTTTCTCATGGACTTTTGCTTTCATAACGATCAAATACTGGTCAAAGGTAAGACTCTTTCAGGACTTTAATGGCACATTTCTTAGATTAATGTTAATTTTTCTTTCTATAACAAGTGAAAATATATATATTCACTTATATATATAAATAATTTATATGATTGGTTTGTGGACAATTAGTAGATTGGGTTTTCTTTTGTAGTTTCTTCCCTCTGATATGTACCTTCACTTTCATTTGAATACCATTTTTCTAGGTGTCAGAATAGCCTCAAAAAACTAACAAAAGACTCCCTCTCATATTACGTAGGAAATGCAATACGTAATTATTTTTTGTTATTTTGAAAACATGGAACATCAAAAAAATGCTTTCCCACTTAAGGGGTAGGTTGAGCAGGTGTACAGTAGCTTGGCACTATGAGACCAGCACGAAGGACAAGAAGTGCCATGGAGCATCTGGTCCCTAATTTACAGTTGATGTGTTTCTTTGAAGCCTGTATAATTCAGTCCAATGCCTTGCACAACCCAGCAGAAGATGGGTTCCCAGTCTCTCAATAGCAGAAATACTCCCGCTGTACTCCCCTTTTGGTATGCAGTGGTGCTGTTTCAATGCTTCGTGAATTGTAGGCAGTAGGTACATGGCAAGACTTTCTGGCACAGATGCTCAGGATAGGGTGTTGCCCTGAAAAGCATGATATTCAGTCCAAGCAAACTGCCATTCTTGATCTGCATGCCCAAATACACTCCAATCACGATACCATTGCAGCTGGGAAGGCTGTGCAAACCTGCGGAGGTCTGGTGGTGACTGGTGGCTTAGACATGGATTGCAAAATGGCCCTGCATAAGAATTATCTGAACTGCTAACCTGAATCTGTCTGTGTAGTTGAGGTAATAAGGCAATTAGACACAAAAATCATTAATAATTTAACTTAATTGAAACCTAGCAATGCAGCCTTCCTGTATGATTTCAAGTGATTTCAACTGTTTGGAAAGCATGATCTGTCTGTGTTGTTCCAGTACTTAAAAAATGTGGGAGAAAATAAAAATTGTAGGTAGAATATCACTTTTTAAAAATTGGGTTGTTTTTTTTCTCATTAATTTGAAGTCATGAATCCTCAGAGCTGGTTCTGGTTATAGTTTCCAATAGGGACTGAAGCCTCTCTTTGTGTGTGGATAAGTCAGGCTGGAAGATGTAACTCGTTGTTGTAAAAAGGGGGGGCTTTGATCTAGAAGCCACGTTAAAGCAGATGGGTGTGCTGAGTACGTTTCAGACAGGCTAAATGAAAGAGCAATTAAATGCCCTCCACATAGTTATTGCTGAAACAACAGGAAGCAGAAATAGCAGAGTAAAATAAGCTGTGCCGCCAGAGAGATTTCCCTGGGACTGGCAGCAAATTTGGAGGCAAAGGGGTTTATTGGTTGCAGCTGCTGGTAAAAGTCAGACAAGTTCAGGGAAACCAGAAGAAATCTAATAAACAGCAAAAGCAGTGGCTAGGGCTGACAAGCAGAAGAAAAGGAATGACTTTTAGGACCAAAGAGCTGGACAGTAATTTCTAGGCTGCTCGTTGATTTACATTTCTGTCATTCAGAAAAATATGATATTCTTCATAAAAAAACAGCACAACACCACATAGATACTTGGTGCCCGTACTTCTTAGGAAACCAGTGTATTGGCCTTCATCTATAGGGCACTTGAAGCCATATGCTGCATGCTGCAACTTAGCATGACTTCACCAGTCAGGACCACAGAGCCTTTACACGTTACAAGAAACCAAACTCTCCCATAAAGAAGATGAGGAAATCCACTGCTGGCATCCATCGCAACATTAGCGTGCAAGTTGAATTACACTGACATCCAGAAGAGTAAGGTTCTAATTCACGTTGCTTGCTGGGCTTGAGAGAAATTTGAGCTACTAACAGAAATATTGTATTGCCCCTCAGGGACTGCTGGGCACGGTGCTTTTGGAGTACTCTTAGCCATCTATCCTATAATGCTCATATCATCTGTAACCACTTATCTTACCTATCTGCTGGCATGCAGGACTGAGAGAAGAAACCAAAGGAAAATACTACTCTTGCAACACTGTGAGAGGATTTAAAGCCATTTGTGAAACAAAAGTAGGAAATGATCACATCTAAGAAGTCACTGTTTTAAAGGCTCTCTCCAAGAACCTTGACCGCAGTGGTATGAATTTAGTATTCATGGTATTAATGGCGAAATTCTAAACTGAATAGGAAATTATCTTTCTCACTTGAGGTTATACTGCAGTGGTAAAGTGATCCTAATTATTTTGAAGACTTAAATGCTATGGTTAAAGGTAAATCAGGTTCCAAAAAGAAAGAAATCCATAATGTAAAGACAAATTTTGTAGATTTTAAATAATAAAACCAGAGTGGTTTGTACCAAATACAACAGAAGCTCCCTTCGGTGAAACATGTGTAAGGTGAAGTTTTGCGTGGTTACCTCATGCATACAATTTAATGAGAAAAAAACCATAAATCAGACTGGGTCAAAACATAGCCAAAGGGATTATACCAAAAATCAGGGCTTTAAGAAAGGGGTTGTTGTGCAGAGACATGCAATTGATCTTTCTGGTCTCCTCCATGATCTTTCTGCCTCCTGGGCTCAGTTTCAGAAATCAGTAGAATGATTTTTTATTAAGTTCAGTTTTCTTTTAACTCGTATCAGCAGTCACTGAAATAATGTTTTTATCCCCTTCTGTACAGTTGATTGGCACATCCTTGTTTCACACATTCATTTTATAAATCCTTTAATGCTTCCTCTGATAGGGTCACAGGAAAATGATCCGAGACAAATAGGAGATCTAATGTTCAGATAGTTAGCATTGTATCTGGCAGCCAAAGAGAAAGCAAACAAAACACTGAGATGTACCACCAGAGGCACAGAACAAAGCGGAAGAGGTGACTGAAATGTGGAAAGGGCCAGTGGACGGACACCTGAGGGCTGTGTGAAATGCTGAGTGCCCCATTACCAAGGTACTGGTATGGTAACAGCACAGAAAGGGCAACTCAAGTGCTGGATAATCTTGGATATTCATAACTATGGTTATAGATGAACCCAGTTAGTTTTGTGCTAATTAGGGCTGGAGAAGAAAGAGGCTGAGAAAGGCTTGCTGAAATGAATTCTGGAAGGGAAAGAAGAGCAGGCAAGATGTACCTAACATCTTGCATGAAGAATAACAGGCTGGACTATAAAATGTTATCAACCAGCAACACAAGAAAAGGGGGTCAGGGACTTTTCAGAACACCTGTTCAGCCAAATGGAAATCTGACAGCAATCAATATCTGGATAAAAATTTCAAAAGAGGTTTTCAGGCACAGATCTCACCACAGGCCAGTGGAAATTGTGCTCCTAAACTCCTACTTCTTCATGGATATTAGGAAAAATAAATATCTAGCAAGAACTGTAGGTAGCCTGATATTAGCATGTATAAAATGTGTAGTGGTAGCATCTCTTTGAGCTCCAACTCATGACTCAGTAGCTTTGGCTGAACAGGAGTTTATTATTCATAACTCTAAAATCCACCCCATCTCATTTCATCTTCTGAGCAGTACAATCAATAATTCAAGTATGCATTTTAAGGTTTCCAAATTAAGCCAGACACCCTAATGTATAGGACATACCACACAGATTAGTATACACAACAGCTTCTCAGTGAGCCAAGATGAGAGCAGCATGGTGATTTGGAGAATATGAGTATTATTATACTGAAGAGATGCTTAGAGCTGTAGGCAGGGAATAAGGTCCAAGCATTAGAATTGCTTTTCAGATGTGACACTCAATATATTTTTGAGATTTGTATCCAATACTAGGCCCCTGTGAATTGACTGGCAAATTGATGTGTATCAGCTGGCTCTTTCACCAGTCACAGTCAAACCTCCAAATACCGTTAACAATGGTAAAAGTTAAGTCAGATTTTCCAAACAAATTGCAATGGAAATTTTGCCTTTTATTCATCTTCTGTGCTCTTCAGTACTACTCATCATGGAGAACTGCAGTCTATGAAGACACTCAGATGGAGGAACAAACAGAAGCAGCAAATTCTTGTTTCAGCACTCAACTACTCAGCTACAGATGAGTTGGAGATCATGTCAGTTCTGTCCGCAAAGCAAAACCTAGGCAGTTGTCAGCAGGGTCTTACCTCTTAAGAGCACAGTTGCTTCTGAAAACTGAGGACAACCACAAAGATGTACTTTCTTTCCAAAATAATGTGCCATTGTGCTCAACCCTCAGCTAACTTCAGCTTATATATCTGCAGTGGTTTGAGCTCAGAACACCAATGTACACATAGCATCCAGCTACTTGTGTTATCCAGTACACCCTTTTCCTCTGGTACATCCATGTTGGGTTTGTGCGGTGGGGTTTTGGTAGCAGGGGAGGGGGCTACAGCGGTGACCGCCTGTGAGAAGCTTCTCAAAGTTCCTCTGGCTCCAAGTCAGACCTGCCTCTGGCCAGTTAGTGATGGTGGCCACACCTCTGTGATAATGTATTTAAGAAGGTGACCCTGGGAGGGGGTTGTGACTTGTGAGGATGAGTTATGAGAAGGACACCTATGCAAACACTGAGGTCAGAGGAAGAAAGGAGAAGTGGGGAAGGTGCACCAGAGCAGAGACTCCCCTGCAGCTCGTGGTGAGAGGGCAGGCTGTGCCCCTCAGCCCATGGAGGTCACCAGTGGAGCAGATGCCCACCTGCAGCCCATGGAGGACCCCACACCAGAACAAGTGGCTGGGCCCAAAGAAGTCTGGGACTCTGAGGGGAGAAGAAGCCCCCACTGTTGTAGTTCAGTGCTGAGAAGACTGCAACATGTAGGGATGACTCACACCGGAGCATCACGGGAAACGCTGCGGCCTGTGGGAAGCACTCATGCCAGAGAGATTTTGTGGAGGATTGTCTCCTTTGAGAGGGGTGCCATGTGGAGCAAGGGAAGAATGCATGGAGTTCACCTCCCCCAAAAAGGAAGAAGCAGTGGGACTGGCTGAAAACCTCCCATCCCCGTCTCCCTGAGCCACTGTGGGGAGGAGGTAGAAATATTAAGGGAGCAGAACTGAGCTGGCAGAGGAGGGAGGGGTGGGAGGAGGTGTTTTAAGATGTGGCAATGCTTTTTACTGCCCCACTCGGTCTGTTAAATGTCATTGTTGTTAGTGTTTGAATTAAAGGGATGATTTTTTTTCTTCCCCCAAAGTGCTTGCCTTTTGCCCATGACCATAATGGGTATGCCACCCTTCCCTGTCCTTATCTCGATTCCCGAGATTTTTGTGTCATTTTCTCCTTCCGAGCACTGGGGAGGAAGGGGTGAGTGAATGGGCATGGTGGTTGGTTTCTCTCTGGGCTCAGACCACTAAAACGCCTTAGTCGGCTTCAACTTACTCAAGCGATCTGTGCAGCAAGGGAACTGCAGTACAGCTGTGTTTTCTAGTGTTGCTTATCTGGTGCCACATGTTTGTTCATGACAGTTTCTGGGAACTGGATATCCCAGATGTGGCACTGGGGAATAGCATCAATATGATGCAAACAGCGAAACGTCTACTTTGTGATGATCTATTCAGGATGCCCATCATAAATTTAAATGTAGGTTATAAGTTACTTTCCTTCTGCTTTTTGAAACTTCCATAGAATAGGCTTTTTAAATAGAGCCCATAAAACTCCTTGCTGAAGAAAGCAAGCATTTGGGTGCAAAGAAGGGAGGAATCAGCTCTGCCCATGAAATCTGTAATCAGTCTAAGCATAGTGTAACACCACTGGCCCCTGCAATGCTCTGTTCCAAGTCAAAACGCAGCTGTATGGTTTTTTGTTGTGTATTTTTGTTTAGTTTGGTGTGTTAGAGGGAGGAGGGGGGTAGTTGGGGGATTTTTGTTTGGTTTTTTTGTTTCTTTTTAATTACTTCCACTACTTGTCTTGTTATCTCTGTTAAACACTAGCTGTTCACACTCATGCTTTTCTGTATTAAAGGTCTTGAACTAAGGATTCCTATTAGGACTGCTGACCTTATTGATGGGCTAGTTGAAGTGATGTTGCTCCCTTTTAATCAGGAAAGTGGCTGTTCTCTAGCTAAGAGGGTTCAAATCTCTAGTGTTGCCTGATCCTTGGTGTCCTTCCAAGGACTGACATGTACATGGATATGTTGTAGGTTGGCTCTGTGACCAAACACCTGCAGACTGCTGGCTTTTCTTTTTCTGACCTTGAGCATACCCCTCATTTACACCTTTGAAGAAAAATTTATTTACTTTTACACCTGGATTGAAGGGGAAACGTCTTCCCTATAGAAATAAAGCTACCTAATTCAGGGAGGGCAGTAAGATATTATCCTCCCAGTGGGGACCCTCTTTTGTCTTTTTGGTAGCCTGGGCTTGCATATCCCAACCCCTGGGTTAAACAGAGGTTGAAGCTGAATTGTCAGCTCTGGCTGCAGAGCCGATCTTGTGCACAGAAACTTGAGGGAATGGAGCGGGCAAGACAGAAATGTGCATTTCATCTCTTCAGGACGTACTTGTACTTAGCTGCCTTTCATGCATAGCTTTCCTTGTACAAAGAATATTGGACTTCATCAAGTTGGATCTCTTTCTGTTACAGACAGCTACATCTCAGTGTTCATCTAAACCAACCAGGTTTTTATCTGTAGTATGTAAATGCTAAACATGAGTGTACATTTCTATAGCTGTATTAGTAATAACCACAGGGCGCTGTTTCTGCTGTTGTCATTGTTTTTCTTCTCCACCATCCAGGTTCTCAGGGGGTCCAATTCAGATCCAGCTATCAATGAGTTTTGAATGCTGTTACCATGTTTGATATTTGTTTTGGGAAAGGTGCATGGTTTATGTTTCTGAAGTACACAGTACTGTATTGGTTTTCCCAAGTAATTGTTGGGTAATTGCTATTATGCTTTCTGTTATTGATGATCACGTATGTTTGTCTTCTCCTTCATTCTCAGTCTGGCATTCTCATGAAGTGGAAAAGCAGTGTCCCCAATGATACAGTCTCCTTCTTTCCTTTCCAATGCCACCACACTGGAACTGGTAGTATATACTTTATGGCCATTAACAGCAAGAAAAAAAAAATCTGAAAAGGATTTTTAGGCATTAGTGTTTCTCACTTGGCCTAAGTTTGCAACACATCCCCTATTACCGTCCTATTGTATTGAAGCTTTTTTATTCTACGGCTCTTGCAGAATGCTCGGTGCACATCTTGGCAGCCTTTTAGGCTGCACCTTTTAAAAATCTCTAGCTGTATTGGTATGATCATAAACAGAACTGCTAATAGCCTCCAAAACCTGACTGCAATTCCCATGGTCTGTACTTCCTTCCCTCTATCTTCATTTTATCATCTCTCCTGCAAAGAGCCCATTCCTTTGCGGCCATAATTAAGCTCTCAGTTTCTCTTTCCAGTCCTTCTCTGACAGTGATTATCATGTCTATATTTTTTTAGTTGCTGAAGCTGTCAATCCACAATGCTTCCCAAGAGTCATGTTCAGGTTCGCAGAAGCAGGAAGTGAGCACAGAAGAAAGTCCCAGAAGTCGGTCATCATTTTAAAGATAAGGTCTGATCAGGGAGACAAGGCTGCTCAGAAGATTTAAAAGCAGCATATGGTTCATGTTCTGGATGCAAACAGCTTACACGCTGCCCCTCCACCACCACACACACGCTCCAGCTGTGCCCCTAAGCACACATCTAGGGAGGAGCAAGAACAGCACAATCACTCATGGTACTTTCTCCCAGTCCTCTCCCACCTGTTTTAATTTCAGGGACTATCTCAATTACACATGGTGGGTTTTTTACACATTTAGTAATGCTTTCTGGATTTCTGCTGCACAAACTGGTGCTGTTTCTCCCTTGAGGCCATGCAGACATTGAGCACACATGAAAGAAGCCCTGGCAAAACCTCGATGAGGCTGCAGCCCACCACCCCCATGGGTTTCTTCTGCATCTGGCTCCTCCTAGTATTGTGGCCCCAAGAGACTATCCTGTCTCTTCCCAGTCAAATCTGACCCACGGCAAGAGTCATAATCTGTTTGCTCATTTATCATGGAGAAACTGCCACACACCCTCCGTCACCTTTGTCACTCTCCTCTGAATTTATCATCATAATTTGTTTGCAGGTGAGGGGGCCAGAGCAGCATGCAGTGTTCAAAATAAGGTTGAACTATGGTTTTGTACCAATGTTTAAGAGTATTTTCTGCTAGTTCTCTATCTGTTCCCTGAAACCTCCTACAATTTTATTCAGTGTTTTCAAGCACTAAGCTGATGTTTTCATGGTCTTGCTCCTGACAGTTAAAGCCAGCTCAGAGCCCATTTTGTTCATGAGCTTTGGATCACTTTTTACGAGGTGTATCACTTTACATTTGCTTCTCCTGGGTTTCATCTGCTGTTTTATTACCCAGCCTCTCAATCTTCAAAAATAATTTGCTAAATCTTCAGTCAATCCTTGTTTTCACTAGCCTGACCAACTTTTTTTTTGTAGTTATCAGATCCTTTCATATTAAAAATTGGTCTTTTACCAGAGTGTTTATAAATATGTTGAACAGCACAGGTCCTAGATACAGCTTTTAGGAACCCCATCAGCAAGCTCCATCAGCGTTGAGAACAGCTATTAACTCCTACTACTTGCTTTCTATCTTCTACTAATAACATATCCAGGCACCTTCCCTTAGTCGAGCAAGTTTTTCTAGCTAAATTGATCCATCATTCCCGTTTGTCCCCAGTCTACTTTTAAAGAATCAAAGCAGGTGTCTCCCCCTCTACGCTTTCCCCAACTGGGAAAACCTGTAGGGCACCTAACAGCAAAAATACCAAAACCAATTGTGAGAGATGAATTTTGTATTCAAAATAAACACAGCACCATTGCATTGTCACATTTCTGCTACCACGAAATATTTCTGTATTCTCTAAGAACAATTAACTATACAAAGTTTACAATACTGGAAGGCAGTCACTTACTGACAATTCAGAACAATTTGCAGACGAGGTTGATTACGCTGGCAGGATTTAACTGAAAAATAAAACAGAGATACACATTGATTGAAGCTGTCTAAATAAAACATGAATGGCTTCTAACAAAAACAGCAGGGAAAACAGCACTTTGAGGCCTCAGCAACATTTTTCTCAGTATGGGGTGCGGGACAGCCAGGGTAAATAACCTTTTTTAAGTAATTTACTAATTTACCACCTTTAGGTGCATCATTTCAAGTCTACAGATTTACGGTATTATTCACCTCTAACCATTTCAAGTGGTGATTTTACAGATTTTTAAAAGTACCGACAGTATAATCAATGGGGTGGCTTACAGAGGATGATGACTTGCTGTAGGTTATGTCAAAAGAACTTCTGCCTCTCTGCAACACAAATGATGCACCTCACCATGCAGCACCAGAGACCTCTTTTTGCTCTCTCTGCTCCTCTCCTTAACAAGAGGGTGCTTGTCAGCTGGTGAAAACAGGTCCATGCTTCCTTCAGTCTTCACTGGTGGTTCCACTGACTTCTATGGTGTTACTCTGATTATTACCTGGCTATCAGTGCCTGGCAACTGATCGAAAATTAATGAGACATTCTTGTGGATCTCCTCTTAAGTATGCATGGAATATTTTTCTTAATTTGATGTTTAGCATGCAGTGTTATTTTATTTGACATCCATGCATCTTGTTTCTTTTGTGCTATTCCCCTTTCTTTGACACTGACACGCACAGTTCCTCCCAGCTATCCACAGATATCATTATGTTTCTGTTTATTTCTTCTTTAGGATCATTAATGAGGATGTTGACTAAGTCAAGACCTGCCACTAATCTCTATGTTATCAGGCTACCTGATAGTGCCTCTCTGTTTTATGTGCTGTCATTCAGCATTACCCTTTGCCATGGACTTCTTGCCAGCTCTCAACACACTTGAGAGCAAAGCTAGTGAATAATTTATTAATGAATTTGTGTCTTATTTTCCTTCATGAAGTATGTACTAACAGTCTGATTGTTACTGATTTGTTTCTTACTTGAAAATTTTCAAGAAACACTTAATGCAAACATATTTTAGTATGTGGGTTGCTGGCAAATTTCATTAATATGTTCTAGACTAATACTTTCTGTGATGTGATCAGTTACTTAAATGGCACAGTACTGTTTCACCTCCCTTATGTGCTAAGTGAATATTTAAAGAATGCCAATAAAGAAACCATAAAATGGCAAAAGTGTAGCATTTATGAGACTGTTACTAAGCCTAACCAGAAAAAGTATCATGCAAAAAATTTTCATAACAAAATAAAAGGGTTTGTCAGTGCTTGAGGGCTGATTTCCTCCTCATGAATGATCACAAACGCCCAGCTTCTGTATTATGCATAACTCTGCTTCAGGGTTTCTGAATCAGTTATATTTTTAAAAGAGGGGGTCCATGAAAAAAAAAATCTTATGATACCACATTTACCAAATATATTTTACTCACTGATTTCATAATTCTTTATATATATATATATATATATATATATATACACACATTGAGATTTATTCTTTATGAGATGTGCCAGAGATGCTACATTTCTTTTACTTTTATATGTTCAATGATAACTCCGTTGATATTGGCTCTTTCATTCTTTGTAAGGATTTATTTTGCTGTGAAGCACATCCACATCTTACTGTTGTTTTCCTTCTGAAAATCAATATCATATTCACCTTTCACTAATATATTGATGGGTCCCTGGGTTTTTTTGAGTTTTCAGTGTAATTGCTGGGCTATAGTAGAAAATCAGTCTGTTGGGTTTTTTTTTCTTGAAATACTTCTCATTGAGAAATTGATTTTTATTACTTTTTTTTTTTTTTTTAAAGAAAATATCTATTCTGTCATTAATGGCTTTGTCCTTGTCAGAAAGCTGATTTTAGTCGATCAAACAAAATGTATTTTTCAAATATTCTTGGGAAAAAACGTCAACATTAGCTGTTTTTTCCCTCTTACATTACTTGGTGTCATGGTTTAAATCCAGCTGGCAGCCAAACACCACGCAGTCTCTTGCTCACTCTCTCCTGCCCAGGGGATGGGGTAAAGTATGGGGGGTAAAGGGAGACTCATAGGTTAAGATAAAAACAGCTGAATAATTGAAATATAGAATAAAATTATAGCAATAATAGAAGGTAAAAATGGGTAATGCACAACGGAATTTCTCACCACCTGCCAACTGACAGCCAGCCTGTTCCTGGCTAGCGATCCCAAAATACCAAGATCCTGCAGTCTCACTCCTGGAAGAGAGAAAGAACCCCCTCCTTCCTGGCTGCCTCTCCATTATGTACTGAGCATGATGTTACATGATATGGAATATTTCATTGGCCAGTTTGAGTCCAGTGCTCTGGCTGTGCTCCCTCCCAGCTTCTTGTACACCTGTGCACAGGTAGGATGTGGGGAGTTGGAGAGTCCTTGATCTCTTATCAATAACTGAAAACATCATCATCAACATTCTTCTCATACAAAATCCTATACTGAATCTAAAAGACAGCACTATTCTAGCTATTTAGAAGAAAAATTTACTCTATCCCAGCCAAAACCAGGACACTTGGGTTGGGACATGGGAGGGAAATCAGTTTAATACCTCAAGATCATACAGAACCAGTGATTTCTCTAATATTAATACATGCATTTCTTAATTCCCAGGACTCTTCCCTGAAACCTTTTTTTTCCTTTCTGTTTCTTTCAGGACACTCGTGCCCAAACAGCAGAAAGGCAAGACTCCTCAGCAAGTTTTCTGCTCCATCTCTGCCTGACCTCCCTCTCCCACCTGCAACCCAGGTGCTGTTTCCCCATATATGTGCATATATAGATACACATACACACACATATATTTATAGATACATATATATATACACATGTACATGCATACATGCATATACACACACATATATATACACACACATTTGGAGTTCACTATTCTCCTACTCGCTCTTCACTTACTGGAGCTAAAAGGACAACCAGAGTCATCCCATCACATGTGCATCTTCTACAGGCCTTTCCTATATGCAACAGCTGGGATGCCTTCATACGTCTTTTTGAGGTGAGGCTTCACTGGTACATAGGTGCTGGATTGGTTTATTTTTGCAGCAGAAGAGGGTAAGTGGTATGAATCTACATACTCCATTGTAGGGGTTGGATGTGGCTGCAAAGCAGTCATGTTTTTAGCAACAGAAGCCACCATTTCCAAATGGAATCCCAGTTTCTACAGCCAATACAGATACAAAAATTAAAAGTGAACCTGTAAGCCAGCTCCTCAGTGATCCAAAAAATCCAAAGTCACTGTGATATAAACTGACACGGTGCACACAGGGAAAAATAAATCTCAGTTTGAACTGTACTGCACTCAGCCCATCTGGGCTTACTCTGCACTTTCAGCTTGATGTAATATTTTTATTTTATTGACCTATTGTCACATGCTGCTAAACAGTGGCCCTGCCATGCTCCAGAAAGAGCTGCCTCTCACAGGCAGGTGGAATGATTCCTCTATGGCAGCTGATAGCCAAAATCTAACCTTCTGCTAAGAAGATGATGTTTCATTTGAATTGCCTAAGAAGCAGCAGTGTCGGTGCAAAAGGTTGGTATACAGTGACAGATGCTTCACCACCAGATCATTGAAAGAGGATGAAAATAGCGGGGGAAAAAAAAAAAAAAGCACAAAAAAATCACACTCCCCCCCAAACTCAAACCCAGACTGGAATCACAACGTTACACTACTTCAGTGTATGTTCTATTTTCAGAAGACGCTAAAGGAGCTGAAACACAATGGGCAATGATTTTTACATTGTTCACAACAGAAAGTATTTGTACAGTAATGCAAATACATGGTGGCAGCCTGCAGGGCTGTTGTTGAAGGGAAATGTTTACAGGGATGCTGGGTGTGATTCACTGAGGCTCTGCAGCAGACCATGCTGGGATGCAGCTGGGGATCTGGATTGCAGGCAAAGCACAAATAATCATTCTCCTGCCCTGCTGACAGGCTAGTGGTGGGGTGCTTAACTTGGTGCGTGGAGAACCACAGCCACCCTTGTCTCTCCCCGTGCAGCTGCCTGAGGACTTTTCTTCACATTGTCCCCTTTCCTTACTCTGGAAGGCAAGGAGTTATGTGGCTACCTAAAGGGTAAAATACTACCCAGTGTGAGGGGCGGTGAGATGCTGCCTGTAGCACCTCTGCATTTGAGTCTCCAGAGCCCACCCAGGCTCTTCTCAGACACAACAACTGACAGATTCTTGGCATTTGATCATGCACTTGAAGAAACTGGAAGGCAACAGTGCTTTGAGAAACATGGGATGTAGGAACAAAAAAAGCCAGGAGAACCCAATATTTCATGACTAGGGAAAAATTTCTTAAGACAATCCTATCTGCCATTGATAACTTATTTGCTTAAACCCACAGTCCTTACCAGGAGAGTCATTGAGATATATATAACACGGTTGTTGCATTAGGAATGGTGGATGGGCTAACCAGACCTTGAATCGGGCTGCAGGTAGTCTTTAAATGACAGTCCTTCGTTTTATTTTAATCATTATGAGTTCCTGACACTTAGAAAAACCAGCTAAAGCAGCTGTACTGCTGGAGAAAAGGCAAAAAAATATACACCTACTGCTGTAGGGAGTCCCACTCCATTGGAAAACACCAGTCACACACCACAGGTGCCTTAGGACCCCAGTGGAAGGGGACACCTAACTATGGTACTCGAGCTTGTTTTTAACTTCACTGCCAAATCCAATTGGTAAAAAGTTGGCAGAACATTAATCTTGCTATTGCTCTGATATTTTAAACTATATCTTATATTTTTAATTATGGCTATATTTAAACTATATATATTTTAAGCTATGTATATATTTTAAACTGTAATTAATTTTAAAGAAAAAGCGAGGTGATTTTGTTTCTTTGGTAATCTTTTAAGTGCCAAACTCTTCCCATCCACCCCACAGCAGTGTAGGATGGTCACTCTTGTCCCATCTCCCAGTCTTACTGACAGAGGTGATTTTTTTTCTTTGAGTTTTTTACAAGCTAAAGCAAAGCTGCTTTCCCTGGCATGGGGCAGAGGTCTAGGAACAGGGACAGTCCTTCACATTTGCTTTAAGGGTCTTGCAGGGCCTATAAATACCCCATGACTGCTCTTGGAACACTAGGACTTTAGAAAATACCTTCTTTGGGGCCATCTCCTTGGCTTGTGCAAACTGTCAGAGCTGAGTTGAAATCACTGGTGCAGTATGGCATTTTGCTTTAGCTCCCTGCTAGAAGCCATTAAATCCCAAACTGTGAATGGTCATGTCAAAACGCTGAAACCGTCTGCTTAGCTAGAAAAACAGCAGACTAAGGATCTAGTCATCTTAGATGCACGCGTAAAGATAATGCTGGGAAATTCGAATCCTGCAGGTGACACTTGGGTGAATTTGTGCATTTTGATTCTGGGATGAATTTATGTTAAAAAGAGGACATGTAAATTATTTAGATGCACAAGTGTGAAAGACCCATTGCCTTTCAGTTCAGCTGGGCTCACCACATATCATCGATAGTCATGAAAACCCTTCCCAGTTACTGTAAAGCCCTGTGTACCTGCAACCCTTATAGTGTAGCTGTGGGTAGCAAAAAGCATCCTAGCAAAGGGCATCCTTTTATTTTTCTGATTTGGCTTAGGACCATAAAATCACCAGAAGGCATGAAGAACAGCAACAGGGATCAATGTCCCCTGTCTCTTTCAATTTGAGAACTAGAAGGCATCAAATGAAACTAGGCAAGGCTAGGTTCAAAACAAAGAAAGAAAGTGCTCCTTTGTGGCACATGGCGTTAGACAGGGGGAGTCATTGCCACAGAGCGGTCTAGCTGCTGACAACTTAGATGCATGTGAAAAAGCAATGGGGTACATTCAAAGAAAAGAATTGCTTTAAGATTTATTAAATGCCAAGTCACCCACCCCAGGTCTAGCAATACACCCTTCAGCATCTGTGAGGGTGCTCTGGGGAACCACCACTTTGTGCTTGCCCTACACATATTTCACTAGGGAGGATACTGGAGGGATGGGCAAATCCACTACAACATTTTCTTATGCTCTGGTTCTTCTATACTAGAGTTCTGCAATGTGATTCTTATGTATTGTTAAGTTGTTTATATGGTGGTGGACCAAAACACTGGACTGAGTGCACCCTCAGCAAAGTTTGCCAGTGACACCAAGCTGTGTGGTGCGGTCGACACACTGGAGGGAAGGGATGTGCCACCCAGAGGGACCTGGACAGGCTGGAGAGGTGGGCCCATGCTAACGTCATGAAGCTCAACAAGGCCAAGTGCAAGGTCCTGCACATGGGTCAGGGCAATCCCAAGCACAAATACAGGCTGGGTGATGGGTGGATTTCTGATGGATACCAGAACTTATGACTCCCCACAAAGACTGCAGGGCTGAGCTTCCCCTGATATGTGGAGGCATTGCTTATCTGGTATCAGAGATTTTTGACAGCTTCTGGTTCAGCCTCAATGGTTTGAAGGCTATCTGTCTTGTTTTATGCAACACGACTTTTGCTCATAGAAATTATATCTTTTTTCCCTAATGCAAATAACTCTTTATCCTCAAGTAATCCTGCAAACTTTCCCACTCCCCTGCACTTGCCGAAAAGTGTTACAGCACCTAGGAGGAGCCACAGTTTCTCAGACAGGGAAATTAGTTCTCCAGGACACCTCCTGGGATTTCTGAGGACAAATTTGACTATTAGCACTATGAAAGTAGGGTTCTTTTCTGACATGTCAATACCTGCCTTCTAAGAATTAGAGGGAAACTAAATTATTTGACTTAGCCCACCAATGGTAATGGCTTTTGATTACTTCAGATAAAGTACACACTGCATATAATAATTCATAGTCCTGATTATATAAAGCTATTCCTTTGTGTCGTGATGAACTAGGCAGGAGAGTCGCAAAACAGGTATGACAACAAAAAACTGTGACCAAGTTGGGGTCAACTGATATTTAGTTTGTTCTCTTCACAATAAAGCAAACACTTGCCTGGTAAGGGTGATCAGACCAACAAGTAGTGAACTGTAAAAATGGTAAATAGAAAAATTAATGGAAGGTGATCACTATGACCTCAGATTTGTAAGATTTATAAGCAGGGGACCTATGTCACACCAGCTTTTGGCTTGACTCTTTCCTTTTCTGAAGGTAGGCTGGGCTGGCTTAAATGGAAATTGAGAAAATCCAAGACTGAGTATTTTGCAAAAATCTGAGGAGCAATACACACAAGCGAAAATTCACAGTATCAGATCTATAGCTAAAATGATGCATTTAATCATGCCAAGATCTACTCTTCAAGCAGAGTATGCGAGGTGGTTGTACCCAGCAGACTAAAATTCCAAGGAGACACAGGACCAAAATGATTTGTGTTTTGCAACATATCTGGAGCACGAACTCTTACTTGCTCTTTGGGTTGTTTCTTACTATGAGCACTGAAGCATTTTGGAGGTCCTTTCACTGGGATTCAGAGCCCCCTTTGTCCCATGCCCTGTCTTAGCCCTTTCTTTCAAAGGCTATAATAATCTCTGAATACTGCTGTTTACCATCTACACCATCTACTACACAGAGAATATGGTTCTTTACCTCTTTTCCTTGCTTTTAGGATATATCTTTGCTCTAATTGACCAGGAAGCCACTTGTATTTTATCTAGAGTAAAAGTTTGCCTGTGCCTCTTCTTGCCTTTAACTAATACTTAGACTAACACCACCAGTTAGCAGTGACCACGGCGAGCCTGTATTATGGTCCATGTACTTTTCACAAGGCTGACAAGGAACATCTGTCCAGACAGGAAAAAAAGCTGTGGAAAAAGTGATGGGGATTAAGTTTTCTGCATTTTACATTATAATGACATTTCAAATCACTTGAGAACTGCATGATTGCCTTTCATAGCTCCTGGGAATCTTGACTCAGTGAGTGAGAAATGTACTTTGAAATAATGGCACTCGTTCTAGATTTTCTCCTTAAAAATGCTCCGGACCCTGATGAATCAGCTTCTTTGCACAATCCCAATCATTGTGTAAGTCTGCCCTCTGACACTGTCCGCATGCAAATACTTCATGCACTATTCTTAGCAAATCAAAGCCTTTTGGTGAAAAGACTGTGGTAGTTCCCCTGGCCTATGAGATCACTACCATTTTGGCTGCTTTTATTTGGTTTATTTTTCTCTTGATCCTGTTTTTTTGTTTTTCTGATACCATATCCTTTTTACTCAACCAACAGCAACTATATTCCTCTCAACCTTGGGAAAAAACAGCTCCTGAAACTGGGGAGAGGAAAGCAAACATGACAATGGTCATTCAAGCAAAGTCTTCTGACCTGTACTTTTAAAAAAATAATTTATATTAACATACACAATTTCACAGGCAGGTCAGAGGCTTATGAAGCTTATGAACCTTATGGTTGACCATGGCTGTAACTGGAGTTTGAACTGTGTAGCTGAAGCACAAAAGTGATCCTAGTTTTGTAAGAGTATCTGGAACAAAAGGACTCCTCCTTTCTCTCCTTGCTGTCAGGGGAACTGCCAAGCATAAACTGCTTTGAAAACTTGCTTCTCTAGAGGCTGAAATAGGGAGATCAGGTTTTTGGAAAATCTAACCCCAGTTATTGCATCATACTGGTACAAGAGGAGAGATGAAAGCTAGTATTAAATTAGTTTTTAAATCAGCTATAAAATCACAGAAATGCAAGGTATAGTCTTTGAAGTTTAATGATGAGCAACATCTGATTCCTACTTCCTGGTTTTTAGATAGAAGGCTTAAATGTTATATGAGGTTGTTATCCCATTACACATCACTGCTACTGCACATCTCCCACCTCACCAAGCAGTGCTGGTACCTCTGCATTGCTAAACCCACCAGATTACTGAGAACTTGTGTCTGGAACTCAGAACAATCTACCTTAATTATTTTTAAAAACAATTCTATTTAAGAAGCACATGTATTTATTATGAATAGTTATGTTTTCCTTTATCCATACATAATGAATTTATTACAGTTGGGCAATTTAGTACATCCTTGTTTTCAATTTTAATGGGATTCTTTTTAATGTCCATACTTAACCCTCAGACTGAAAGGTTTGACATTCCTTTGACAGTCGTATTTTTCTTCTTCCATTTTACACCTTTATATGTCTGTCTTTGTTGTGAAAGATTTAGATGTTCCAGGTGGTTATGAGGCTAAAAAGCAGCTAATCTTTATAATAAGTAATAAGATAAATTATTATAAAAGCTTGTCAAAAATATAGAACTAGTCAATGTATTTTTGAAATTTGAAATCTACTTTTATGTGAAAAATATTTTTAAATATTAGATACATACAAAGTAATTTTAAAAAACTAAGTCAGTTCTAAAGATGAGAAATTCTACTTCTTTTTTTTTTTTTTTTTTTTTTTTTTTTTTTTTTTTCTAAAAAGAAGGAATTGTTGATATTGGCTTTCTGAAGACAAGACTAGAGCAGCTTGAGATAAAGCCAGAAATGCTTAGATCAAAATTTTAAGGGAAGTAGAATTACTACTAATGTTATGAACGAAATATTTTTCAGAAAGTATTACAACTAATTAGCAAGTCATGCTAATATATAATTAAAATTATTATATTTTTATTTCAACTAAATATTTGTAAATCTCTTGGAATTTATGAAATTTATAAAT
This sequence comes from Athene cunicularia, assembly GCF_003259725.1. Taxonomy (NCBI): domain Eukaryota; kingdom Metazoa; phylum Chordata; class Aves; order Strigiformes; family Strigidae; genus Athene; species Athene cunicularia. The sequence continues at coordinate 12,036,602 of NW_020799099.1, read as the reverse complement.
GCCAGATTCAATACACACTGAATGAAACAATAAATTATTCCATTGTTTCAATGCCTCCTTGTAGGTCTGACTATATTCCCATATCCTCAACCACACTTGGATGTTCCTGCTGAAGACATTGGGAGCTGATTGCCAAGTACCTTGGAGTATGTGGTCCTTAGTTATGAATGTGGTGTTCACATCAAGCAGCACCAGGAAAGTAACTGTTGTGCCTTGCAGGACATAGGCTTCCTTGATTTATTCTGCAGGGACTGGAGAGAGAGACCTATCTCCAAAAAGCAATCATCTCAAGCATGCTGTTATGAGTCTGACTCCTCGTTTATGATGATTTCTACATCACTCTCTGGAGGTGGCCCTCTTCCCACCCCAGGAGACCAGTTTCTATAGTGTTGGTGTGAGCAGTCCCCTGTGCTTACTCAGGAGAGTAAACACCATGGTGTCACAAGCCCTGAATGCTGTGGCGTGATCCTTCTCGCTAGCGAGTCCTGACCTTGAACACAACAAAACCTCAAACAACAAACCCTCACATTTTGCAGCAGCTCTGATGAAAGCAATGGGACTGCTGAAGATGTAAGGCACACCTCAGCAGCAGGAAAGGCATTGGGGTCTGCTCCTCAAAGTCAGGTGTCATTTCAACTATACACCCTTGTCAGAGCAAGTCTGTTTCAAATGTTTCCGATATCTTCCTTCAGATCTGTCTACACTGTTTGATTAATTTATTTTAAAAAAATAACCCAAACATTTAAAGAATCTGGGATAAATATGTTCCTGTCATCTCTTTGGTGAATGCATCCTTCTGTAGTAATGTTTCTATATGAATATTAAATAATCTGATTTTATTTACTTTTTATTAGACTCTAGATACAAGGAGCATAATATATGAAGCAAACTCTCATAAAACTATGTCGAATAATTAACCAGATCTTGTTGATGCTGGGTTTCTTCTCTTTTTGTGATCAAGTTTGCAGCATTTCAGTCAGGAAACCTACGGGCTGTTGTTTGTATTTGCAGCAAGAGTTTTTCACAGAGCCAAAACTTTTTAAGAATTTAGGAGGAAGCAGGCCTATTCAGCTTAGCTGTGTCATTACATGCAAATGCCTACATTAGCACAGCATTAAGGTTCATAACTCAAACACACATAATTCGTGAAAACTGAGAGCTAAGGTTCCTTCACTGATGTTAAATCAATCCTACTGCTCAGATTATGCACATTAAAGTGTGTATTTAATTGCACAAACCAAGCCATTGAAATAACATCTGCACACCATGGCCAACTTAACTTCAGCGCAGAATGAGCTGTCCTTTTTTCTTTTACAAGTGAGCCTGGACTGAGAGGAAGAGGCATAGGGAAGCTGGATGCATAGATACATGGGGCTAGGGGTCACACCTGACTTTTGGTTTCCACCCACCCTGAAAACATCAAGAAATGTTCCTGATACATTTCTCCACACCTTTGCTGAAAGGTTATGTCCTCCTTCCTGTTTAGACATGAAGCAGTTCAGACAAACAAACAAGTTTGTTGTAACAAAATGCCTGAGAGATGCATTTCGATACAGGAATTTTATTTCCTTGGTCTTGAGCTGGCAACCTAAGTCTTTCTAAGCATTTCAATACATGACCTCTACTAGTGCCTGAAGGCTCTAGGCATGCTGCTTGAATCTAAATGACTGACTGACTTCTGCTGCTAATTTAAATAACATCAGAGAGCGGCTAAAGAGTTAATGCTCTGACAACATCTGAGGATATTTTGTGTCCCCCAGTTTTATACCACATTTTCACGTCTATTTATTACTACTACTTCTTTGTCATCCAGTCCTGGAGCTTCCTCCAAAATTTAAACATCATGAGTTCTGAATATAAACAAGAAGAAATACAGAAATTGGCACTTTCGGTGGGAGGGTTAACAAAGCTTCAGCAAACTTCCACTGCCAACCGCAAAACTCTGTCTTTTGCTTAAATGCTGTGCAAAAGTCTACTAGGCTTTTGGCTTGTACTGAGGATTTATTAGTGAGCCTACTTACGCTCTCCTTTATACCTGCATAATCCTATTGTTGTAAGGAAGGCAAGATTTATCTTGGAAACCACTATTTCTAGTGATGAAGCATGAGCAAGAAGAAACTTGGCCTGACTTAGCGAGCATGAAATGCAACGTGGCAATGGGTGATGCTCAGTGAAAACCCCACTTTGACTGTTACCTTTTCCCAAGGTAGACTTGGCCTCTGTGTCTTTCTCTGTTCTGGACATCCCAGAGGGGTAACACAGACACACCCCTACTTACAGCCTCCAACCCTGCAAAGGCTTGAGTGACACATCAAACAAGAGTATTCTTAAGGCATTTAGTACTTGCAGGACTTTGAGCTGTATAGGATGAGGAGAAAAAAAAGACCAAACCCATAGTGTAGTATTAGCCAAGAGATGGTGATGTCAGCATATTTATCTTCTTGCACAATTCCAAAGTGGACATTTCTGTCTTTTTAAAACTGGGTGAATTGTTTACTGGATTGCATATTCTCCACTGTTTTTTATAAACCCAGCATTTGACTTTTGGGGCTGATTTCTGACTACTTAGACTTTGCTTTAAGCTGCATCAATCCAAGGACTGTTCTTGTTTGACAAACTCCTATTTAATTTCAACTTCACTTGAAAGGAGCTTTTCTTGAAAATTATTTTACATTATGAAACATTAAACAAATGTAAAAGTAAGAATTGGTACACACGTACCACATGTTACAAAAACAAAATCTCAAATTATTATACACACAAGTAAATCTAAATTTTGTTTTGCAAAGTATTTCTTATTTGTAGGTGTGTTCCCTCCCCCCAGTGTCAAAATGCCATAAATTTCTGTGGAAAGGAGATGTATTAACTCTGTGGTTTTCAACTGACTGACCTACAATAGATAAAACAGTGACTCATCTGTGAATAAGGCTCGTAGTTGATAATTTAAATTTAAATATAACATATTTAACTTGCAATTTTCTACTTATGTTTAGAAATTTTCTGTTTGGTTACCCAAGCAAATTTAACTGTATTACACTACTGTTATCAAAGCTGTGTTGTCCAATGTTCATATTTCCAGTGTCAAATGAGGCTCAGTGTAGGCTGCAGTTTTCTCCTCTTGAATGTTCTCTTAAATTTGAAATAAAATTTGTTCTAATCTTGGCCTACTAAGAGTTTGCTTTTCACAACTTCAATACCCTCTGGAAAAGCACATACATTTGCATGGACAGAAATATCGTTTTGTATTTCCACCTGTGTTTTCCAAAACCACTATTTGCAGTTTTGTCCCATGACAGGGACGATGTACTCTGTGATTTGGTTGCTCAGCTATGATGAAGAGCTGTGACACCCTCCATGTTGCTGGAGGCTGGTGAGGGCAGTACCCCGCAGCACAGCCAGAACCCCATCACAAAGTACAGGAGTGTTCACTAACAACTTACAAACTAATCACAAGGTGGAGAAAAGAGCAATTATAATGCTCTATGCAACTTGGATTGAATTATGGAGGATGCCTTGTTACTGTCCTTGCTCTTCTCTGATTCAAGCCATAGAGGATGATGCACTGGGAAGTCAAAGTCATTAATTTTACAGAGGGATCCACTTCTTACCACCTCCAGCTCAAGCTCTAAAGACAGTCAAAGAGTCAAAAACCAAGTAAATCAAAACTCTTAAAAGCAACTACATGTTTGTTGAGTGATCAGCCTACACAACTTGTTGACACAATACTCCATCAAGAAGAGGGTGAGATGGTTACACAGGATATCAAACCAAAAAAAGTAACCTAAACCAAACCCAAAGCCCAGGATTTGAAAAACACTTGAAACCTTTCTGCTCAAGGGCATGTATCCACACCTAATGAATGAGGAAAATTTTCCTGTGCACAAATTATCTCCTAACAATTTTGCTGTGTATTTTCTCCTATTATTCCCCTATGCATCCAGTTCTGACCACTGTTGGAGATGGGAATATAGGACAGGTAAACATTGGTCTGATCCAGACTAGTAATTTACAACATTATTTCAGCTAAAATCTTTTCCTTTGTTAGTTTTCTAAAAAAATCTGTATGTTCATCTGTGCCTTGGTATATCCAAGAAGGTAATCTTCATGCATATGCTTGTGTATATTCTTGCCTCATGGAGGCCACACAGCAACAATGTTCTTGGGGTTATATAAAAATAGCAGTCTCATACAAAGAGGTGGAATATACATTTCAGGAGGTCACTTTTTGAAGGCAGAAGATGGATGTTCATTGGGGAATAAACAAACACTTGAGCAAAGCAGCACACTGAGGGTTTCACAACAACCCGGACAGTAAAACCCCTTAAGCTCTTCCAGAGGGTATTTATAGACAATTTAGGCAAGAACAGTTTTCTGTTTTGCATTCAAGTTCAACAGCAGTGTTCCATAAATAGGCTATACACACAAAAGAAAAGCATAGCTGAAGCCTAAAGATAGAAAGCTGTACTTTCAGTGTTGCAGATTTATCATTAGCTCTGTAACAGGAAAGCTTATTTGGGTGATTTGCAGTGGCAGAGAGGTGACAGAGGCAAACCACTTGATGTTCAGTGCCTCCAGAACACTCATGTGGGTAACCCACTTTAATTCTTTACTTTATGCCATGTTGATCGGAGATTAAAAAATAGATTATGTCAAAGATGAATTGATGCTATTTTTTTTTGCTAGGAAATTTTGTAAAAATAATAGCTCCACATTAAGACAAAAAGCAGCAATTGTACAAGCTCAAGAGGCCATATCCTCCTTTCAATTCTATCACTATTAATGTGGCATACAAGAGTTAATTCAATTAACTTCATCTTTGCGCAGAGAAGAGCAAATGTTGGCCCAGATACCCATAGCACCTCTATGGAGTAATGCAGATCGTCTCACCAGAGCAAGTTACACTGCTGATTACATTGCAGTGGGTTGACGCTGGCTGGCTGCCAGGTGCCCACCAAACCACTCTATCACTCTATATCCTCAGCTGGATAGGGGGAGAAAATATGATGAAAAACTTGTGGGTCAGGATAAGGACTGGGAGACTATTCAGCAAGCACTATCATGGGCAAAGCAGGCTTGATTTGGGGAAGTTAATTTCCCCAAGCACACTGATGGGCTCAGCTTTGACCAACATCGAGTCCATCTTGGAGACAGCTGGAATTGGCCCTGTCTGATATGGGAACAGCTCCTGTGTCTTCTCACAGAAGCCACCCCTGCAGCCTCCCTGCTACTGAAAATTTAACATGTAAACTCAATACATACATGAGAATCCAGCTGGTCCCAGTCGAAAAAATACCTAATTTGAATCACAAATCACCTGGATTTCTTCTGGTACCTGATTTTTAAAATGGCCAACAACATGTTTAGTGGGGAGGGTAGGGGGACCCCAGGCATTGAGTTGGGCATTTTTAGGGAGATGTTCTGGAAGAGTCTGTGTAAGAGTCAGGCAGGTCCTTGACAGCCGCAAACTGAAGTGTCTGATGGGTCTGGTGCTGGAGGTAGTTTGCTGGTGTGTGAAAGACTTGAGTTTAAGTCCTTAATCTTCCATCAATCAGTCCCGTGTGACCTTCGGTATGTGTCTGTATCTCAGCTGTCCATTTGGAATATGGGATGTATAGCACTTCTCTGCTTGATGCTGGTGCACTGAGAATCAATGCATTAAAGGTCAGGCAAGCCTACACTAAGGTTAAAGGGGACCTAAATATAGAAGACTGGAAATACTGAAGGTAAAAAATAGTTTTCCTGTACCATATTTCCTCTCTAATGCAAGAGATAGAGCAAGATTTAGCTAACATCTATTCTAGAAGATAGAGCATAGCAAGGAGGATGATTTGTGTTGCAGAGATGATGCAGCAGATCGTGGCATCAGACAAAAGTGTTATTGTCTCAGTATTTTTACTCCAGACTCAAACTTTAAAAAAATCTTTATATATGCATATATCAGAAAGTTAGAAAAGAAATATAAAATAATGGAGAATACTGCAAAAGAAATGCATTAACTGAAAGGTAACAAATAGTAAATTAAGAATAGGATAAGCAAATGTGCAGTTTATGATATTAAAAGAGATTGCTAAATAGGCAGCTGAAAACTAGCCTTTGATTCTAAGACATTGGGAAAAGGTCTATAAAATGTCCCCCACCTGTGGTTCCTGAGTGTGCATACTGGTACAAGTGCACCTTCATACATAAGTTAGTGCTGAAAAACAAGTGTGTGTTTTTGTTTAATTCTTGGTAATCATTAAAATCTGAGACATGTGGAAAAGTGGGAGTCAAAATGACTAAACTTTATTCCCTGATGTTACTTATAGCAACTAGCTTCATTTCTCTCCATCATGCTCTATAGAGTTGTAAAACAGCTACAGTGAGAAAAGATGCGACTCCAAGTTAAAAAGCTGTGGACTTTGTGGGGAAACCCACTTTTTTCTTACCAGAATAATTGTTCTTAAAACAGAGCCCTACTAATTTAAGGCTTCCTTCTTTTTTTTTTCATGGGAAGTTGAAGGTGCCAGCTTGCCTTTCTCTAAAGCCAGTGGGAGTTTTGCTATCGATTTTAGTGAGGCTAGGATTATGGCTGCAATGTACCTGCATTATTATTCTTCACTAATCATTCAGATAATGCTGAGCACAAACCTTAATATCACAAGCTTCAGAGATGGAAAGCAATGAAAAAAACGACTGATGCCGTAACCTGTGTTAAGCTTGTGTGTGGTGGGGTTTTGGTAGCGGAGGGGGGCTACAGCAGTGGCTCCTGTGAGAAGCTTCTTGAAGCTCCCCCAGCTCCAACTCAGACCCACCGCTGGCCAAGGCTGAGCTGGTTAGCAACGGTAGCTGTGCCTCTGTGATAATGGATTATTTAATAAGGGGAATCTGGATGGGGGGATTGGAGTTGTGAGGAGGAGTTGCAAGGTAGAGAAATGGGTAGCAAAGCTAGGCCTGGAAGAAGGGACGGGTGGAGGGAAGTGGTTATATTTCTCTCTGTCCTACTCTTGTTTTGATTGATAAATAAGTGGTGGTGGTGTTCAAATTAAATTGGTGTTCTTTTTTCTTCCCCATCCGAGTCTGTCTTTTGCCTCTGATCATAATGGGTGACTCATCTCTCTCTGTCCTAGTTTCGTTCCCCAAGCCTTTTGCTTTATTTTCTCCTTCCCATCCCTGAGGAGGAAGGAGTGAATGAGCAGCTGCATGGTGCTCAGATGCCCTCTAGGCTTGAACTGTGACTTAATCTCATCATATAGATAAGCCACTAGCCCTTGGAAAGGACACAGAGCCTTCAGGGAAAACCATATGCAAGTATCAGCAGCTGCCCTAGGTGGGCTGGAAGAAGGCTGAGCAGCAAACATCCCGACTCTAAACCACAACTGCCTTCGATCCCAATGCTCCCCCTTTTGCTGCAGTCTTGATGTAATTAAACTGTCATCACATTGTTAAAGTAATGCTTCCTGGGCTTTTTATGGAGCTTGGATGAAGTGGAAAGGGGGAAAATGAAGGATTCATAGAGTCCGTGAAACAAGGCATCACACACGTCCCTGCTGGTATCTAATCCCCCATAAAGGTGAAATAGATTTAGAATGAGATAAGGGGGGGG